>NC_134484.1:308597397-308916147 GCF_040206685.1 Ascaphus truei | reverse complement strand
AATCCACCCGCCCCGGGCGTGTAAATGTATAGGATTGTCGAACACTGAACATACATATATATACACACATATATATACACACACATATATATATATATATATATATATATATATATATACACATATACATACTGTGACAGGGTCATTGACTCTGTATATGTTAGTAGGAAATAGCAGTATGCATGCTTTCCAGTAGACGAGGGGTTAACCCAGCTTGTTAAGCAGTCCACAGGTGATTCAAATTAAGATAGTTCACCTGCTTTAAAACAGGAAGAGGAAATGCCTCTGGGGCGGCAGTCTCTCTCAGGCACAGAGAGAAGACAGAGATGTTGACAGACAGACAAAGGCTGCTCAGATTGATCCTGTCCAAAGGGGGGAATAAAGCTCCCCGGTAAGGAGCCAATATTGTTGAACATTGTTGGGCTGGACTAGGTTAGCTAGCCAGCCAGGTAGATAGCCTGCAATTTTGTTTAGTCAGTGCCCCGACCGGGGTTAGGTTTTAGTTTACGTTTTATTTAAAGGGACAGAGTACCCATTGTTTTAGTTACCATTTTTGGACAAATAATCCACCAGCAATATTTCACCAGAAAAGTCGTGTTATCTCCTCACTTACCACGGCCATCCTGCCACACGTGGTGTCAGAAGTGGGGGGGGAACACCCTGTAAAAGGGGCGGAGCTACCGATTGCGACTGGTGGGACCTGTCCACGCGGTAACTATCAGTATGGAGGACGTTGTAAAGGCCTTAGTGCACAGCACCGCTGTTCAGCAGGAAGCTAACAAATAGGGACAGGAAAGCACGGCTGCACAACGTGAGACAAACCGGATACTTGCAGCCCAGCTTGACGTTATCGCAGAAACCCAGAGGCAGCTGATTGAGCAGCTGGCCCAGATTAAAATGGACTCGACCAGTACGGCCCAGGCGCGGCCCGTCCAAGCGAACGTGTACCTGCAGAAAATTACGCCGCACGATGACGTCGAGGGATACCTCAGGTCCTTTGAGCAAATCGCTTCCCGGGAAAGTTGGGCCCGCTCCAAATGGGCTGGGATTATCGCACCCTTTTTACTGGGGGAAGCCCAAAAAGCATATTGTGACCTCGACGAAGAAGTCGCAGCAGACTATGACTGTCTGAAAAGCGAAATCCTTGCAAGGATTGGAGTGACACCCGCAGTTTGTGCGCAGAGGTTCCATACGTGGAGATACCAGGAACAGAAGCCACCCAGATCCCAGTTATGGGATTTGATTCACCTAGCGTCCAAGTGGCTAAAACCAGAAGTATATAGCCCGACACGGATCCTTGAGATGGTGGTGTTGGACCGCTTCATTCGAGCTTTACCCCAGGACCTTCAACGGTGGGTGGGGCAGGGAGATCCCCTCTCGTGATGCCATGGTAGTAGGCACAGTGGAGCAGTTTCTGGCTACCCGTGAACTGTCACGCCCCCCTCGCACAAACCACAACCCATGTCCCAACACGAACGGTAGAGGCCAGCGCTGGCGCCAGGACCCATGATCGTTCGCATGATTTGAGCGGGTGGAAGAAAACCGGATAGGGACAGAAATTCTAAATCTCAGAAAGGGTTTCAAGAATGAACTGGGCCAATTGTTTGTTTTGAGTGTCGGGAGATGGGGCATATTAAGGCTCACTGCCCACAGTTGTCTGAGCCAATGGAGTGTGCGTATGGCTCTGTGAAGACTGAATTTTGTGGAGGTTTAGGTATGACCCACGAGGTAAAACGTACCCACAACTTCCTCACCACGGTGATTTTAAATGGTAAACCAGTCCCCGCCCTGGTAGACTCAGGGAGTAATATTAGCTTGGTATCAGGGAAGTTGGTTAAGCCTCTCCGGTTACACCAGGGTGAGAAGTTGCGGGTATTATGTGTGCATGGGTGTACGCTTCCATACACCACGACTCTGATAAAATTGAAAGTCAAGGGGCAAGTCATCCAAACTATAGCAGCAATTGTACCAAAGTTACCCCATTCCCAAGTGTTAGGCTGTAATTTCCCTGGTTTTGACACCCTGATCAGAGGACAGCTCACCTTAAATAATCCTACTCCAGTTGAGCTTTTTCCATTTACAGACCCCAAATTAGTCTCTGAGGTGTCTAAAACTCCTAAGTCGAAATGAGAACATAGGAAAGGAAAAAAAGAGGTACGCCCCCACCCCAGTTAGCACTGGCCACTACTCCTAACGGAGGGAGAGGAGTTGTCCGAGACAGGGCCTGTTGATGCTCAGGTGTCCGAGTCACCCGTGGAGGTAACCGGCCAAACTCCAGATGGGGAAGGTTTTGGAAGTCTAGAACTTTCCCTGACTAACTTTGGTAGGGAGCAGGCTAATGATCCCCAGTTGAAAAATGGGTTTAGCCAGGCAGTAGAAGTTAATGGAGTCCCAGTAGAAGGGACAACCAAGGAATCCTATCCCTATTTTTGTATTAAAAATGATTTGTTATTCCATGTGAGCCAAGAGGAGGGCCAAGAAATAGAAACATTGCTAGTACCCAGTTCATTAGTAAGGAAGGTCCTGGAGCTAGCACACTCTCACTTATTGGGGGGTCATCTGGGAGTAGAGAAGACACAGCAAAGAATCCTAAAAAGATTTTACTGGCCAGGGATATATAATGCAGTAAAAAGATGCTGTGCCTCTTGTCCCGAGTGTCAGTTGACAGCCCCCCGACCAAGTTTGAGGGCCCCATTGATCCCTATTCCTATTATTGAGATCCCATTTGAGAGGATCGCCATGGATATAGTGGGTCCCTTGGAGAAATCTGCCAAGGGTCATCAATACATCCTAGTGATCCTATACTATGCCACTCGCTATCCAGAGGCACTGCCTTTACGTAATACTTCCTCCAAAGCTATAGCTAAGGAATTGTTACAGGTATTCTCCCGACTCGGGATACCGAAGGAAATTTTGACAGATCAGGGTACCCTGTTTACATCTAAGCTTATGCGAGACTTATGTGTAGAGCTAAAAATACAGTCCCTAAGAACCTCTGTTTACCATCCGCAAACGGCCGGACTGGTAGTACGATTTATAAAACTCTGACGATGATGTTGAGAAACGTGGTTGCTAGTGATGGGAAGAACTGGGACACCTTGTTGCCTTATCTCTTGTTTGCTATCCGAGAGGTGCCACAGGCCTCTACAGGGTTTTCCCCATTTGAACTCCTGTATGGGAGACGCCCAAGAGGGATTCTGGATAGCCTCAAAGAAGAGTGGGAGCAACAAGTTGTTCCAGGGAAAAATGTCGTCCAATTTGTGGAAGATGTAAAAGAACGCATTGCGCATATTACCCCCATAGTTAGACAACATTTAGAAGAGGCACCGAAGGCCCAACAGAACCTTTACAACAGACAGGCTATGGTTCGCAACTTCTGACCAGGGGACCGAGTAATGGTGCTTGTTCCCACGGCCGAAAGCAAGCTGTTATCACATTGGCAAGGGCCATACGAGGTTCTAGAACAGGTCGGCCCGGTGAATTATAACATTCGACAGCCAGATCGGCGGAAGGTAGAGCAAATCTATCACCTAAATCTATTAAAATCCTGGAAGGATAGAGAGGTATGTCTGACGGTAGTAGCTAATAAATCCAGGAACCACTCGTTCGAATATCGGCAGAACTCACTCCTGAACAATATAGAGAAGCTGTAGACTTGGTAAAAAGGAACAGGGATGTATTTTCCAGCGTATCAGGGAAAACTAGGGTGATTTCCCATGATATCGTCACCAAGCCAGGTGTAGCCGTTAAGATCAGACCCTATAGAATCCCTGAAGCCAGAAGAGGGGCTATTCAGTCAGAGGTAAAGAAGATGCTAGAGTTAGGCGTAATTGAGGAGTCCCATAGTCAATGGTCCAGCCCTATTGTCTTGGTACCTAAGCCAGATGGGTCAATACGGTTCTGTAATGACTTTAGTGAAGTAAATGAAGTCTCGAAGTTTGATGCCTATCCTATGCCGCGATTAGACGAGTTAATTGAGAGGTTGGCGAGGGCCCGTTTTCTAACCACTTTAGATCTTACAAAGGGTTATTGGCAAATCCCCTTAACAAGTTCAGCAAAAGAGAAAATGGCCTTCTCCACACCTGATGGTCTTTTCCAGTATACTGTCTTACCCTTTGGCCTTCATGGGGCACCTGCAACCTTCCAAAGGTTGATGAATAAATTGTTACACCCACACTCGAACTACGCCTCAGCATACTTAGACAATGTGGTAATTCATAGTCCAGATTGGGACTCACATCTACAATAGGTTGAGGCAGTGTTGAGAACCTTTCAGGAGGCGGGTTTTACAGCCAACCAGCTAAATGTTCAGTCGGCCTAGCAGAAGCAAAATATCTTGGCTATGTTGTGGGAAGGGGGACAGTAAAACCTCAGCTCAATAAAGTTGAAGCCATTGAGAGTTGGCCCCGTCCCCTTAAAAAAAAACAGGTTAGGACATTTCTAGGCATTGTAGGTTACTACAGGCGATTTATACCCCATTTTGAACCCGGGCGGCACAGCTTTCAGATTTAGTAAAGGCAAAGGCACCTGATGTTGTAAAATGGAACAGTAATGCGGAGACTGCATTTTTAGACCTACGTACAGTGCTCTGTAGTCACCCAGTCTTGGTAGCCCCGGATTTTACGAAGGAGTTTTTTCTGCAAACAGACGCCTCTGAAGTAGGTCTCGGAGCAGTACTGTCCCAGTTTGTAGGAGAAGAGGAACACCCGGTCCTCTATTTAAGTCGCAAATTGTGTCCCCACGAACAAAGATATGCCACAGTAGAAAAAGAGTGTTTGGCCGTAAAGTGGGCAACAGACACATTGAAGTATTACCTTTTAGGCAGGTCTTTTACACTCATTACAGATCACGCTCCCCTACAGTGGATGCATAGAAATAAAGAAAAGAACTCGAGAGTTATCCGTTGGTTTTTGTCGTTGCAACCTTTCAACTTCACGGTCCAACATCGACCAGGCATACTACACCGTAATGCTGATGCACTCTCTAGGGTGCACGGGCTGCTCCACTCTGTAACGTTACGCTGGGAAGGGGGATATGTGACAGGGTCATTGACTCTGTATATGTTAGTAGGAGATGGCAGTAATCATGCTTTTCAGTAGGCGAGGGGTTAACCCAGCTTGTTAAGCAGTCCACAGGTGATTCAAATTAAGACAGACAGACACAGGCTGTTCAGATTGATCTTGTCCCAAGGGGGAATAAAGCTCCCAGGTAAGGAGCCAATATTATTGAACATTGTTGGGCTGGACAAAGGTTAGCTAGCCAGCCAGGTAGATAGCCTGCACTTTTGTTTAGTCAGTGCCCCGACCGGGGTTAGGATTTTGTTTACGTTTTATTTAAAGGGACAGAGTACCCATTGTTTTAGTTACCATTTTTGGACAAATAAATCCACCAGCACTATTTCACCACAAAAGTCGTGTTGTCTCCTCACTTACCACGGCCATCCTGCCACAATACATATATATATATATATATATATTTATATATATATATATATATATATATATTTATATATATATATATATATATATATATATATTTTGCAAGAGAAAAAGAAAGGACCCCGCATCCACAAGACAAATAAACACAGCTAAATACCGACACTGGATAAATCCAAAATACAGTGATGTGTCGGTGGTGCTATGAGGGCAGTTAGATAGGATGAGAGAGAAAAGAAGGCCCTAAAAAAGCACTCTAGTATGTGTTAAAGTACAAATCACATAATATTTATTGATGTATTGTCACAGAACAAAAATGGTTAAAACAAAGCACAGAAATGGTTAAAATACAGCATGGATCCCCTGTTCATTACAAGTCTAGACACATCCTCCAAAAAGATGCCCAAAATACACTCAGATAGTGTTCTGAGGTACCTGACAAGATAAACCTGGTGTGACACTCAACAGACTAAATAATCACGGCTAGGGCTATGCGATCATCAGCAAGAAATCAAATATGACTACTATCCCCTGCAGTATAGGGTTTGTCTATGGCGACAAAGAGTAGCATGTGAGTAACAGCAGAGATACACAATATACAGCCTGCTTTAAAGCTGAGATCGACCGCATATTGAGGTCAGCGGTATTAGATAACTATATTACAGAACGTAATAGTCAGACCTTAATCCTAGAGTCCCAACGTTTTATTTGCTGCCCAAAGTGCACAAGGACCCGACCCACCCCCCAGGGAGGCCTATAGTATCTGGCATAGGGGGGTTATGCGAACCCATCTGCAGGTTTATAGATTCTTTTCTGCAATGTTCAGTGGAGACTTTACCATCTTATATTCGAGATACTATGGACGTGTTGGCGCGCTTAGCCCACATCACAGTCGATGAGAATACACTTCTGGTGACTTGTGATGTGGAGTCTCTATACACATGCATTGACCATGAGGATGGTCTGCGCGCCACACGATTTTATCTGTCCATGCAGAATGTCTCCACTGGACTGATGGACCTTATCCTGAAGTTACTGAGATTTATTCTCACTCATAATTACTTTATCTTCAGGAGTAGGTACTATCTGCAGAAAAGAGGTACTGCGATGGGGGCCACCTGCGCACCCTCCTACGCCAATCTCTTCCTGGGCTGGTGGGAACGGGAGGTTGTGTTCTCTGAGGAAAACGTCATATTTACCCAACATGTGTTGTTGTGGTTGAGATACATCGATGATGTGCTGATCCTCTGGCGGGGTTCTGCCGCGGGGTTTAGGGACTTCGTCGATGTTCTCAACCACAACAACATGAACATCAAACTCACCTTCAGCTGTAGCAGTACGCAGGTAGAATTTTTGGACCTTTATATTAATATAGGCCCCGATGGCACACTGCACACTGACATCTTCCGCAAAAAGACAGCCACAAATTCCATACTTCATGCATCTAGCTTCCACCCTGAACACCAAATTAGAGGCATCCCAAAAAGCGAATTTCTGCGACTAAGACGCAATGTCTCCTCAGAGATAGACTTTTCTACAAGGGCAGGAGAGATGAGGGAAAGATTTAGCCAGCGAGGGTATAGTAAACGTAGTGTAGATAAGGGTTATAAACTAGCTCTAGCTACCCCCAGAGATACTCTATTGTACCCTAAAAGCAAAACTAATTCAGACTGTAAAATCCGCTTTATAGGCACTTATAACCGACAATGGTCCCAACTGCGTACAACACTTCAAAATCACTGGCAGATCCTGATGATAGACCCGGATCTTAAAAAAGCCTTAGGCGATAAAATTACAATGAGCAGTCGTAAATCGCCCAACCTTAGAAACAAACTAGTGACTAGTCATTTTGTCCCTATCACACAAGCAACTTTCCTCTCAACAGCAAAGAGAAAAAAGGGCTTTTACAAATGTAAAAACTGTTCTGCCTGTCGGTATATGTATCAGACAGATGTATTCACTGACTCCTCCAAGACCCACACCTTTAAAATCAGGGATTGTTTGGGGTGCAAATCTAAAGGCGTCATTTATTGCGTCATCTGCCCTTGCGGCCTCCCTTACAGTTACGGTACGAGGGTACGTTTAGGACTCAGAGGAGGTGACTTAGAAAGGGCACTACTGCGCAGGGAGTCGAGGTGGATCATACAGATGGACTCAATGATTCCCAGGGGCCTCAATGACTACCTGGGTTTCGCCATGTTTATATAGGCGGTTTATCAGCCTGTACTATATCACACTGCCATTATCATCTCTTGAATGTTATTGATGCCCTCTGGTTACCTTAGTACAACTTTAGTGATTAGAATCTCATACACTCCTCTCTTTCTCCCCTTCCCCAATGCCCGTTTTTATATTCACAGAGTCCTGGGTTTGCATGTCACACGGCTGGTTTCTGACCACACAAGACTTACATCTCATCTCCGTTTGGACATTTTCAAAGAGACTTATTGCTGTTCTGCTCAGCACTGCTATATACCTCATCCCTCATCACCATTTAGAGACGAATACCTGGAAAGACACTATCTGGCTTTACTAAAGAAAAACGAAAAATCATGTTGCATATTATGTTTTTCCGACCAATTTTGGACTTTAATTCATGCAACTGGAGAAAGTAGACCAGAAAAGTGTACCAAAGAAGGTGCACTACAGAGTCCCTTTTTAGGCGCACCGCAGACCTTTATACTGTAGTATAGACGGTCAGGGGTGGATGTAGTGAATGTAGTGAACTTTATTAAATTGCTGTGCAAACGTGTGATAAAACAGTATACAGTAAATAGTAGAATGCCATATACTTAGATAAAAGATAGACAGCTAACGTCTATTAGAACTCCGCCAGAAATCACACTGAGCTCTAGTGTGCTGGTCTATAAGGTATCCTGGCCAAACAAGCTATTTATCGTCCGTCACATCACCTTGTCCATGTAAGAGGTGGGTACATATAGTAAGGTACTGGTGTTAGTACACACAAAGTGATCGCTTTTAAACCCCCCCTTAGTCTCAGATTGGTGTATGCTGTCAGTAATGGGGTATGCGATCTTTGTTATACTAGTGTTGTACCTGTGTCCACACTGGGGGGACACATCTTGGTGGTTCTTGGTGATGTTGATAGTGTTGTGGACCTATCTTGTGGATCCTTATAGATGTATGGGTGAGTGCTTGCTCCTAAATAAACATTAATAGAGAGATGCTGACAATGCTATGTTCTACGGTAGCTCAGTAAAGCACTTGTACTGTGTCAATAGAGCCTAGCAAGAGTGTGGTTTGTATACTGCGAATGCGTCTTGTGCGCTGCTCTAGACGTCCTTAGAGAGACCTTATGGACATGAGCTGCGCATGCGCTAGATTCGTGCCTTCTCGCGTTTAGTATCGGCGGCTAATACACGGGTGGGGGACACCCACAGAATTCAGCAGATATATGGTGCCTCTGGGTAAGTATAATACTCATGTAGAGTGTTGGTGCTTAGTTATTACTAAGTCTGAATGCCGTCCTGTCATTCGCCAGAACTCTGTCTGAAGTTCAGACCGCGCATGCGTCACAGACGGAGCTTGGGTAGTACTGTCACATAGTCTGCGTATGCGCCACACTGAGGCTGAGCTGAAGGTGCACGGTAAGTAAATAGATAGTAATTGTGATAGTAGAGGACACACTTTGGGCTCTATTAGATGTGATTAAGTCTTATCTACATGGCAGTGAAAATGCTATTAGTTGAAATGCTGCACCGGGAAAAGGAGTTCCCGTACGCTCCTAACCAGAGTGATCAGCTGTTGGAAGCGCGTGTGTTGCGCAGTGTACCATACAGTATTGTGCAGTTTGCCCGAGAGGGTATTGTGGATAAAGACTTAGCTTATTAGCTTTAATAGTATGGTAGTATAGACAGCAGATGAATGGAGCCCATAGAACAAGTACTGCCCTGCGGCAGTACTAACACCTCTTTAATTGGGTGTAAAAAACAGATCGGATAGTATAGGAGCACAGCGCTCTCGGAGAGCTACTGGTGATGACTGACAAAGTTAGTTATATGCCGGCAAAAGACCCGACATGCCGCATGTTTCGTCACTTCCTGTGACTTCATCCGAGCACATGGCATTCTACTATTTACTGTATACTGTTTTATCACACGTTTGCACAGCAATTTAATAAAGTTCACTACATTCACTACATCCACCCCTGACTGTCTATACTATAAAGGTCTGCGGTGCGCCTAAAAAGGGACTCTGTAGTGCACCTTCTTTGGTACAGTTTTCTGGTCTATTGTATATTTCCCTAGGCAGCACGCTTTTACCAACCAGGGGTTAGAGCGAGGTTCCTCTCTATAACTGGAGAAAGTAGAAATGATGTACTCTTAGTAATGTCTGAATTTTGGATACATCAAAAATGATCAACAGGAGAACTATATCATCCCTTTACTTCATACTGACAGCTTATAGCCATGAGGTGGACCACCTGTTATCCTTGATTCTGTGTTTGGATAATAATGCACTTTAAGTTATGTACCGTTTTGATGTTACTGCAAATGCATTTACATGTATTATACAACTGTGGGATATAATATCATCCCAAGTTCATTTCTTTATGGTTGTGTGTAGGTGTTCTCAGCTATGACTAGGCAGCATGTGTGTTTACTGCGTTTAGGACTTCCACAGTGAATCTGACCATGCCATTGTTTTGGCAACAGTTGTGTAGTTAATGGTTGTGATCTCCTGCATTCTTGGGCTGCCTTTGTCCTTATACTGATTGTAGCAGTGCCTTAATGTACATTGTGCCCTTAACTGTGGGTGCAGCGTGTTCGTGGTGAGCGGAGCAGTGTGGGTTCGCCTGTTTGTCATTTGGGCTTCCTTTATATACAGGCGCGCATGCGCGGTATGCAAGGCATTGCAAGTTCAGCCAGTCTGTCTAAACTATATGTTGGAAGTAGAGTCGCGCATGCGCAGTAAGCCGCCCCTGATATCCTATGGCACGCATGGACTATCACTTGACTCAGGGCGCCTGAGTATCTAAGCGCGTAGTGATGACGTCACGGACATGTGCAGTAGCATCCGTGAGGCCAGGTTACTGCCCTTAACTACACTAAGCTTAGATCGAGAACATGTTACACCTGTGGCTCTTTGCTGGATGCCATAATCATGCATTGGACACACCAGAAGGTATCTATGTAATTGCTGCCTTTTATGGAGGATTGACAGTGTTCCTATAAAGCGATTTTGCATTGGCTTAGAAACTGAGACCACCAATGAGTCATTGAGAAATACCCTGAACACACACCTGTTTGTCTTTTGTATAATTTATTCATGCCTGTTTTTGCCAGGTGATCACACTCGCTAGTCCAATCAGGTTTCCTTTTTAACTTGCATGTCTCCCTGCTTACAACACCACTCCCAGTAGAAGGCTGTGTGCCGAAACACGTAGGAGCAAGTCTAGCAGGCAGGATCCCCTGGTTTGTCCCCTCTCTGGGTCACGTTATCATGCTCTAGCATCTCTCCTTGTCTCCCCCTTCATGTACCGACTTTATTGTACCTGACCATAGGTGTTGTATCACTCTTTTCAGCTACAGGCTTACATGTGCTTTGCAGGCTGTATATTGTGTATCTCTGCTGTTACTCACATGCTACTCTTTGTCGCCATAGACAAACCCTATACTGCAGGGGATAGTAGTCATATTTGATTTCTTGCTGATGATTGCATAGCCCTAGCCGTGATTATTTAGTCTGTTGAGTGTCACACCAGGTTTATCTTGTCAGGTACCTCAGAACACTGAGTGTATTTTGGGCATCTTTTTGGAGGATGTGTCTAGCCTTGTAATGAACAGGGGATCCATGCTGTATTTTAACCATTTCTGTGCTTTGTTTTAACCATTTTTGTTCTGTGACAATACATCAATAAATATTATGTGATTTGTACTTTAACACATACTAGAGTGCTTTTTTAGGGCCTTCTTTTCTCTCTCATTATATACTGTATATATATATATATATATATATATATATATATATTTATATATATATATATAAATATATATATATATATATATATATATACAGATACATATATATATACACACATATATACACACATATATACATATACATACATATATACATACATACATATAATATATATACATAAAAGAACAGCCTCTAGAGAGGAAAAATGGAGCACAGCGCAGGGACAAACAGCAGGATCCAGCACACCATAGGTTAATACTAATTTATTAGTATATAGGGGGAGACACCATAAAACCGGACAATCACTCACTCTGACGCGTTTCGGGCTAAGCCCTTTGTCAAAGAGTATGCCCAAATCACAGTAAACATATGCTTAAATACACAAATTTTAATTACCTTAATTGACCGAGTGTACCGGTGTCGATGACGTCAGCAAACTAGGTGAACCTCTCGCGAGACTCTTAGAATAACTAGAGCCCAATGAGATAAATCCCCAGAATGCATTGTGCCATCTATCCAGGAATTCGCGTCAATGCCGGCAAAAACAAACAAATACGTCCCTTAAGGTCTAAGACCGGAGGTGACGTCGCGGGAGTAAACCCCAATCTCGCGAGACATCTAGACTCACTGGTGTCTCAGAGAGACAAGAAAAAAAACCCACAGTGCTATCCTCCATGGTGGAGACACGGGGACATCAACTAGCCTTATGCATAAATAGAAACTGACAGTATTGCGTCTTACAGTGTGTAACAGCATAACAAATCTCCAAAGGGATACCTAACATCAGAGAAAACATTAAACAATGTAACCACAATGGAATATTGACTCTTAACTGTTAATGCATATAGGCTAAATAAACAATAACTGTTCAAATGTTATATAACAAAATAATAGAAATAATATAAAATAAAATAAAGATGAAAGTGAAAAGGGGGAAAAAATAGATTAGTAATTGACAGAGAGATATCATTTTGTTAAAAACTTATTAAACATATATATTCATTCTTTTAATAATATATAACATGTATTCTCACTGTATATCAATATAGAGAATAATTATCAACCTTTAGTTCACGACTATAGAGTAATGTAATGAACTATGAATAGCTATGTGGTAATCATAACTATAATATAGCAATGTATATGGTCTAGAGATGCTGGTACAAGAAACTCATAGTAATTCCTACAGTAAACGCCTATTTGATTAGCAGATATTCAAAGCCGCGCTCATTCAGGAGAAAGAATAAATACTTGAATAATTTATTTTTTATTTTTTATTATTATATAAATTCAGCGAGGGATGAACACCATAACCATTAAGACAAGAAATGTTTTAATTCCCAGTCAGTGTTCATCCCTCGCGGAGCCATAGATCCCAAAGAATGTATCCAGAACATTTCTCTGCGGTTGAGTATAATTTCCTTATTGCCACCTCTAACTGGTGTTTTAATAATCTCAAGAGCAGAGAATTTGAAGTTGGTAATCTTACCAGAGGGGCATGCAGAGAAATGTCTGGAAACAGGATATTTATCGTCCTTCTGTTTTATGGATCGCAAATGTTCAGATATTCCCTGCTTTAGAGGACGTATCGTCCTCCCTATATATTTACTGCCGCAGCCACATTGCAGCATGTAAATGACATAGTTAGAATTACATGTAATCAATGATTGAATCTTTAACTTCTTCTTAGTATAGATGTTATATACATTTTTAAGTGGAACCGCATATTTGCACATATTGCAATTCCCACATTTCTTAAACACTGTAATCTTAGACGTAACATTAATCTTTGCACTGGTTTGCAATAGGCTTGGAAATAAGTAATGTCCCAGGGTCTTGGCCCTTCTAAAGACAAATCAAGGTGGTTTATCCACATGGGTTTTAAGTTGTTCATCAAGCTTAAGTACATCCCAATGTTTCAGAATGATGCTACGAATTTGTCTAGATTGTCTACTATACGTAGATATGAATAAAGGTGTAGAGTCTTTAGAGAATGCATTTTTTCTTCTCTTGTGGGATTTTAACAAAACCTTACGATCCATTTATAGAGCATTTGCGTATGCACCATCTATGTGAGACTTATTATAGCCCCTCAAAAGGAATCTATTTTTTAAATCAGAAGATCTGTTGATAAATGCTTGGTCAGACGAACATATTCTGCGCAGACGCATGGTCGTAGTCGTAGCAAGGAATCGGCAACAGGCAGACAGGAGTTCCCTGCTTCAGCTTAGGAGAGTGGCCTCTGCGCGAGGAGCGGCCTCGGCCCATGACGCCGGTCTCAGCAGGGGGAAACAGCAGGCTGGCCGAAGTACACCGCAGGGCAGCGTCGGGGAAACCAACGCTTCAGCGCAGAATTCAAAGGCAGGCCACTGCATAGAGATAGCAGCAGGCCGCAGGTAACTAGGGGTAGCCACTGCTAGGAGTGAATGCAGCAGGTACCAGGAAATAGGGGTAACCACTGCTAGGAGTGAATGCAGCAGGTACCAGTGCTGGCAACAATGCTTCAGCATAGGAGACAGGAACAGGCCTCTGGATACTCAGGAACTTGGAAGGTAAGAACGCTAGGAGAGAGGCCTGGGGCGGTTTGTGGCAGAGACAGTAACGTCCCAGGTAGGAGTTATGCTCGGCACTGGTTCAGTGCCAACGCCCAGGATATAAAGGGCGGAGATCCAATCACAGGAGGAGGGTGTGTGAGTATTCCTCCAATGCTGAAGAACAGGGCAGAAGCTGCAATGAGAAGCAGCACATGTGCCATAGATTGCCAGAGGAAGCTTGCAACTGCATAGGTCTGCAAGGCTATAGTCAAAGCCAGTAGTGGATTCCTTACAGTACCCCCCCCCCCCTTCAGGTGAGACCTCCGGACGAACAGGAACCATCACAGATTTGGGGGACATGGAATTGTTCCTAAACCTCCTTAGGCGAGAGGTGGCGTTGAAAGCCCATAGTTTGTTGGGATTCCTTACAGTACCCCCACCACTGGGTGAGAAGCCTGTGTGGACAGGACCATTCATAGGTCTGGGAGACATTGAGTTGTTCCTGAAGTGTCTCCGGCGAGAATTAGGTCCACAATCCAGGTGTACATTGGCGAGTGCCATAAAAGGCAGCGGTGGCACTGCAGTTCTTGGTACATGGACAATGGGACCTGAGAGCTCCGGAATGGGAACATCAGAAGGGCAGTAGCCAGGTGTCCGGTGCATAGTAATAGTCCAAGAGTACGGGACACAGGACACAGATTGTCAGACAAAAATGGCAGAGGGACCTTCAGAGAAGGCAATGTCTTTGGTGAAATCAGTACAGAGGAAGTTGCGAGAGTCTTTAGCTTCCAAGGAATTCCGGGTGATGGTTAGCGAGGGAATGGGGTGGGAGGGTTCACTACACACTATTGCAGCGGTACTTTTGATACAAAGCAGGGTTGCTATCCCAAACAATTTGCGAGAGTCTGTAGCAGTGTGTATGCAACTCATGGTACTGGCAGTTGAAGGATCCACTTCCTTTGGTTTGTGATCTTTAGAGAGAATCAACTCCGAAATTGTGGCCTTGGCGAAGGACATAATAAGCATGTCTATACCCATAGTGGAACCATAGAGAACAGGGACGGACACTTTAGGCACCGCACAGAGACCTGCGAGTAAGGAGTCTGTTTGAAAGGTGAGAAAACAGATTTTATCCAAAAAAACAGGCAGGCGGTTAAGCGCTGCATCAGCCTTAGGAATAATAGTCTTGAGGTTAACGCTGGGTACCTCCAACACAGAGAAAGAAAACAGAGAACTAGAGCTTGGCTTAGGAGTGGAGGTCCCAAGTACCCAGGTCTCGCATGATACTATGGGAGAAGCAATGCTAAATATTACTGTTTTAAACATAGGGTTCTTAACATCGGTAGCTCCAGGCACCTTCTTGAGAGGTAACCCTAGTTTTGGGACAAGACGGTCAATAGCAAGTACCCCAAGTATTGTGGAAAACACAGGGAGATATAAGTCCATCTTCAAGACGGGGTCTTTTGAAAAAAGGGACAAAGTGGGTATTACTGAAAGTTCCAAATGCGATACCCCTGATTTCGTGGTAGTAGACATAAAGCCAGTAGTGGATACCCTGAATACTGTGGGCGAATCAGCGTGAAACAGTAATATTAAAGGAGTGGGCATCCCAGACTTAAAGTCATTTTTAATTATCCCGAAGGCTGTGGCATGATCCGTGAAAGAAACTGGGGTAGACTCTCCAATAGAAGCAAGGGACATCTTGCTAGTCACTGAAGTGGGTGATGGAGAACCAGCAGGAACTGAACTAGCTACTGTAATGAAATCAGATAGCATTGCGCTTGTTTCAGAATTGGATCCCTGAGAATCCCTAGTGAGGGCATCAGACTCCATGGGAAACTCAGTGACAGGGGTCTTGGAACCAATTAAAGGAATTGCAGGTATCACAGACTTAATAGGAGAAATACCTTGCAAAACAGAAATTTTAGTAAAGGTGATAGGCATAACAGATAGGAAAAACAGAAGTAAGCTAGAGAAGGTTGCTTCTACAACAGAAGATTTGGCAGCGGCAGAGCTTAACTCAGCGGCTGCTGGAGAACTTTTAGCTACAGTGAGAAGAGACTGTAGGTTTACAAAATCAGGGATAAGGGAAGTTTCAAACTTGAAAAGCTGATCCTCCAAATAGGAGGGCCCTGAGTGTAATTGTACTAGTGGAGCAACAGCAGATACGCTGATCTCAGAAGGGGTCACTTGGAAAGGGACATAATATGTACTGTTCGCTTTAAACCCTAGGATTTGAGAAGAGGAGAACACAGACAGTGCAAATGGGGCAACCACGACTGTGCTGGTCTCTGAAGTGGGTATTTGGGAAAGAGTGTCTGGGACATCAGAAACGACAACAGATTCCATGAAAAGGGGTCTATGCTCAGAAGCAGGGGTCTCAGCTCTCTGAGTGACAGTTGGGGTCAGCGAAATACCTAGGAGTAGGGATTCTGCGAACAGGTTTAGAGAAACAAACGGCTCCAGAATACTTTTAACTGGAGCCAGTATTATTGCCAAATGTTCAGGGGGCATAGCCCCGAGAATTTTAGCCGAGTCAGGGGACATAAGGGGTTCATCCTCTGAGGCTAAGGAGGTGTCCTTGACTGACGGACTACAGGGATTTACCAAGGGAGGTTCATAGGGCTTACCTGTAGGGGTTAACATAGGAAAAACCTCAAGGGTTAAATTACTCTGTACCTGAGAATCAGAGAAATAGAAGCTAGTCTCCGAGAGTGGGGTCATAGGGGGTTCTGCCTCTTGCCCTAGGGACCTAACATTAGACTGCGGAATACTAGGGTTAGCAGTAGGGACCTCACAGAGCAGACTAGCAGGGGTTAAAACAGAAAAAACCTCGGGAACAGAGCTTAGAATTTTTGGGTTAGAAAAAGAGGGCAAGCAGGATTCATTCTCTGGTGCTAGGGAAGACACACTGACCTGGGGAATGCAGGGATTTACAGTGGGGGACTCATAGGCCTGACTAGCAGGGGTTAAGACCGGAATAACCTCGGGGACAGAACGTAGGGAGGTTAACTCAGGATTAGGGAGCGTGGCAGCTTCTTCCTTAGCGGGCAGCGACAGAGAGATGGTTTGGCCATTCTTAGGAGAGGGAGGTACCCCCACAGGTTTAGCAACAGGACTGGCAGCATAGGGGATCTGCCAAGCAGCAGCGTAGCTGGTAAGGAGGGGGTCCTGTTCTTTTATGCAAATGTCAAGTGTTAAGGAAAGTACATGGAGTGTATCTTGAGACTGAGCCAACATGAGGAGGGCGCCCTGTTGTACTAGGTGAATGTCCAGTGATGAGGCCAGGGAATAGAGTGCCTTTTGGGCATCGGCCAGTTCCATAGGGTACACGTTATCCCTGGTTATTGGGGAATCAGGGGAGCAAATACAATCGGCTAGAGACTGTTTTAAGTTCTGGATGCAGCAAGCCTTAATAAAGAGATCACAACGGCATTGTCTTTGCAAAGGGATTAAACCTTCATACGTAAACAGGTCTTCAATCAGGGCTATTATTTCACACAGATACTGGCCTTCATAGTGGGACTTGTACGCAGGCTGGGACATAACTTCAGTTGGAAAATTGCCAACCCCCGCCACGGCGCGGTCTGGTTTTTGTTGGCCGAGCATACTGTTACGCCGATGCTCGCCACAAACCGGGACCGGACCGCGGGGCTGAGGTGGGGTTATATAATCACCGACCTTAGTCCGTGCAGACTGATCTGGAGTGCGCAGTTCGTAGTCGTACATTGCAGGGTCAGGATTGGAGAAGGCAGCATCGTCGTTATTGAAGCCAAAGTCGAGGTAGGAGAAGACAGGACAATCGATGGCCGAAGCAGGGTCAGGATAGAAGACATCCGAGTGGTCGTAGTCGTAGCAAGGAATCGGCAACAGGCAGACAGGAGTTCCCTGCTTCAGCTTAGGAGCGTGAGCACGGGAGTGGCCTCTGCGCGAGGAGCGGCCTCGGCCCATGATGCCGGTCTCAGCAGGTGGAGACAGCAGGCTGGCCAAAGTACACTGCAGGGCAGCGTCGGGGAAACCAACGCTTCAGCGCAGAATTCCAAGGCAGGCCACTGCATAGAGATAGCAGCAGGCCGCAGGAAACTAGGGGTAGCCACTGCTAGGAGTGAATGCAGCAGGTACCAGGAAATAGGGGTAACCACTGCTAGGAGTGAATGCAGCAGGTACCAGTGCTGGCAACAACGCTTCAGCACAGGAGACAGGAACAGGCCTCTGGATACTCAGGAACTTGGAAGGTAAGAACGCTAGGAGAGAGGCCTGGGGCGGTTTGTGGCAGAGACAGTAACGTCCCAGGTAGGAGTTATGCTCGGCACTGGTTCAGTGCCAACGCCCAGGATATAAAGGGCGGAGATCCAATCACAGGAGGAGGGTGTGTGAGTATCCCTCCAATGCTGAAGCATAGGGCAGAAGCTGCAATGAGAAGCAGCACACGTGCCATAGATTGCCAGAGGAAGCTTGCAACTGCATAGGTCTGCAAGGCTATAGTCAAAGCCAGTAGTGGATTCCTTACATTTAGCAGGTCGGTGGTGTCCTGGATATAGCTGGGTGTGTTGCTGACAAGTGGTTTTAGAATGCCCTCCACCCAGCCAGAAATATTCTCAGTAAGTGTGCCAGATCCAGAGATAATAGGGCGCCCAGGGTTACCCTCTTTGTGAATTTTAGGGAGCATGTAGAATGTGCCAGGTTTTGGGTTAGCTGGTATCAGATCTAGAATTTGTTCTCTTGTGCGGATCGGGAGTGTTTTAATGATCCTGTTGAGTTCTCTCATGTATTTTTTAGTTGGGTCCTCCTGCAGTTGGGTGTAATACTTTGAATCAGAGCATTGCCTGTGCGCTTCCCGCAGGTAGTCTGGGGTGTTCATTATGACCACTGCTCATCCCTTGTCCGCAGGTTTAATTGTTATGTTGTGGTTGGCATTTAGCGATTCTATGGCTCTCCTCTCCATCAGTGTCAGATTATATGTTTGTTTCCTTACTTTGTCCAGGATGGTGGTTTTGGCTCTGTGACTGAAGCTTTCAATGTACCGGTCCATTGTGGGGTTGCACCCAGTTTGTGGGATCCAGTTGGATTTTTGCTTCTCCCTGCTCATGTGCAGTGGCTCTCCTTCTGCAGTGTTGGCATAATCTTGGTTGTGTCTATTGTGGAAGAGATCCTTAAGACGTAGCCTTCTGAAGAAATTTTCCAGGTCACTGCACAGCTCAATCTTGTCCATATGCTTGGTAGGGCAGAATGTGAGACCCGTTGATACTGTAATACTGAGGACTCTGCTTGATTAGGTGTGTAGCTTGATTAACAGTGCAGTCCTGCTGTTGGTGACTGCCAATGTTTGTATTATTAGTTGTTGTGCTGGCTGCTGCAGAGTATCTCATTCTTAGCCTCAGTCTGTGCAGTTTCTTTTCCTTATTGCTAATTAGACCCTTCAGGAGTTTTTCATGGAATGTATGGAGTCCTCTCCATGTGTCTGTGTGTATTTCTCCTGTCTCCAGGATGCAGTCTATCATCTCTTTTGTCTTTCTCCTGTTGCTGTAACAGATGCTCATCAGATGGTTCCTTAATCTTTCTGAGTTCCTGGTGCACAGTTGTTGGAAGAATTTTCTGTTGTATGTGTTGGCAAGTGGGTTTTGGAGGTCGAGTCCTTTCGGGATCAGATGCTCCTTTTTGCATTTACTGAGGAAGATGATATCGCTGTCTAGTTGTGCCTGTTTTTTCAGTAAATCCTTTAGCTTCATTTGAGTGCGGTACAATGTGGTATCTTCCATATTTTCATGTAGAGGTATCAGTACCGTGTTAGCCGAGCTTCAATAATCAAAAAATAAATAGACGATACCGTTCTGTGGCTAACGAAATGCTTTTATTTGTGCAAGCTTTCGAGATACACTGATCTCTTCTTCCGGCGATGTTACAATGAATGAAGCAAGCAAAGGGTATACTTAAAAACAGTGTCTCTTGGAATGTTATCTCTGCTTGTCTCCCCCCCCCCCCCTTTGTGTGGATGTGATTTATTCCTGGAGGTGTTAAATGGTTCCTGAAAGTTAATGATGCAAAAGTGTGTGTGTGTATCTGTTTGAATATAAATGAATGTAGAGCCCACAGTGTATACAGTGCTTTACAAAAGGTGTGTGTGGAGTGGGAGTTAATATATACAGTGTTCGACAAACCTATACATTTGCTCGCCCCGGGCGAGTGGATTTAACCCCCGGGCGAGTAAATATTGGCCCAAGCAGAACACGTTTGGTACTAGGTGGCGAGTAGATTTTTTTGTGTGGCGAGTAGATTTTTGGTGATTTGTCAACCACTGAATATATATATATATATATATATATATATATGAATATATACTGTCACAATATATATATATATATATATATATATATATATATATATATATATATATATATATATATATATATATATATATATATATTGTGACAGTCACTGACTCAGTAAGCTGGAATGGAGGATGTGTGTTCTTTCCAGCACTAAAACAGTTAACCTACAGTTGGAGATCTGCATACACCTGCAGCCTAATTAAGCAAGAGGCCTGAGAGACTGCAGGTTTAAAAAGCAGGAAGTTGGTTACAGAAGGTGAGCTTGTTTTTCCACGTGAGGGTGGAGAGAACTCTCCCGGCTAGGAAGCCGTAGCTGCTGCTGCTCTTGTCCCCCAGTCATGCAAGGAGCTTTGCTGCTGGTACCAGCTGGGACCCCAACCCAGGATAAAGATAAACATTGCTGCGAGGCTGGACACAGCCTGCTCCCCGGAACCGTGTTCCTGTTTGCTACTGGAGCTGCAACAGATAAGACTTTATTATTATACTTATTGGTTATAATTTGTGTAGCATATGTTTTGGGCATGACCAGATTAGATGGCTGCCCTGTTAGTAAGGGCTCAAGAAGTGAGTTAGTTTCCCTAACGGGAATAGGCTTTAATTTCTAGGAAGTACTTTTTTAAAGGGACAGTGCACCCGTACTTTATTTTGCTGTGGCTAATAAACCACTATAGTTTAACGTTTCCCAACGTGTCTAGTGTCTTATTGACCCCGCCGCGAGGCTGTCCTGCACAGGTGGTGTCAGAAGTGGGATGATACGCCTCTGGGGGTCAGTAGATGAAGATGTATTGAAACACTGAACTCAAGCGGAAAAAAAAATGATTTTTGCTGAAGCATGGAAGTTACAGCTAGCAAGCGCTGAGTGTAAATTTTGCCCCATCGGGTATGAAAGGATTGCTGTGTAAAGCTAATGCCTTTTGCTGAAGTGAGTGAATTTGCAGCTAGCAAGTGCTCTGAGGTAAAGTTTGCCCTGTCTGGTAAAAAAGAAAGTGAAAATGGATTTTTGCAAAGAAGTTGCCCTAAGAAGAACCCAGAAGGTTCAAATATTGTAAAGCAAGAACAACTTATGTGTGTTGTGCAAAGTCTGCCTCGTCGGGTGTGAAAAAAAAAACGGGGTTTTAAAATGGCCGCCGTCAAGTGTAAGTTTTGCAATGTAGATAACAATACGAAACAGTGTCCCTTCAGGCCATATGATGATTATGATGATGACACATATGTGGCCCCGAGAAGAGAGACGTACCCGCATATGAAAGCTGCAAAAGTGACCAGTGTGTGTGTGCCCAGTACCACTGATGTCTCTGGAACTAATAAAACTAAGAGAATGAAGAAAAATATTTTTCAAGTCACCGAGGAAGTGACCGAACCACTTGAGCCTGCGATATCAGGACAACAGGCGTCAGCAAGCCACCGAGATGTGCTGCAGACCGGAGTGATGGGCAGAATTGTGACAGGAACGGTGGCAAAGGAAAAGGAGGAGCAAAGGGAAGCTGAATCCTTGATCCAGGTAAAAGAGGCCTTAATTTCTGCACTCCAAACTGCCCACCGTGATTATGATGTCTTGCAGGAACAATTGAATAGGGAGCGAGAAGCAAACGCCGAGATACAGAGGTGTATATTCCCAGCTATAATTGAGTATGAGGCGTTAAAGAAAACAGAGCGTCTCTTACGGAGTGAGTTGGAGGAGCTGAAGACAAGTTTGGATAAGGCCAACACCGCAATTGCTAACATGGAATCAGAGAGAACAAGTCCTGACTGGAGACTATGCTATAAGATGTCCCAGAGAGATGTGCAAAACTTCATCAAAGACTTAGAAGTTTCTCACCAAGAAGCTAGTGCGCTCAAAACAGAGCTGGAGCTCTCACGCCAGGAGGGCCACTGTCTAACTACAAAGCTGGGTACTTTGAAGAAAGCCAATGAGACGGTCCTAAGGGATATAGAGACTGTGAAAATGGAGAATATAAACCTGAAAGAAGAGGTTTTAAACCTGACTGGTCAGGTCAGTGATGGGACTGGGAAGCTTCACCAAGTGCAGAAAGTGAAGACGCAATTGGCGCAAGAAAAATTAGACGTACAGGCTGCTATGCAGAGAAAATGCTGGAAAAAGAATGCCTCGCCCTGGAGCAGCTGAAGATCACGTTGAGCGCCTGAAGAGCACCGCTGGAGGCGGAGCTTTGAAGCCAGGTGACTCTGTGTGAGAGGGAACATGAGAAGGTCCAAAGACTGAAGCAAGAGCTGGAGAAGCAGAGAAGCAACTCCATCTCCCTGAGTCAGTATGCCAAGGAGAAAGAAGCCTGGGAAACAGAAGCAGCAGCGATCCTAGCAACAAGAACTGCAGAGCTCAAAAAGATGAAGGAGGCGTTGATGCAAACCGAGAGTAAGCACCGGGAAGAGGTGAAGGCCCTGAGAGGGGACTGGCAGCATCAGATTGAAGAGTTGCAGATGCAGATGGCTGAGCGCGAGATGCAGCGCGCCAAGAGGGAGGAGGTGTCCGTCCATCAGCTGGCCTGCCTGATGTTGCACCATGAAACCCAGAAGGCTGATCTCCACAAGCGGCTGGACAACATGACCAATGAGGGGGCCTGGCTACAGCTGAAGCTAGACAAGGTCCGGGAGGAGCACCAGCAGTTGCAGGTCCAGAAAAAAGAATCAGAGACAGATTTAAGCCTTGCTCTGAGTCTGCTAGGAGACATAGAATCGCGACTCAATTCTAACGAAGATGAACTAGCAGCCGCACTGAGTAAAAGAAGAAAGGCAGAAGGACTGCTTCAAGACCTGAGGAAGGACCTGGAGTCTGAGTGTGCTGGCCGCAAGATGGCGGAGATACAAAAGTGTGACCGAGGCAAGGAGCTCGAGGCGCCGAAGACTGAGCAGGACGCTACGTTGGACTCTACTGCTGCCCAGCAGGAGGTTTCTCAGATTAAGCTGGAGGAAAAGCTTACAACCCCAAGACAGACGTTTGGGTCACTGAAGCAGTCCAAGGAAAAGGTGGCGGTAGAGATAAAGCAAGGGAGACGCACCAGGAAGCATGACCGTGATACCGTTGCAGTACTACAGTCTACTTTCCACAAGGCACAGAAGGTGAAGGCCAAGTGGCGATGCAGTAGCACAGTAAGAAACCAATCATACTACAGTGCCCAGGGGCCCAAAGTGGATTCCTTGCCATGAGGGCAGCCACTGTGAAGAGACAGTCGCGAATGAGATGGAAGTGTGCCGGTGATCCTAAGAGGCGAAAGACCGCACAGATTGTCCAGCGACTCTCTCAACAGAGTAAGTTAAAGAGTCAAGACAGAAAGGCCCAAGCCTATGAGTCTGCTGACGGTACAAGAGAGGTGCCATGGGGTGCACTTCGGGTTAATAAGAATCCCGACCCAGTTGAAGTACTAAAGATAAATATTGTGGAACCCAACACTGAAGGTACGCTGATAGAGGAAGGTCCAAAAACCATCACCGCTAAAACAGAGTTGCTGTCATCACAAGAGAAGGCCAAACAGTCACTGGCGAGTGTAAGCAATGAGCTGACCGAGGTCAAGGCTCTTCTACAGGGTAAAGGAGACTCTGAGCACAAGGAGATAATGAGGTACCAGTCGTCAGGCCCAAATGGCCTGGTAATTACCCCAAAAAGAAAATGCCTAAATTGGAATGCAAGAAAAAAAAAAGGGGGGAGGGAAGGGCCGACGTCAGACATTTTCGCCAAAGATGCTGGTGCATGGGAATGGTGCACGGGCCGCTCCACAGGACAATGTTTCGCTGGGGAGAGAGATATGTGACAGTCACTGACTCAGTAAGCTGGAATGGAGGATGTGTGTACTTTCCAGCACTAAAACAGTTAACCTACAGTTGGAGATCTGCATACACCTGCAGCCTAATTAAGCAGGAGGCCTGAGAGACTGCAGGTTTAAAAAGCAGGAAGTTGGTTACAGAAGGTGAGCTTGTTTTTCCACGTGAGGGTGGAGAGAACTCTCCCGGCTAGGAAGCCGTAGCTGCTGCTGCTCTGGTCCCCCAGTCCTGCGAGGAGCTTAGCTGCTGGGACCAGCTGGGACCCCAACCCAGGATAAAGATAAACATTGCTGCGAGCCTGGACACAGCCTGCTCCCTGGAACCGTGTTCCTGTTTGCTACTGGAGCTGCAACATGACTTTATTATTATACTTATTGGTTATACTTTGTGTAGCATATGTTTTGGGCATAACCAGATTAGCTGACTGCCCTGTTAGTAAGGGCTCAAGAAGTGAGTTAGTTTCCCTAACGAGAATAGGCTTTAATTTCTAGGAAGTACTTTTTTAAAGGGACAGTGCACCCGTACTTTATTTTGGTTGTGGCTAATAAACCACTATAGTTTAACGTTTCCCAATGTGTCTAGTGTCTTACTGACCCCGCCGCAAGGCCGTCCTGCCACAATATATATATACACACATACATACATACATACATATTTATATATATATATATACACACACACACACACACACACACACACACACACACACACACACACACACACACACACACACACACACACACACACACACACACACACACACACACACACACACACACACACACACACACACACACACACACACACACCAAGAACAAAGAAGACCCCAAAGAAAGCACTCAGATATTTTTCATAAATATTGCAAAAACAATGTGATTAAAGTAATAAACAAATAATTTTTATCAAACACATCTAACAAATAAAACTAAAAATAACACACACATGGAAACAGACTGAAAAACCTCCTGTAAGAATAAATGCAAAAAAGGACAAATAAGAAGTACATACAGAACAAAAATGGAACCTCAATAGACAGATCACACTGGGGATAACATACTGTACTGTACCCACAGTAATCATGACCGGCAGGTCATCTAACCTGTATGTTACCATATATCCATGTACCTCAGATACAAATATGATACTGCTGACAATGAACCTAATCACACATGAATGAGAACCCCTCAAATAGAACAAATTACAATGTAAAGTATGAGTGTAAATGTTTGCATGGATGATACAAAAAGACACATGTCTAAACTAAGTATCCCCTAAAGATGTATAGGTTGAAAACATAATCAATGCTGATGCAAAGAATGGCTACAAAGTAGCTAAATGCTCTTGTCCCGAAATGCTAAAACCCTGTATAGGGAACAGCAACAAATAAAGTCTAGTGACTACACATACTGCTGCGACACACTTTATTCGAGCAAATACCCAGTATGTACCTGGCAGATACCTGGAATGCGCCGCTCCTCACCTCTGACAAGCCCCGTTGCATTTGCCTTCCCAGCCTGGGTTCATGCCTGGCTGACGGGCGGCTGATCTGTTAAATGATAATGATTAGGATTTAATAGGCTGCAATGCTTCGCGTGTCTACCAGATGGCATAAATTCATGAATTGTAATGCAGTATATATATATATACTGTGCAGTATTGCAGCCAGCGGGAATAAAATGCTTCAATCCCTGTTTGGAAAATAACTCAATGCACTCGGGCAGAAAACAGTCACAAACCTCAATACATCCGAGTATACCCGAATTCGTGGGACTAGCCGAGCTCGAATAAAGTGTGTCGCCACTGTATATTTGTATTAAAAAAAACATCTTTACTCATACAGAAAACAATTTAGTTTTTCTGCAAATTAACTAATGTTTTATTCTGCTATTTCTAATGAGCTTTCAATGTATGATAAGTTGCTAGAAATTACCTTTCTTTGATAGCATGTGCAATTAAGTATTCTTCCACATCGAAACCTGACAAATTATAAAGGGTACGTCCTTTGCAGTTCTTCAAGAACGGAGCAGGAAAATCAGTGATTGAGCACATCTGTCATATGAAAAAGACACTCATTAACCATATTGTTAATATTTTCTAAATTAATGAAAGCAACTAAAATATACAAAAAAAATCACCATCAAATAAGATTTACCTTGCCTCACAAAGCTTTGTATCTGCTTCAATCTCACTCAATTTTCATAAATGACTATCAAAGGTATGAGTAATTCTAAAATGTAGTACAGTATTCTTGAAACATACAAAGGGGCCTATGGACCAAGCGCTGATAAAAAAAAATCGCCAGGATTTTTAAATTGCCATTTTTTACAGCGTTGCTATCACGGTATGCAGAAAGCCTGGGACCCATGCTTAACGAGATACAGGCCCCGTTATGATGTGTCGGTATTTCCTATGCATTTAATTCCCACGGTCACGTGACGCGGGACATTAAAATGCATAGGAGATACCGGCACACCGTAACGGGCCTGTATCTCGGGAAGGAGGGGCTCCCCGAGGCTGAAATTAATGTGGTTAAGCTAAGGAGAAACCCTGCTCCCGGACACTAATAATAACATTTTCATTAAAGCAGCTTCATTACCTTAGCGGGTAGAAGGGATTAGCAGATTTATTGAGGGCAGAGGGGGTGAGTGAAGCGGGTACTTGGCCCTTCCCCTCTGCCCCCAATAAACATTACAATATGTACTAAACACCAAACACAACCCGCCCCCTGTGCCCCCACATTAAACCATCATTTATTTTTTTATACACAGGATTGATACCAGAGGCTAGCGGGGGTCCCTGGGTGGTCCCTGCGGGTGTATGTGGGCCTCCATGTGGTCCACGTGGGTGTTCGGGGGCCCCAATGGTGTCTCTAGGTGGTCCCTGTGGGTGTCTGGAGGTCCTTGGATGGTCCCCGCGAGTGTCTGTGGGCCTCCAGGTGGTCTCCGGGGTACCCAGACACCCACGGAACCATCTGAGGACCCCTGAACACCCACAGGGAACACCCATGGGGACCACCCGAGGGTCCACATATACACATGGGGCAATTAGAGGACCCCCTGACACCCTTGTGGACCACCCGAGGGCCCCCAGACACCCGCTAGGACCACCTCCAAGCCCACAGACACTCGTGTGGACCACCCTAGGACCCCCAGACACGCACGGGGACCACCCGGGGACCCCATTGGAGCACCCGGACACAAGCGGGGACCCTATGGAGGCCATTGGACACTGCGGGAACCACCCGGGGACCCCCGCTGACCTCTGGTATCAATTATGTGTATCAAAAAATAAATGATGGTTTTATGTGGGGGCACAGGGGGTGGGTTAGTGGTGTATTGGTGTTTAGTTCAAATTGTAATGTTTATATTGGGCAGAGTGGGTGAATGAAGGGTCAAGTACCTGCTTTACTCACCCCCACTGCCCCCAATAAAGCTGGTGTTGTTCCTTAACCCCTTCATTGCCTTAGCAGTTAGCCGCTAAGGTAATGAAATTGACTGTAAATCCATTTTTATTGCATCTGATTGAGGTCTCTGGTGATGATATTAATGGATATTAGCTCTGATGACCCCAAGCATGAATCTGATGCAGGAAAATGCATTATTTTTCCTAAGTCCCGTCTCACCGCTTATCGGCAGCTTTTCACCACCTTCTTGCCAACTTTTCCTGGCTGGAGGATTTTGAGAGGAAATCTCAATTCTAGAGTGGCGATTAGCCTCAATAAGCTAATCGGGGCTTCTAGAATTGCACGAGTTTGAAATGCTGGCGATAAGTCGCTGATCGCTGCGCGTTTGGCGATATTTTTTTTTCCTATGCAAATTTTTTTGCCTTAAAGGTCTCTTATCACCGACTTATTGGGGCTTACTGAATCAAAACTTTAAACATATTCACACATTTCTCAAAATGCAATCTGGATATCATTCACAAGAAGAAAAAATAGTGACAATTGAACAATTAGGAATGAACTGATCGATAGTTACAATTATTTAAAATAGTGATAAGCTTGATAACCTTGACAACTCCATAGATATGTATATTTGATGTTAAGTACACATGAAAAAATAAAGCCGTGATGGAAGAGAAGAGATTTTGAACAAATATTTTATGATTACAGTATGAATATCTTACCTAGTTAGTAGTACATAAATACATTTGTCCATTGAGTTCAGTCTTTACTAAAATTCATGTTTATACAGTATGTTAAATTTAAATCTGTCCACTGTAAATAAAACTCCATGTAACACAAAGCATAGATTACTGTTGGGAATAATCTGGATAACATTTTATAAGGAAAAGTTCATATTGGTAGCATATTAACAAAGATGGATAAAGGATAAATAAGGTAAACATTATGATGAAAAAAACACCTGCTGCCACTTCCATGATATTATTTAATTGTAATGATATTTGTAAAGTATTGCTTTGTACAGTATTTGATTTGTAGCTTGAACATTGTTGCATAAGATAAAAAGAACAGAGATAGACAGCACTCCTATTAGCAATCAACAGATAAATATTCAGGATGCACAAGGGAACAGGGAGGACCCCTATTCCTCCAAAAATGTCAGAAAAAAAGTGGGGCGGTTCCCAGCACTCAATGGCGAGTGGAAATAAATGTTAGAACGGATATGCAAATAAATCAATTTAATGGATAGATCAAAAAAAGCAATAAGTACAGAACTTGGAAGGTGCTATACAAAATGGCAGCACATAATAATACAGGAGCTCTAAGTGAATAGTGAAGGGGAAAACACACAGGGACAGGGAGAGGAAAATAGAGCCCCATTGCGACGCCATCAGGAGGTTATGAAGAGAGGAATACCACGGCTAGTCCAAATGCAGTATACTTCATATTCTCTCTCCCTCTGCTGATTTTTTTGAACTATGGGCTGCATTGCAATGGACACACTTTTTCATTGATTGCCCTAATAGCTGTCTCATTAGAACTGTGATTGGACTGTAATTATTACTGGGGGATTTGTATCTTTGTGTACACAGGGTATAGGGAAGTACCACTGGTCAATTTAACATTTGGGAACAGACCTGAGAAAGGGGTTATTACCCTGAAACATTGCCCCCCTATTTCCCCTGTTTTCCTTTCCCCCTCCCAACAATTCCACTTCCCCTATGTGTTTTTTCATTGTCTAATCTCCCTGCCCATGTGTGTTTTCCCCTTCACATTTCATTTAGAGCTCTTGTATTATTATGTGCAGCCCTTGTGTATAGCATCTTCCAAGTTCTATACTTTTTTGATTTATCCATTTATTACATTATTTTTTGGCATATCCGTTCTAACATTTATTTCCACTCGTCAGTGATTGTCGGGAACCTTCCCCCTTTTTCCTGACATTGTTGTATATGATATTTATGAAAGTAATATGATAACTTAATTATATTTCATGTGCTAAAATGAATGGTGATAACAAAAAAGAACAGCAAGGCACAACGGTCTTCCCAAAAAAGACAATTTAATTCATTAAAACAGAATCTAACGTTTAGGCCACATATCACAATGGTGGATTCTTTTTTGGCTCATTAAATTCTCTTCTTTGGGAAGACCATTGTGCCTTGCTGTTGTCTTTTATTATCAGAATATTTTGGGATGCTACAGCATAGCCATACAGTAGTATTGAGCACCAGCTGTTATTTCACTTTGGATCTATTTAGGCAGATTGTATGAAATGTTCCTTTCTTTGCTAAAATGAAAGGTACCATTATTTCTAATCCACTGTGCAAGAGTGACATTTTCCTATAAAAGACAATTTAACTGAAATGTACTTTATGTTTCATGCCAACCATTATTTTTATTTAACAAACAGAACAAATGTTATAAAACTTGGGGGCCTATGCAGAGAGCAGCGAGAAGCGCAATCTCGCCAGTTTTTCGGCAAATATGCCTATAGCAATTTAGTAAATGGCGAGAAACTGGCGTGATGAGTAAAAACCGCCAGTTCTTTTTTTCTGTTTTTAAAACTCGCCGCGCGGGTGGCGAGAAGCAATATCTTGCCAGTTTTAAAAAAAAACATATGCAGGAAGCCCCGATCAGCATCTCGCCGCTGATCGCGCCAATAAAATGGAGAGATGTTCTCCAAATAGCTCCGCCAAAAAAAGTTGGCAAGAAGCTGGAGCTGAGCGGCGAGAGGGGACATAAAAAAAAAATCAGGCCCTTTTCCTGGCTCGGATTGTTGTCGGGGGGCTCCATAGGTGATACCATTAATACCAGCACCGGAGCCCCCGGCATGCATCCGAAGCAGGAAAAATGCATGTACAGCCCACTTCATTGCCTTAGCGGCTAACCGCTAAGGCAATGAAGGGGTTAACCCACCGGGCCAGTTTTATTATGGGTTGCGGGTGTGGGTTATGGGGGTATTTGGCCCTTGTTGTGAGTTTAGGGCTTGCGGGGGGGTTGCGGGTGCACTTAATCCCTTTACGACCGTAGCAGTTAATACCGCTACAGTCATGAAGGGGTTAACCCCTCCCACTAACCCCCCCGCAAGCCCTAAACAACCACCGTTGTGGCTAATACCCCCTTCACCCACCCCCTCTACCCACAATGAAGAATAATCACACACAGCAGCCCCACACTAAATAATTAAATGTAAATGAATAAATAAATAAATGAATATATATATATATATATATATATATATATATATATATATATATATATATGATACGAACCAATCCAAAGACCAGTAAAGAGACAGCAGACCGCACGGGGTTAATCCAATAGTATATATTCACAACATGAAATACACGTAAGCCAACGTTTCGGTCCCACAGAGAGACCTTCCTCAGGGCCATGTAACCCACAAGTGCAAGTGACCAAACATATATACCCCCACCCATGGTGCAATGCAAACAAAGGGAACCAATCACCAACATGCAATCAGACATAATATGCAACATAGCTGTGCTCCGTGCCCCCTCCCCTATTACCTGAATATCCATATGATTCATCAAGACATGAGAGCAGGCACTTAAGCTATCAGAAGAGAGACACCCTGAGACACTGGTCTCAGAGTCTACTGCCCGTGCGGGGGAACGTCGCGCGCCGCGCATGTGCAGTGGGCCAAAACACATTGGCTGCCGGGGCGCCAGCAAGGAGAGCGCGCCGCGCATCACAGCCGTGAGCAGACGCCTCACTTACTCTCCCTGACAACCAGGGACGCCGGCAGCGCAAATCGCGCATGCGCAGTCTGGAAAACCGCCTCGGTGCACAGTTACCCACACACTGACAGCTATAATGGGCTAAACAGAGTAGTATGACACAGAGCGTTGAAGTGAACCACAGGGGGACAGAAAGAGGTACAGAGCACAAGGAGCGCATAGCATCACCATAATATATAAAGACAAAGGAAGTGCAAAAGTGCAGAGGGAGTGATGCAACAGAGTATGAGTGACAAACATATATAAGGCATAATGTAAAACTAGGACAAAGCAGGGAGACAACTACAGAAAGCAGCTAAGTGAGAGCTCCTCATTAAGGCCACCAGGTGTCATAGTCCTTAGTTCATATATAAGCCTTGCTTCCTGTTTAAGCAAAGTCCTGCCCCTGTCACCCCCACGGGGGGGGACTGGAACCTGCAGAATAGGCATACAACGAAGTGTAGCCAAAGTGTGTCTCTTTTCTTTGAAATGTCTAGCCACAGGTAGACACGTCAGATCTATATCAGAGGCATCACTCAATAGGGCTTTTCTGATGTTTGAACGGTGCATGGCCATGCGCTCTTTCAGCATCCTTACAGTCTTCCCGATGTACAGCAATCCACAAGGACACTTAATAAAGTACACCACGAATTTTGACTCACAGTTCAGTTGTTGTTTGATTTTAATCGGTGCGCCACTATGCGGGTGATTGTAGCTAGGGCCCAGCTGCATATAGTGGCAGTTGGTGCAGCCATGACAGCGGTGCGAACCAGGTTTTTTGGCTAACCAGGTGGTGGGTGTGGCATATTTGTCTATTGGATCAGATCCAGTGACCATGTCACCAATGTTTGGTCCCTGACGAAAGCAGAATAGGGGTGGCTCTCTAGCACATGCACCAATCCTCTCGTCACTCTCCAGGATGCGCCAATTGCCCCGAATGCAACGCTTGATGCTGTTTGTAGCAGTACTGAATGTACTGACTATATTGAGCCTGTTGCTCACCGGTCTTTCAATAGTTCACCCCTGTCAACCTGTCCAACCTTTTGCAAGGCAAAGTCAATGTCCTTGGCTGAATAGCCCCTCTGCTACAAACAGCATCAAGCATTGCATTCGGGGCAATTGGCGCATCCTGGAGAGTGACGAGAGGATTGGTGCATGTGCTAGAGAGCCACCCCTATTCTGCTTTCGTCGGGGACCAAACATTGGTGACATGGTCACTCGATCTGATCCAATAGACAAATATGCCACACCCACCACCTGGTTAGCCAAAAAACCTGGTTCGTACCGCTGTCATGGCTGCACCAACTGCCACTATATGCAGCTGGGCCCTAGCTACAATCACCCGCATAGTGGCGCACCGATTAAAATCAAACAACAACTGAACTGTGAGTCAAAATTCGTGGTGTACTTTATTAAGTGTCCTTGTGGATTGCTGTACATCGGGAAGACTGTAAGGATGCTGAAAGAGCGCATGGCCATGCACCGTTCAAACATCAGAAAAGCCCTATTGAGTGATGCCTCTGATATAGATCTGAAGTGTCTACCTGTGGCTAGACATTTCAAAGAAAAGAGACACACATTGGCTACACTTATGCCTATTCTGCAGGTTCCAGTCCCCCCCCCCGTGGGGGTGACAGGGGCAGGACTTTGCTTAAACAGGAAGCAAGGCTTATATATGAACTAAGGACTTTGACACCTGGTGGCCTTAATGAGGAGATCTCACTTAGCTGCTTTCTGTAGTTGTCTCCCTGCTTTGTCCTAGTTTTACATTAAGCCTTTTATATGTTTGTCACTCATACTCTGTTGCATCACTCCCTCTGCACTTTTGCACTTCCTTTGTCTTTATATATTATGGTGATGCTATGCGCTCCTTGTGCTCTGTACCTCTTTCTGTCCCCCTGTGGTTCACCTCAACGCTCTGTGTCATACTACTCTGTTTAGCCCATTATAGCTGTCAGTGTGTGGGTAACTGTGCACCGAGGCGGTTTTCCAGACTGCGCATGCGCAATTTGCGCTGCCGGCGTCCCTGGTTGCCAGGGAGAGTAAGTGAGGCGTCTGCTCATGGCTGTGATGCACGGCGCGCTCTCCTTGCTGGCGCCCCGGCAGCCAATGTGTTTTGGCCCACTGCGCATGCGCGGCGCGCGACGTTCCCCCGCACGGGCAGTAGACTCTGAGACCAGTGTCTCAGGGTGTCTCTCTTCTGATAGCTTAAGTGCCTGCTCTCATGTCATGACGAATCATATGGATATTCAGGTAATAGGGGAGGGGGCATGGAGCACAGCTATGTTGCATATTATGTCTGATTGCATGTTGGTGATTGGTTCCCTTTGTTTGCATTGCACCATGGGTGGGGGTATATATGTTTGGTCACTTGCACTTGTGGGTTACACGGCCCTGAGGAAGGTCTCTCTGTGGGACCGAAACGTTGGCTTACGTGTATTTCATGTTGTGAATATATACTATTGGATTAACCCCGTGCGGTCTGCTGTCTCTTTACTGGTCTTTGGATTGGTTCGTATCATATTTACTCTCTATGGGACTAGCGTCTGCTATTACAACATTTTCAACTACAGTGTGCTGACTGAATTTCATGTGTATATATATATATATATATATATATATAAAAGTATACATTACCGCTTAGCAGCAAAAAGGGAGACAGCACTCAGGTGAATGAAAATAAATGTATTAAATACAGCACATAACTCCAACGTTTTGATCCCACAGGGGGATCTTCCTCAGGGTGGTGCAACAGACACAGGACAGTGAGTGACTTATATACCCCAACACCCAAGTGACATAAACATCTCCACATCATCAGAAAGCATCATCATCGGGCGACAAAACAGCTGTGCATAATACAATTTTATTAGATCATGCTCCAACTCCATGTCTGTACTCCTATTGGGGAATCCATGTCACATGATCAAACCCAAGCTGTCAGTGTCATTGCATGTAAACAAACTGATGCTGCATCAGCAGGCCCGGTTTTCAAGGCAACAACATGTGTGCTCAACTCTTTAAAGGCAGCAGACACCAGTGGTTGTCATGTGTACTGCACGTGTACAGATACACCACTGCAAATGTGTATGTGCTGTAGCAGTGATGAATTTACTTCTAAACAGCACCTAAGAATAACAGATACTGGCATGCGTATATCAGTAGAATCCTATGACAGATGGAACCCGCTGTAATCCCAGTCGGGTAACCCATAATAAACCTGTCGGCGTCACATGCTGCATGGATATACATAGCTTGCTAGTTAACCCCTAGTATACCAGTACTGCTAAAGGCACAAAGTGCGATCAAATAAAGGAACATGCTGTCTGTAGAACTACATAAATATACAATATACGGACCTGCAAAAATGTGGAATAAAGAACACCCAATACACAGTGAGGGTAAAGTGAAGAGAACCGGGAGGGGAAAATAAAATCAATGGAAGAAGCTGAACGACAAGAATATACAAGCTGTAGTAAAATATACTGTATAATAAATGCCTTTTAAACTAATCATTTTGAACTACGCTGATCCATGTATACATACAGTTGATGTTGAACAGTAATAATTACAAAAAATTACAAAAAATTACAAAAACAACCCAAGTTCATGTCCTCATTCAGGCCTTTGGGGGCCATAGAATCCAGTCTGTGAATCATCCTCGCCTCAAGCTGGAGCAAAAGCCTGTGTCTATTTCCTCCCCTGGTTGGAGTATGGGCTTGTACAACGGGCATACAACGAAAGGTGGTTAAGCTGTGCGGTTTAAGCTTAAAGTGCCTTGCCACTGGTAACAGCTTAAGATCATCAGAATTGGTGGGGTCAGCAAGGGCCTTGCGTATTGTGGAACGATGCATTGCTATTCGTTCCTTTAGCATACGCGATGTCTTGCCCACGTAAACAAGCCCACAGGGGCATTTGATAATGTAGACTACAAATTTTGAGTCACAATTGAGAAAATCCACAATTTTAATTGGATAACCTTTATGCGGATGCATAAAAGTGTTGCACAGCATTAAATACTGGCAATTTACACAACCTCTACACTTGAGCACCCCCGGAGCCTTTGTGAGCCAGGTCGTTTTCGCTGCATATTTATCCACTGGGTCCGCCTTTATGAGGTAATCCCCCACATTCCGAACCCGCCGATAGCAAAAGAGGGGTGGGGACTCAAAATGTTTTCCGATACGTTTATCATTCGCCAAAATGTGCCAGTTTTGCTTTATACTGCGTTGTATCTGGCTTGAGGCAGTACTATATGTTGTTACTATGTGAAACCGATCATTTTCCTTGGTTGTCACCGTAGGTTTCAGTAGATCACCCCTTGTTGGTAAACGTGCTTTGGCTAATGCTTGATCAATTTCTGTCCGATCATAGCCCCTCTCTCTGAAGCGATCTGCCATTTTCTGTAAAGCTGCTTCAACATGCGTAGGATCGCTTGTAATTCTCCGTACCCGGAGCATTTGTGAAAAGGGGAGTCCCCTCTTGAGAGGGGGAGGGTGATGACTCTGAGCGTCTAAGAGAGTATTCTTATCTGTGTCCTTTGTATGTATTCTAGTACACAATACATTATTTTCCTTGTATACCACGGTATCCAGGAACACTATATTAGTGGCACTGTACTGGTACGTGAAGCGTATGTTTGTTGGTATGAGATTCACATAATGAATAAATTCCAACAGATCATGTTCGCCCCCACCCCACAGGAGGAACACATCATCGATGAATCTAGCATAATATAAAATAGACTCAGCATGTGGAGAATCATGTAGAAGGTGTGTCTGCTCATATGTGTCCATATAGATATTCGCATAAGATGGGGCCATATTAGACCCCATAGCAGTTCCCATGAGTTGGAGATAGTACGTCCGTTCGAATCTGAAGTAATTCTTATGTAATATAAGATCTATGAGAGTCATAAGGAACTCTGATGGAGGACCATCTCCTCGGCCGGTACTGTGTAGATGGCTCCTGACAGCTTCCATCCCCTCCTGGTGGGGGATGTTAGTGTACAAGCTTGACACGTCAAATGTCACAAGCAAGACATCTGTTAAATCCAATGTTAGTGCTGACAGTTTAGTTATGAAGTCTGTAGTATCTTTAATATATGATGACATCTGTAGGACCATAGGCTATAGGTGAAAATCAACAAACTGTGACAGTGGGTGGCATAGTGATGACCGCGCCGAGATTATTGGTCTACCCGGCGGTGCTATGAGAGATTTATGTACCTTAGGCAAGGTGTAGAGTACAGGCATAATCGGAAAGTCAGTGGTCAAGAATTTAGCCAAATTCTCTGAGATCCAGCCATTATTTAGTCCCATTGTGATAATTGAATCCACCTCACGCTTATATACCACTGTAGGATCTGCGGTTAGCTTTTTATAATGGTCCTGGTGGGCGAGTTGACCCAGAATCTCATTGCGGTAATAGGAGTATGGCATTATTACAATGCCTCCTCCTTTGTCCGCAGGCTTGATGATAATTTCCCTTCTGTTGTTAAGGGATCTTAATGCCAGACGCTCACTCTTGGTGAGATTGTGATAGCTAATCTGACGGTTCATAACTCGTGGTTTAGTATTTGATTCAACCAGTCCCATGAAGGTGGAAATGCTATGATTGGTAATCTGCGGATCAAAAACACTTCTGGGTCTGAATTTCTTAGTATCCGAATAGACGCTCAATCCTCTGCCAGTGGTAGCAGACTCATCTCTCTTGCAGAAAAAGTCTTTCAATTTCAGCTGACGGTGCATCCTGTATAGGTCTACTTCCCAGTCAAAGGGCTGTTGTGCGTTAGTGGGAACAAAAGAGAGCCCTTTATGGAGTACTGCCACCTCTGCCGGGGTGAGGGTATAGTCCGATAAATTAAAGATTACCGATTCTGTGTTCTTCCCCTCGCCCCTTTCGTCTTCGACTCTCGTGGTAGAGACCTTTGATTTCCAACCGCCCCTCCGGATTGGTCCCCGGCATCTGAATCTGGTAACGGTGGTTTCTTGCCGAGATTCTGTGGTTTTGCTAAAAAAAGGTTCAGTAGTGGTGTTGTCCTGGGTGTCAGATAGGTCCGTGTCACAGGTATTATATCTTGACCCTCCAAAAGCTGCCTTTCTGGATTTGGAATAGTATCTCCTTTGCCCTGGTCTACCCTGAGTGCTGTCACTAAGCCCCAAAAGCCATTTATACACTTTGCGTTCTTTATAATCAGATTTGACCTGCTTCAACTTATCCCGTTTGTATTTGATAAGGTTGGCCCTGTGTAGGTCAACTGCGGTCTGGAGTTTGTCAGTCCAATTAGTTGAAGAGTCTGATTCCAGAATGTGTCCGTGTTTGTCCTTGATGTCAGCAATGTCCTGTTTAATTTTCGTTATTTCCTTCGTGGACTGTTCAATAACCAGCAGGGTCAGGTCAAAGGAGCATTTATTTAAAATGGCCACCCACTTCTTACAGAATTCCGGATCCGTGCGTCCAATCGTAGGTTGGTTTTTTTATCCGAAAACCACGGGGAAGGAGTTTCTCCTTGTGGTAATGAGATAGCGTTACAGCATGAAGGTAGAAATCCACTTCTCTCTTCTTTAAACGTATTAGATCATTATAAACATCAGAGGGTTTCTCCGGTCCAAAAACAGCATCAACTGATTCTGTATAGCGTATTTTGGCTACATCTGCATCCATGTAGCCTAATGTTTCAGAAAGGTCAGCAAATATTTCAGCTGCGTCAGCAAATTCTTCCATATCTAACAGTCCTGAGCCTCAAAGTAGTGGTATATAATCAATAATGAAAAAGCAGCTGATAAGCCGTAATGTACACACTATGGGTGCACAGTGCATAAATAGAATATGCGATAAAAAATCACTGGCACTCCAATAGAAATTCAATAATGAATAGGTGCATGTCCCATATAAATAATAAAAGTATACATTACCGCATAGCAGCAAAAAGGGAGACAGCACTCAGGTGAATGAAAATAAATGTATTAAATACAGTACATAACTCCAATGTTTCAATCCCACAGGGGGATCTTCCTCAGGGTGGTGCAACAGACACAGGACAGTGAGTGACTTATATACCCCAACACCCAAGTGACATAAACATCTCCACATCATCAGAAAGCATCATCATCGGGCGACAAAACAGCTGTGCATAATACAATTTAATTAGATCATGCTCCAACTCCATGTCTGTACTCCTATTGGGGAATCCAAGTCACATGATCAAACCCAAGCTGTCAGTGTCATTGCATGTAAACAAACTGATGCTGCATCAGCAGGCCCGGTTTTCAAGGCAACAACATGTGTGCTCAACTCTTTAAAGGCAGCAGACACCAGTGGTAGTGGATTCCCCAATAGGAGTACAGACATGGAGTTGGAGCATGATCTAATTAAATTGTATTATGCACAGCTGTTTTGTCGCCCGATGATGATGCTTTCTGATGATGTGGAGATGTTTATGTCACTTGGGTGTTGGGGTATATAAGTCACTCACTGTCCTGTGTCTGTTGCACCACCCTGAGGAAGATCTCCCTGTGTGATCAAAACGTTGGAGTTATGTGCTGTATTTAATACATTTATTTTCATTCACCTGAGTGCTGTCTCCCTTTTTGCTGCTATGCGGTAATGTATACTTTTATTATTTATATGGGACATGCACCTATTCATTATTGAATTTCTATTGGAGTGCCAGTGATTTTTTATCGCATATTCTATTTATGCACTGTGCACCCATAGTGTGTACATTAAGGCTTATCAGCTGATTTTTCATTATTGATTATATACCACTACTTTGAGGCTCAGGACTTTTAGATATGGAAGAATTTGCTGACGCAGCTGAAATATTTGCTGACCTTTCTGAAACATTAGGCTACACGGATGCAGATGTAGCCAAAATACGCTATACAGAATCAGTTGATGCTGTTTTTGGACACAAGGAGAAACTCCTTCCCCGTGGTTTTCGGATAAAAAACCAACCTACGATTGGACGCACGGATCCGGAATTCTGTAAGAAGTGGGTGGCCATTTTAAATAAATGCTCTTTTGACCTGACCCTGCTGGTTATTGAACAGTCCACGAAGGAAATAACGAAAATTAAATAGGACATTGCTGACATCAAGGACAAACACGGACACATTCTGGAATCAGACTCTTCAACTAATTGGACTGACAAACTCCAGACCGCAGTTGACCTACACAGGGCCAACCTTATCAAATACAAACGTGATAAGTTGAAGCAGGTCAAATCTGATTATAAAGAATGCAAAGTGTATAAATGGCTTTTGGGGCTTAGTGACAGCACTCAGGGTAGACCAGGGCAAAGGAGATACTATTCCAAATCCAGAAAGGCAGCTTTTGGAGGGTCAAGATATAATACCAGTGACACGGACCTATCTGACACCCAGGACAACACCACTACTGAACCTTTTTTTAGCAAAACCACAGAATCTCGGCAAGAAACCACCGTTACCAGATTCAGATGCCGGGGACCAATCCGGAGGGGCGGTTGGAAATCAAAGGTCTCTACCACGAGAGTCGAAGACGAAAGGGGCGAGGGGAAGAACACAGAATCGGTAATCTTTAATTTATCGGACTATACCCTCACCCCGGCAGAGGTGCCGGTACTCCATAAAGGGCTCTCTTTTGTTCCCACTAACGCACAACAGCCCTTTGACTGGGAAGTAGACCTATACAGGATGCACCGTCAGCTGAAATTGAAAGACTTTTTCTGCAAGAGAGATGAGTCTGCTACCACTGGCAGAGGATTGAGCGTCTATTCGGATACTAAGAAATTCAGACCCAGAAGTGTTTTTGATCCGCAGATTACCAATCATAGCAATTCCACCTTCCACATTTCCACCTTCATGGTCAGATTAGCAATCACAATCTCACCAAGAGTGAGCGTCTGGCATTAAGATCCCTTAACAACAGAAGGGAAATTATCATCAAGCCTGCGGACAAAGGGGGAGGCATTGTAATAATGCCATACTCCTATTACCGCAATGAGATTCTGGGTCAACTCGCCCACCAGGACCATTATAAAAAGCTAACCGCAGATCCTACAGTGGTATATAAGCGTGAGGTGGATTCAATTATCACAATGGGACTAAATAATGGCTGGATCTCAGAGGATTTGGCTAAATTCTTGACCACTGACTTTCCGATTATGCCTGTACTCTACACCTTGCCTAAGGTACATAAATCTCTCATAGCACCGCCGGGTAGACAAATAATCTCGGCGCGGTCATCACTATGCCACCCATTGTCACAGTTTGTTGATTTTCACCTATAGCCTATGGTCCTACAGATGTCATCATATATTAAAGATACTACAGACTTCATAACTAAACTGTCAGCACTAACATTGGATTTAACAGATGTCTTGCTTGTGACACTTGACGTGTCAAGCTTGTACACTAACATCCCCCACCAGGAGGGGATGGAAGCTGTCAGGAGCCATCTACACAGTACCGGCCGAGGAGATGGTCCTCCATCAGAGTTCCTTATGACTCTCATAGATCTTATATTACATAAGAATTACTTCAGATTCGAACGGACGTACTATCTCCAACTCATGGGAACTGCTATGGGGTCTAATATGGCCCCATCTTATGCGAATATCTATATGGACACATATGAGCAGACACACCTTCTACATGATTCTCCACACGCTGAGTCTATTTTATATTATGCTAGATTCATCGATGCTGTGTTCCTCCTGTGGGGTGGGGGCGAACATGATCTGTTGGAATTTATTCATTATGTGAATCTCATACCATCAAACATACGCTTCACGTACCAGTACAGTGCCACTAATATAGTGTTCCTGGATACTGTGGTATACAAGGAAAATAATGTATTGTGTACTAGAATACATACAAAGGACACAGATAAGAATATTCTCTTAGACGCTCAGAGTCATCACCCTCCCCCTCTCAAGAGGGGACTCCCCTTTTCACAAATGCTCCGGGTACGGAGAATTACAAGCGATCCTACGCATGTTGAAGCAGCTTTACAGAAAATGGCAGATCGCTTCAGAGAGAGGGGCTACGATCGGACAGAAATTGATCAAGCATTAGCCAAAGCACGTTTACCAACAAGGGGTGATCTACTGAAACCTGCGGTGACAACCAAGGAAAATGATCGGTTTCACATAGTAACAACATATAGTACTGCCTCAAGCCAGATACAACGCAGTATAAAGCAAAACTGGAACATTTTGGCGAATGATAAACGTATCGGAAAACATTTTGAGTCCCCACCCCTCTTTTGCTATCGGCGGGGTCGGAATGTGGGGGATTACCTCATAAAGGCGGACCCAGTGGATAAATATGCAGCGAAAACGACCTGGCTCACAAAGGCTCCGGGGGTGCACAAGTGTAGAGGTTGTGTAAATTGCCAGTATTTAATGCTGGGCAACACTTTTATGCATCCGCATAAAGGTTATCCAATTAAAATTGTGGATTTTCTCAATTGTGACTCAAAATTTGTAGTCTACATTATCAAATGCCCCTGTGGGCTTGTTTACGTGGGCAAGACATCGCGTATGCTTAAGGAACGAATAGCAATGCATCGTTCCACAATACGCAAGGCCCTTGCTGACCCCACCAATTCGGATGATCTTAAGCTGTTACCAGTGGCAAGGCACTTTAAGCTTAAACAGCACAGCTTAGCCACCTTTCGTTGTATGCCCGTTGTACAAGCCCATACTCCAACCAGGGGAGGAAATAGACACAGGCTTTTGCTCCAGCTTGAGGCGAGGATGATTCACAGACTGGATTCTATGGCCCCCAAAGGCCAGAATGAGGACATGAACTTGGGTTGTTTTTTGTAATTTTTTGTAATTTTTTTGTAATTTTTTTGTAATTATTACTGTTCAACATCAACTGTATATATACATGGATCAGCGTAGTTCAAAATGATTAGTTTAAAAGGCATTTATTATACAGTACACTGGCGACACACTTTATTTGAGCTCGGCTAGTCCCACGAATTCGGGTATACCCGGGTGTATTGAGGTTTGTGACTGTTTTCTGCCCGAGTGCATTGGGTTATTTTCCAGGCAGGGATTCAAGCATTTTATTCCCGCTGGCTGCAATACTGCACAGTATATATATATATACTGCATTACAATTCATGAATTTATGCCATCTGGTAGACACGCGAAGCATTGCAGCCTATTAAATCCTAATCATTATCATTTAACAGATCAGCCGCCCGTCAGCCAGGCATGAACCCAAGCTGGGAAGGCAAACGCAACGGGGCTTGTCAGAGGTGAGGAGCGGCGCATTCCAGGTATCTGCCAGGTACATACTGGGTATTTGCTCGAATAAAGTGTGTCGGTGCAGTATATTTTACTACAGCTTGTATATTCTTGTCGTTCAGCTTCTTCCATTGATTTTATTTTCCCCTCCCGGTTCTCTTCACTTTACCCTCACTGTGTATTGGGTGTTCTTTATTCCACATTTTTGCAGGTCCGTATATTGTATATTTATGTAGTTCTACAGACAGTATGTTCCTTTATTTGATCGCACTTTGTGCCTTTAGCAGTACTGGTATACTAGGGGTTAACTAGCAAGCTATGTATATCCATGCAGCATGTGACGCCGACAGGTTTATTATGGGTTACCCGACTGGGATTAGAGCGGGTTCCAACTGTCATAGGATTCTACTGATATACGCATGCCAGTATCTGTTATTCTTAGGTGCTGTTTAGAAGTAAATTCATCACTGCTACAGCACATACAGTACACATTTGCAGTGGTGTATCTGTACACGTGCAGTACACATGACAACCACTGGTGTCTGCTGCCTTTAAAGAGTTGAGCACACATGTTGTTGCCTTGAAAACCGGGCCTGCTGATGCAGCATCAGTTTGTTTACATGCAATGACACTGACAGCTTGGGTTTGATCATGTGACATGGATTCCCCAATAGGAGTACAGACATGGAGTTGGAGCATGATCTAATAAAATTGTATTATGCACAGCTGTTTTGTCGCCCGATGATGATGCTTTCTGATGATGTGGAGATGTTTATGTCACTTGGGTGTTGGGGTATATAAGTCACTCACTGTCCTGTGTCTGTTGCACCACCCTGAGGAAGATCCCCCTGTGGGATCGAAACGTTGGAGTTATGTGCTGTATTTAATACATTTATTTTCATTCACCTGAGTGCTGTCTCCCTTTTTGCTCCTATGCGGTAATGTATACTTTTATTATTTATATGGGACATGCACCTATTCATTATTGAATTTCTATTGGAGTGCCAGTGATTTTTTATATATATATATATATATATATATATATATATATATATATATATATATATAAACAACAACACCTATAACCCCTAACATACACATATAAGCACATCAATTATACTATAGACAGGCGGGGGGCCTCGGGTGTGTCACCCGCAGGCCTGCAGTACCAATTATGTGCCCCCCCAAATTAATGAATAAACACATACATACTTTTAAAGAAATAACCCCCCCTAACACATACAGTATAGTTATGGCCACAATTACTATTATCCACAAAGTGATAATAGTGAATGTGCCCATTTTAAATACATAAACAGCAATAAATACATTAAATACATATTGCACTCACCCATGTCTGGCTGCAACGATGAAAGCCATCCTCATCTTCATCCTGCCCATGCACCCTCTGCTGCTGCAAAACAGACACAACAATGAAAACATCCAAAGTAATGTCCCCTAACCCCTTAATCACCATAGCGGTTATTAACCGCTACAGTCATTAAGGGGTTAACCCACCCTTACCCACCACTCGGGACGCCTACATACCCTCCCACAGTAACCCCCCACCCCATGAGGCCTAACCACCTTCACCCACTACCCACAAGAGAGGCCTACCCACATACCGTTGGGGAACACCCCCCCCCAACACCTACAGTACAATAATGTGCAAAATAACTATTATCCAGATAGGGATAATAGATTATTTTCCCAATATTAAAAACATTAACTAGCATATTCAAATAAATTAAGTACTACTGACCTTATCAATAAGAAGTCTCAGTTGCCAGCAACATCCTTGTCTTGCCCACAAAAAACATAGCCAATACAAAGCCACTACATTGTAATTACATTTAGATATCAATTAACCCCTTAAATACCATATAAGATAATAACCGCAAAGGTAATAAAGGGGTTAAGCCACACTGGCCCGATACCCACCCTTCACCCATGAATTTGTACATTGGCTTCATCATGCAAATATATATAGCACTCCCTTGAGAAAGGTCCTGTGTCAAGGACCGAAACGTCGGGTTTATGTGCCGGTTTTTCTACTGAATACACGCTGCTTTTTGTACCTTTGAGTGTGCTGTCTCCTTCTTGCCTCGTGATCTTGGGATCCTGGATCTACTCGGTAAGGAACCTACCTATACATTACCTGTATGGGACAAGCACCTTTTTACCACATATGTGTGTGCCATCTGTTTATTTATATATATATATATATATATATATATATATATATATATATATATATATGCATGATGAAGCCAATGTACAAATTCATCATGCTTCATCATGCAAATATATATATATATATATATATATATATATATATATATATATATATATATATATATATATATATATATATATATATATAAAAAAAAAAAAAAATTGTGGCGCCAAAATAATATTCTATTACTCTGTGTAATAAACTGTAGTACTAATATCGTGTAAATGAAAAGTGTGTAAGATTCCTAAAATGTGTTTAAAAATAAAGATGTATATATGGGTGCACCTGTTTGAATATTAAACTAAATATACAAATATACCCAAAACAACATCATAGAATAATACATCAATGTGAGTAAAAAATGGAATTGAAAAATAAAAATATAAAAAATGTGCAAAAAGTGCTAAAAAGGTGAAAAGTGAAAATATGAAGCAAAATAAGTGTAAAGTTGTAATAAAAATCCAACCAGTCCTTCAATAGTCAGTCCATAATGGGAGATATAAGATATGTGCACAGGGTCTTCTGCTGCTCTCACAAGGGATAAACCACCTCCACGGATATCTATGAACAGAAAAAGAGAGAGAGCGCACGCCCCATAGCATAATACTGCGTAATTTATTATAAAAATGGGGAAGGGATGGAAGGGGGGGGGGGGGGGGAATCGCACTCACAGGATAAAAAATGTTAAAATGCAGTTTGTGAATAAATTCACCACCATCCGGTACTGCTGGGCAAGGTCCCTTCACGGTAGCTGTTCCAGATCACCTCCAGATCACCTCCAACCGGATAAGGATGCCTTTGTACCGACTGTGTGCTGATCGAATTCAGCTCTCCACTCCGAATGGCCGCTATTATCTTCCCGCGCTTCGTGTGGCCTCATGCGCGTGCGCAGCGTCTTCGTGACGTAGTCGCGCTTCCTCAGTCTCCCTGACGCGTTTCGTCACCAATCGGCGACTTTCTCAAAGGGCTGATGGATCATGGGTAAACGTCCTGCCCTTTTATACAGTCAGTCCAATGATTCATAATTACTCGCAGGGGGATGTTTAACCCTTAGTTCGCTTTAAGGTTGCTGCTCAGTTAAATGGATACTGCAGATGACTGACAGCAAAAGGGGCAAAATTGGAACCATTTTCTATGGAGATATCACTTACTATGGGAGGATCTAATCACTTAATACATATACAAAACACAATAAACAATAAGTTACATAATTAAAACTACATTGCACTCTTTTAGAGTGCAATGTAGTTTTAATTATGTAACTTATTGTTTATTGTGTTTTGTATATGTATTAAGTGATTAGATCCTCCCATAGTAAGTGATATCTCCATAGAAAATGGTTCCAATTTTGCCCCTTTTGCTGTCAGTCATCTGCAGTATCCATTTAACTGAGCAGCAACCTTAAAGCGAACTAAGGGTTAAACATCCCCCTGCGAGTAATTATGAATCATTGGACTGACTGTATAAAAGGGCAGGACGTTTACCCATGATCCATCAGCCCTTTGAGAAAGTCGCCGATTGGTGACGAAACGCGTCAGGGAGACTGAGTAAACGCGACTACGTCACGAAGACGCTGCGCACGCGCATGAGGCCACACGAAGCGCGGGAAGATAATAGCGGCCATTCGGAGTGGAGAGCTGAATTCGATCAGCACACAGTCGGTACAAAGGCATCCTTATCCGGTTGGAGGTGATCTGGAGGTGATCTGGAACAGCTACCGTGAAGGGACCTTGCCCAGCAGTACCGGATGGTGGTGAATTTATTCACAAACTGCATTTTAACATTTTTTATCCTGTGAGTGCGATTCCCCCCCCCCCCCTTCCATCCCTTCCCCATTTTTATAATAAATTACGCAGTATTATGCTATGGGGCGTGCGCTCTCTCTCTTTTTCTGTTCATATATATATATATATATATATATATATATATATAAATAAATACACACACATGATGAGCCAATATATAAATAAATGAAGAAGGGTTATCAAAAACATGCTGTAGTCAAAATAACAGTTCTCCATAAATACAAACTACAATACAAGGAATTTCCTTTAATAATCCTAACTGATATTACAATCAAAAAGATCAAATGCCAATCAAAAACCTCAAATCACAATCAACACATTGCATTAACATTGTATATATGATGCATAGAATCTATGCACCATATACATTCTGCAAATGAATGTTAACAATAACATTGCAATCAAAATACAGATAACTCCAAACAAATATACTATTGTAACCAATTCGGTAAACATAAATCAATTACCATTCAGTAATGACATCCCTAAACAATTTACATTCAATCCCTAACAATTAAACAATAAACTAATTCAAACCTCGAACTGAAAAATGTAGCCTGTGAAAATATATAACTACCAACAAGCATAAAAAATTAACAACCAAGGCTAACCCTGACCTCTAATACAACATACAATAGCAACGATTACATCTATCTAATTTTAAAAGACTTTAAACACACATTTAAGCATACATGCATAGTCAAAATAATTAAAAAATACATCAAATAAAGCTTTTAAAAAACTATCATTTCTTACCCTGTATGTATATATCTCTCTAAACATACATACATACATACAGTGGCAAGAAATGATATACCACAGATAATTAAATGAACATGTAAAGAAAATAATTTTAAAAAATTAACAAGTTCAATTAAATACATTTCTTTAGTTCACTTACCATTACTTGCCCCCACCGACTCCCATTGAACTCCATCCCTACTCTGATTGGCTCTAGTATACCATGTGACAGAGGCTTGGGGGAGAAAGGATGTGACGTCATTGAAAGCCTGTCACATGGTACTAAAGCCAATCAGAGTAGGGATGGAGTTCCCACACTCTGATTGGCTACCGTACCATGTGTGGACGGCCATGTTTCTTTTAATGACGTCATCATAAAGGCAATTAAAGCAAAGCCATTCTGATTTGCTGTGCTTTCATTGCCTTTAAGTGACGTCATCATTTTTTTTTTTATCGGCCAAAACACATGGTTTTCACGGCCCAATCAGGGCCGTGGGAAACATATGATGAAAATGTGACGTCATAGGCCTTTAAAAGCCTATGTTGTCTCATTTTGAAGCCAGCCGCCGAGGAGGAAGGACCTCCTACAGAAGAAGAAGGCCAGGGCGTGGCCGAAGACGGGAAGAAGACCCCGGAAGAAGATAGAAGAAAGAAGAATACAGATGAAAATGGATTAAAATTAGAAGACCCGTGGATTTATTTGGATTTTTAGTTTAATGTTTATTTTTTTATGGTTTGTTATTTTATGGGTTCCTGTGCCTGGTGGTTTATTTATTTATAAAATATAAGGAAGCAATACATTGAGAGTTAACTCTCGTTTTCAAGTATGTCCTGGGCACAGAGAAAAACAAATAATACATGGTTACAAATACAGTTACATAAATGAACAGGGTATACATTATATACAAGACATTGCGTGCACAGTTAAAGAAAATATATATTATGGGCGTATGAAACAGTTACAGACCAGATTAAAATGTGAGACAGCCTTAGATTTGAAAGAACTTAAACTGGTGGTGGATGTGAGAGTCTCTGGTAGGTTGTTCCAGTTTTGGGGTGCACGGTAGGAGAAGGAGGAACGTCCGGATACTTTGTTGAGCCTTGGGACCATGAACAGTCTTTTGGAGTCTGATCTCAGGTGATAAGTGCTGCATGTGGTAGGGGTGAGGAGCTTGTTCAGATAGCTGGGTAGCTTGCCCATGAAGAATTTAAAGGCAAGACAGGAAAGGTGAAAGGTTTTGATCGTGAGTAACCAGTTCAACGGGAGTCGGTGGGGGCAAGTAATGGTAAGTGAACTAAAGAAATGTATTTAATTGAACTTGTTCATTTTTTAAAATTCTTTTCTTTACATGTTCATTTAATTATCTGTGGTATATCATTTCTTGACACTGTATGTATGTATGTATGTATGTTTAGAGAGATATATACATACAGGGTAAGAAATGATAGTGTTTTAAAAGCTTTATTTGATGTGTTTTTAATTATTTTGACTATGCATGTATGCTTAAATGTGTGTTTAAAGTCTTTTAAAATTAGATAGATGTAATCGTTGCTATTGTATGTTGTATTAGAGGTCAGGGTTAGCCTTGGTTGTTAATTTTTTATGCTTGTTGGTACTTATATATTTTCACAGCCTACATTTTTCAGTTCCAGGTTTGAATTAGTTAATTGTTTAATTGTTAGGGATTGAATGTAAATTGTTTAGGGATGGAATGTAAATTGTTTAGGGATGGAATGTAAATTGTTTAGGGATGTCATTACTGAATGGTAATTGATTTATGTTTACCGGATTGGTTACAATAGTATATTTGTTTGGAGTTATCTGTATTTTGATTGCAGTGTTATTGTTAACATTCATTTGCAGAATGTATATGGTGCATAGATTCTATGCATCATATATACAATGTTAATGCAATGTGTTGATTGTGATTTGAGGTTTTTGATTGGCATTTGATCTTTTTGATTGTAATATCAGTTAGGATTATTAAAGGAAATTACTTGTATTGTAGTGTGTATTTATGGAGAACTGTTATTTTGACTACAGCATGTTTTTGATAACCCTTCTACATTTATTTGTATATTGGTTCATCATGTGTGTGTATTTATTTATATATAAAAAATAGAAGAAAAGAAGCGCCAAATCCTAGTGCATTACTGTGCAAACTTGATAAATTTTAATGCCCAAAAATCTCAATAAAAATGAAGATGCCTTTGCTGTTCACCGATAGCAGGAACTGACGTTTTTGGCACTCCGCAGCATTCAGATCCAGAGGTGTGACGGAGCCAAGACAGCAGTCAAGCAGCGTTTTCCTGGTCCTTGGAGCATGAGTATATCTCATAAAATGCTTTTAATTGTTCTATGTTTGTGAGTTCATTTTTATTGAGATTTTTGGGCATTAAATTTATCAAATTTGCACAGTAATGCACTAGGATTTGGCGCTTCTTTTCTTCTATATTTTCTATACAGGTGGAGAGGGAGGTCGTTGTGCCCTTTTAAAGAAGCTGCCTGCTTTTCCTACCAGTGCTATTTTACTCCCCAATTATTGGTACAATTATTTGGACTCCATAGGACTATCTGCATTGAGCAGACTAAGGAAGGTTCATGACGAAGCCAATGTACAAATTCATGGGTGAAGGGTGGGTATCGGCCAGTGTGGCTTAACCCCTTTATTACCTTTGCGGTTATTATCCTATATGGTATTTAAGGGGTTAATTGATATCTAAATGTAATTGCAATGTAGTGGCTTTGTATTGGCTATGTTTTTTGTGGGCAAGACAAGGATGTTGCTGGCGACTGAGACTTCTTATTGATAAGGTCAGTAGTACTTAATTTATTTGAATATGCTAGTTAATGTTTTTAATAATGGGCAAATAATCTATTATCCCTATCTGGATAATAGTTATTTTGCACATTATTGTACTGTAGGTGTTGGGGGGGGGGTGTTCCCCAATGGTATGTGGGTAGGCCTCCCTTGTGGGTAGTGGGTGAGGGTGGTTAGGCCTCACGGGGTTGGGGGTTACTGTGGGAGGGTATGTAGGCGTCCCAAGTGGTGGGTGAGGGTGGGTTAACCCCTTAATGACTGTAGCGGTTAATAACCGCTATGGTGATTAAGGGGTTAGGGGACATTACTTTGGATGTTGTCATTGTTGTGTCTGTTTTGCAGCAGCGGAGGGGGCATGGGCAGGATGAAGATGAGGATGGCCTTCATCGTTGCAACCGGTAATGGGTAAGTGCTATATGTATTTAATGTATTTATTCTTGTTTATGTATTTTAAAAACACAGTGGGTGTATGTTGTTTATTGCAATGTTTATTGGGGGCAATTGTCCCCAATAAACATGCTATTCTGCCTTAACCCTTCATTGCCTTAGCGGCTATCCGCTATGGTAATGAAGCAGCATTTCTGTATTTTAATAATATTGTGCGGGAGCAGGGGGTCCCCTGAGCTGAACAGCATTGATTTGTGGCTCAGAGACCCCCTGCTCACAGTACAATATTATTAAAAATACATTAATGTTGCTTCGTTACCGTAGCACATAGCCGCTAAGGTAAGGAATGATTGTGTATTGATATGTGTGTTTTATTTATACTGTAGATGTGCAGAGGGTTTCTGGAGCTGAACCGCTTTGGTTTAATGTCCGGGGACCCCCTTCTTCCTGAGATACAGGCCCCTTTAGGGGGTGCCGGTATCCCTCTGCTTTCTTTACATTCCGCGGTCACGTGATCGGGACCTTTAAATGCAGAGGGATACCAGCACCTCATAAAGGGGCCTGTATCTCGGGAAGCAGGGGGTCCCCGGACCTGAAACCAATGCGGTTCAGATCCGGAGACCCCCTGCACATGTACACTATGAATAAAAATGGTTTTTAAATAATTTTTAATGTGCTGATGTTTGCGCAGAGAGAGCGGCGGATCTCTCTCTGCTGCAGACAGAACTCGCCAGGGGACGGCTTCTCGGCAGCTTCTCGCCAGGCAGCCGTCTCGCCATCGGTTACTAGCCATTATTTCAAATGGTGGTGGTACATTCATTCGCCAGGGATTCGGCCCTCCCTGCATACAGCGAGGTTAACACGCCAAAAACCTGGCGAATTGAAACCCTGGCGAATGCCATTTTTTGGCCCTTTTTGCATGGGCCCCTTGGTCTGGTTAATAGTTAGTCTAAATGATAGGCCTAGCTGATTATGCTGGAGTGTTTTGCAAGATTAAAAGCATTGACCTTATAACTAGAACTCTGGGACATTTGATGTTCACTTTTGAATGAAATTAAAGCACCCCAGTGGGAAGGAAGTCAAACGTAATATTACATTACGCAGAATTAATTGGAACTGCAAGCAATTAAGCACCCTGGACAATTCATAAAAAAGTTATCTGAATTGTAATCAGTAGCACAACCTAAAGGGACATTTGCTTAGATATGTCAAGAAAGAGTCAATCATCATGTCTACTAGTTTACAGAGCAGGACCAAAATCATGGAGGGTACAACATTAAATAAATAAACTGTTTTCATAATGTCAAGCCTTTACAGAAATTCTGAAAAATAGAGTTTGGAAATGATTAAATACATTTTGGTTGTTACTTCCTTACTAAGATGTTCAAATGTCTATTCAAACATACATAGAATCATACATATTATTTAATACATTTAAGAAAGCTCAAGTGTATGATGAAGCTCAATTTCAGCTCCCCATATATAATTTGTTATGATGAAACATGCAATGTTCATTCCTCACTTCACAAATTGGTGCCACGGGCTTCACATCTGAACTTATTTAACATGTAGATAAGAATGTGGACATTCACATAAATATACTGCAAAGCTGATGTCTCCCAATTTCATAGGACACTAATATTTGTAATTGTTAAAATTGTGGGAATAAAATAGATCAAGTTAACAGTTTTGGACTGTGAAAAAAATAATAAGTACTGTACCTACTATAAACCATATACTGAATGATGCTTTATGGACTATTGCATGAAAACCCATAGACAATGGAATGGAAGCAAATAGGTAACACAAAATAAAATTCAGTTTTTTTATTGTATTTGTATTGATCAGAAATATCTCCATAGTTTAAAATTAAGTTTGTTTTGGAATGCATGAATATTTAATGTGCTGTATTTAATAAATAAAACAATATCTCTAATAAAATAATGTTCTTATGATAATTTTATTTTTGAATCCCCAATTGTATTTCTATCTATTTCTGAATGCTTACACTATACGATATTCCTTGACATTGCTAATTTAAAAAGTAAGCTGTAAATAAGATATAAGGAGGGCTAAACAGTGATACAAATTTAAAAGATATGAAGAGAAACCCCAAAAATTGGGAACTTGATCTGGTGTTCTGGTTTTAATTTTGCTTCTAAAAATTGTAAGAATTTTAATTTGGTATTTTGTTTAGGAATGTAAGGTTCTGCTGGGTTTCTATTTTACAAACATGGTTTTGACCACCTCTAATTAAAATATGTTTGCAACCTTAAATGAATATACATGTCTCTAGTACCTATATGGTTACTAGAAACCTAAAAGTACAAAATATATATTCAAAGAGGGATAAACACAGATTTGGCTTATGATCCCACATTAACTACTATTCAAGCCAATGACAGTTAAATGTACAAGTACACATTTTCGGCCACTTGGACTTCTTGGGAGCCTCTGAAAGTGGAAGTTTTTGTCAATCAGGTGTAATCTTTACCCGTATCCATGTCATTTTCAAAGGGCCAATAAAAATAAGAGGAGGTGGAGAGAGGGAACTGTGGCTGAACAAGCGCTTGCAAAACACACAGTGACATCAGACAAAAGGAAGTAGCCCAAGGAAATAAAACTCCTCCCAAGTCTAACTATAAAAAATATATTTATAGGCATCATATTTGACTAACAAAATGCATCGACCACCCAGATGAGCCCCTTTAAACATGTAACTGGAATTGTTTCACTTTGACTGTAGGTTTGATTGCCTATTTAATGCTGGATTATAGTGTTATTGCATAGATTTAAGGTAATGCATCTCTCTGTGAACGGGGTAAAAAAAATAATCTATTTTCCAAAGGCACAGGAGGTGCAAATTTTGACTTGTGATGTCATTTATGACAATGGAAATTAAAAGTACACTGAGTTGTACAGATGTAGTGTTATATAAGCTCATTTGGGGCTTGCGGTATCTACCGCTGATTGGAGCCTGACCATGGACTTATCACAGTTTCCCCATGCCCCCAAAGCCCAGTAAACTGGCTGCCTTAAAGGTATTAATGCAGCATTGGGGCCTGCTTCTGAATGGGTCTCCCACAGCGAAAGTCCCTTTCTCTGTGTCTCCCGGTGCAGCTCTTACAGCAGATCACGATTTGTATTATTATTTTTAGTACATAGGATTGAAGCAGGAGTCTCTGGAGCTGAACCGAATTAATTTCAAGTTTGGGTACCCCTGCTTCCCAAGGTACAGCCATATTGGGTGCTGGTATAGCCTGCAAGTTTAAATCTCCTGTGTCACGGCCTATGTGACCGACATTTAAATTTGCAGGGAGATACCTGTACCCGAACCTGAATTGAATGCGGTTCAGTTCCAGGACCAGCCTGCTTCAATCCTATGTACTAAAAATAATAATACAAATCGTGCAATCTGCTGTACGAGCTGTGCGGGGGACACAGTGAGAGGGACTGCTTCTCTCTGTGCTGCTTTTACAGACTAGTGGTGGCCCGTTAAGATTAATATAGTGGGACTCACATTCAGAAGCAGGAACCCTTGCTGCGTTAATCTTTCTGGGAAATTCCCTCTGTGCTGGGCTGTGATGTGCTTGGCTACGATCATGGCTGAACATGGGCCGCGGTTCATCCGCTCCAAGTGACGCTCACAAGGGGGAACATCACATCACATTTGTATTGCTACACTCTGTCTTTTGTCATTTTTCTACATTCACTGTAAGATTTACACATTGCGATAATCATGAACTTATAGCTGGCGGTATATATACTTCTTGCAATTTTCTTTCACATTTGCAAAACATTTACTAAATTCTTAAGCAAATCATTATTTTGTCTGTTACAACTTGGATAATTCTAGAGTAACAGTACATGATTTTACTGTGAATTTTCCATAGGAATTGAAGAGCACATGTGACTTTGGATTGAGTTGAACTGAGGGAAAGCAATGGAATTAGTACTTCTATAAATTTAAAAAGAAGGTAATATGAAAACCTGTTGACCGGCAACACATTTACATGGTTCCATATTGATCATTTTCCTTGAGTTAGATATATTATGCCAACATGAAAAATTACTCCTGGAAAAAAAAAATTGAGATTAGAAAAATAACACATGGAATCAGGTATGAACGTTTGTAAGGTAAAATGTTGCAAAAACAGATGTACAGTGTATAATTCACTAGGAAAACATGACAATTATTGGTAAATATAAGCACAACAAATTAAAATGTATCTCAAACATGTTAAACAATCAAACAGACCAATCAGTTCCTTCCTGGTAGATTAAAAAAATGATTTAGATTTTACATTTTGCTGTGATTTTTTAAATGGATAGGATATAAATTATAATCAATAGAGAATAGAAGCATTCACAGTTAATTATTAAATTCACCATACATGCTTAATCATGCAAACCAAGGCTGCAATTAACCTGCTAAAGGTATTAGCTCTTTTATCAGAAGCTCTAGAACTAGTAAGAGTTCCAGGTGTTGCTACATATGTAGTAAGGATTATTGTATTGGCACCAGAGTCACTGAAGGATTAACGCTGCTGGGAGTCCCATTCGGAAGCATGAACCCCCCAGTAGCTTAATCATGCAAACACTGTCCCCGGAACATCGGACATTTGCGGTGTGTCTGTCCACGGTGCAAGGGACAGTAAATCTTTCAACATCTGTACTTGTTTTATTGTACTGTTTATTTTATTTTGTTGAATTAAGTTAGTTTAGTTGTTGTGATGAAAAAAATCCAAGAATCATGTGCATTCAAGCTCCTTTGTCTAGCCTGTTATTCACCCCACAACAATTACCTTAGTAAATGTGGGTTACCTCTGGCCATTTATGTTTTAGCTAATGTCTTAAATGCAGCCCTAAAATGCTACTAAGTAGAAGGAGGAGGCAGCAGCACACACAAAAGTTTTTTTTTACAAAGCCTGTTGCGCCCGTCATCATCAGTCCAAACTCCTTTTTTCTTATAATAGGTAGAGATTAACTGTTTTTGTAGCTTGTTTTGTTATTACTTTCTTTACTTATATTTGGTAATTAAAATGTTATTTTCCCACTCATATTATCTTGTGTTGCCTGCAGTAGTCTAACAACCTGACATTCCACAAGTTCAAAACAGAGGTTCCTACTCAGTAGACCTTAACCCTGTACTGCTTGTTGCACAACTAGGGGCATCCAATGGGGGAGGTTTGTTGGCTTCTGAGGCCATCTAAGGAAGATAATGTTCTGGTCAGCAGTGACAATGCGCATCAGTCAAGTCATCCCAATTATTTCCTACTCTTTTCTGCATGCAACATGTGTGAGAATAATTATGTTGAATTTTTGAGGCTGGTGGATGCCATGCTCGACTACAGTACCTGAAAAGACCCAGTGTAGCATTTGTGAAAACTATGGTGGAATATTTTATAGGCACTTAACTAGATGTTCACTTAAAGGTGCAAATAAAAGAATCTGAGATTAGGGAGAGGCAGACAGAAGCTCAGGGCAGGGATACACTTGTTTTAAGAGTGCAAGCATTGATTAAGGAGGATTGGCAGAGAATGGAGGGGGGTGAAGGATAGGGCTATCATAGGCAGGGGGTGATTGTTGCTCTGCTAAAAGTGTAGAACTAACACTGGGAAGTAGAAGGCCCTCAGGGCCTCATTCAGAGAAGGTGGATAAAAATTATTGCCAGGGCATTTAAAATGCCATTTTTGGGGGGTTGCTATCACGGTATTCAGAAAGCCTCGATTAACAGTGATAGCAAAATTCCCAAAAGGGGCGAGTTGCTGCCAGCGAGAGCATCGAGCCTCTGAAAAGGCCTAAACCGGTGATTCATTTCTGCTGCAGAGAGCAGCTCTGAGAGAGCCACCTCTCACAGCGGAAATGTCGCCCGAAAATTATTTATTTGAATATAAATTTCTTTCATAGTGTAGATGTGCAGGGGGTCTCCGGAGCTGAACCGCGATGGTTTCAGGTCCAGGGACCCCCTGCTTCCCAAGATACAGGCACCTTTATGGGGTGCTGGTATCTTCTATGCAAGGAAATGTCCCGGTCACGTGATGCGGGACATTTCAATGCAGAGGGATACTGGCACCCCATAAAGGGGCCTGTATCTTGGGAAGCAGGGGATCCCTGGACCTGAAACCAATGCGGTTCAGCTCCGGAGACCCCCTGCACATCTACACTAGGAAAGAAATTTATATTTAAAAACATTTTAATAAACATCAATACATGCCACCCCCCCTCCCCCTCCGCCCAAACCTTTACAGTACAGTAATGGGCAAAATAACTATTATCCAGATATGAATAATAGATTATTTGCCCATTATTAAACACTGCATTAGTATTCATAAATAAAGTAAATAAATACAGTAATACTTACCACAACAGCAGGTCCCTCTGTCCTCCATAGCAAGAAAGCATATACAGTATACAGTACATAATAAAGACATTCTAATGGCCTCTAACCCTTTAATCACCTTAGCGGTTACTAACCACTATAGTCATTAAGGGGTTAACCCACCCTGACCCAATACAAACCCGGGAGGCCTAAGCACACACCCCTGACTGACTATACCCACCTTGTACCCATTGAGTAGTATAGTGGTACATCATACCCATATAATAATAATATGGGCATGATATGCCTCTATAGCACTCAATGGGCACCCTAATTACAATACATGAATACAAAAGACACACAATAATAAAACATAACTAAACTCCAAAAAAACACACTTAACTAAATAAAATCAGTAGCCAGCTAATCCAATGAATACAAGCAATAACAACATCAACAATGAATCAATTAAACCATTAACCAATAAAAACAATTAATTCCTAAAACAACTCCGAATTATTTTATAAAGTAACCAATCCAACCACATTATTACTAAACCAACTCAAAATGAATAGTAACACTAACCAATCAAACCAATTAATTACTACAACATTCATGAATTAATGTAAACATTAAAATACAAAGAAATAGATTCAAACAATATCTGAAATAACCATAAAATGCATTAGCTAACATAATACAACATTAACTAAAACTGAACACCAATCGCAAATATTGTATTACTATTAAGCAGGAAAAAAAACAAACAATGACATCCACATAAGAAACTGAAATTAAAAAAACCAACAGCAATACCAAGCCAGAAATGCCCCCCAAATATTGTCATAATAATGTATTAATCTGTAACCTAAAGTGGTACAGATTAATATATTATCAGTCAATGTGCCTCCCCCCAAAAAACAAAAAACACATCCAATGAAAAATACCTGTAAAAAGAGACATTTACAAACATTCAATATATTACTTACCATTAGAAGCGGTGGCCCTCCGACTCCCGGGGAAACAGGAAGCTCACATACCTTGGAGGCCTCCAACAGCATCCGATGCCATCCGCCATGAAGATCCGGATCAGGTACCCAAATCTTCTTTTTTCTTTCTTTAATCACCTTCTTCTATCTTCATCTGTCACAATTTCTTGATCTTCTTTATCTTCTATCTTCATCTGTCAATCCAAAAAAACACATGGTAAATCCCAACCGATGTTGTCTCGTCATTTTCTTGGGCTCAAATGAGGCGTCACAGCCTTAAATAGGGCTTGTGATGTCACATTTAGCCTCAAAATGGTTAACAGCCACCTGATTGGCTGTTAAAACCATGTTCCGACTTTAATTAATTATTTTTTAAATGACGACACTTAAAGGGAATGATGCCAGCCAATCAGAATGGCTGTGCTTCATTTGCCTTTAAGATGAGGTCACTAAATCCAAGATGGCCGGCGTCACATGGTATTTCAGCCAATCAGAGTGTTGAAGATAGAAGATAAAGAAGATCAAGAAATGGTGACAGATGAAGATAGAAGAAGGTGATTAAAGAAAGAAAAAGAAGATTTGGGTACCTCTTCCGGATCTTCATGTTGGATGGCTTCCGATGCTGTTGGAGGCCTCTAAGGTACGTGAGCTTCCTGTTTCCCTGGGAGTCGGATGGCCACCGCTTCTAATAGTAAGTAATATATTGAATGTTTGTAAATGTCTCTTTTTACAGGTTTTTTCATTGGATGTGTTTTTTGTTTTTGTTTGGGGGGAGGCACATTGACTGATAATATATTAATCTGTACCACTTTAGGGTACAGATTAATACATTATTATGACAATATTTGGGGGGCATTTCTGGCTTGGTATTGCCTTTGGTTTTTTTAATTTCAGTTTCTTATGTGGATGTCATTGTTTGTTTTTTTCCCCTGCTTAATGGTAATACAATGTTTGCGATTGGTATTCGTTTTTAGTTAATGTTGTATTATGTTAGGTAATGCGTTTTATGGTTATTTCAGATATTGTTTGAATTTATTTCTTTGTATTTTTTTTTTTATTACTTAGATTTTTTTATTAATCATTTTTCAAAAGTGGGAGGGGTACAAAAAAAGAGGGAGGGGAACAGTACAACGGTATAATATTTCACAGAGTCTGATTACACATTAGGGGGGAGGGGGGTCTGGGAAGGGGGAAGGGGGACAGCATATGAAATCATGTAACATATTAAATAACAGGTTAAGTACAACATAAATTATAAATCATAAATTACTCTGTTCAGAATAATCTAGTCTAAATATGGGGATATACCTGCATGTCTAAACCAAGGAGCCCATGTCTCTGAGAATTGTGAAGTGGAACCAGTTAGGTAGGCAGTAAGTTTTTCCATGTAGACTATATGCCAGATTTTATTATTGATTTGGTTTAAGGATGGGGGAGTCGATTGTTTCCAGTTTTTGGCGATGGTGCATCTAGTAGCATTTAGAATTTGGGAGATAACTTTAATTTCTTTTTTGTTACAAGTAGGGAATGTCGTGGCTCGTTTGTAACAAGGTGAACGGAGGGACTTTACCTTTGATGAGAATATCATTCACTCTTAGGAGTCCTTTTTGGACCCAAAGGTTGGATTGTCAGTTATTAATGTAAAAAGGGAGGGGTTGCATGAGGGATGGGGTACCAGTCAGTTGGAACCTAGCTTTAAGGGAGTCCCAAAGATTACATGCAAAAGATACTGCTCCGGCAGCTTTTATTCGAAGTAATCACCGGCTTGTGTCTGGCATGTTCCTGGAATGCCACGCTGTTCACCCGGAGCATGCCGGGCTCCCAGCCAGGGTCATGCCCGTCTGACGCGCGGTTGATGTGTTTATTGATAATGGTTCGGATTTTAATAGGCTGCAATGCTTCGCGTGTCCGCCAGATGGCATAAATTCATGAATTGTAATGCGCCGAATCTGTAATGTGTCGGCTTGCAGGTGTTTCGTTTAAAAAAGATACCGTACCATAGTGTGCTATTGTAACTTGGCCTTGGCCTTGAGACTGAAGGAAGAGGTTGCAAAAATGTATCAATTTAGGCTTTTCATATTAAAGAAAGACAAAGACCAGTTTCAGTTTGTCTTACACTATTCTCCAGAGACCCACCCGCCATGAGTGTTCAAGTGCAGCCTGCTTTCCAAAAACCTGACAGAAGTTACACGTATTTGATATGGGCCGCGATTAATGCAACAGATGATAAGATGGCAACAGTTGCTCAAATTTATCAGTATTTTATCGAAAACTATGACTTTTACAAATTTTCGCCAACTCCTCATACGTGGAAGCGTGCAATAAGGAAAAGGTTATGTAGTGACCCCTGTTTTCACCGTATTGAGCCCCAATTCGTTGGAGGGTATTGGTGTGTGTCACCAGATTTTTCCCGTATCTATGATCATGGAGGCGGCAAAAGGCAAAGGGTCGTGTTAAAACCAACTAAGAAGCGACAGTCGCTGCCAAGCAATGCACCAGCACCAGCACCAGCACCGGCTTCCAATGACGGTCCCACTGTCAGTGACAACCCTGAGCCTGAGGCTGAGCTGGATTTGGCGTGCAGTTTTGATGAAGCTTGCATGTACCTAAGCAATTTCCAGCCTCACCTGCTGACTACAGGTGGACTAGTCCCGCTGCCAACTATCGACGTGGATGATGAAGAAAGCTGGACCGGCAGTGGACCGGCGCCGGCGCAAGCTGAATGGGAAATTCAATGGTGAGTACTGTCTTGTTGCCGTATTATTTTGGTGGGGCTGGCTGGGTACTTCTTTAGGGGGCTGACCATTACTGTACTGTACTGTACATTAAAACTTTTCTTTTTGTTTTTTCTCAGAAAAGAAAACGGCTAATGGGAGAATTTCGATGGGTAATATTGTACTGTATGCTGATGTTTTCCGGCCATACAGTATACTGTGTAATAAACCCGAATAAATAAAACTATGCATTTATTCTAAATGTTCAGTATAGTGTCATTATTTGTCTTCCACAGTATACTGTACAGTGGTATACAGTGCCTAACATCTATGGGCAAAAATAATTTCGTTCCTAGGTGCCTTAGAACAGAAGTTCCCACGCCAATTGCCCGTGAACTTGACCGCGGCCCTAAGTAGTTCCCACGCCAATTGCGCGAATAAAATGTAAAATAACCCATTCTGTGGGTCTGAGCGGGTTGAAATTTACATAGTCCTCATGCGGGGGGACCCTTGCCATAGTGGCAAAATATCAGCCTTGCACGACCCCCGGAACCGGAGGTACAAAAAGACAGTTTAAAAGTACATTACCAAAGTGGCTTTTTTTCTGCCATGCAAGTCAATGGCAGAAACCTGAACTTTAACATCACCCTGACTCCGTTTTGTTGCCACGAGAGGGTCGCAATTTGCCATGCAATCCTGCCGCAACTAGGACTACATGGTGACCGAAACTGAGCCCTCTAGGTCGAACAGAACCGAAGTTGTGGGTTCCAGGTTTCTGCTCATTCTGACTTAGCCGGTTCAAAGCTTTCTCCGCCATTGCGCTCAATGGTAGGACCCTCCTCGCCGGCGTGACCATTTCTCGCCGCCATTACTGCTCGGACCCTGTTGGGGTCAAGTGAGGGGGTTCCTAACATCTAGGGGCCAAATAAATTTTATTTCTAGGTGCCCTAAAACAGAAGTTCCCACGCCAATTGACCTAGTTCCCACGCCAATTGCCGTAGTTCCTACGCCAATTGCGTGACCAGCCAGTTAAAAAACAGTGCAGCAAGCCACTACAGTACATTTGTTACACTGGCAAAGGAGCAAATGGAAACAATTTGAGGCAATTCAACTTATTCTTTTATTGGTGGAGTCAGTACAAAAACATTTATTTACACATACAGTACAGTACTGTACAATGTTGAAACATTTAAAGTGCACAGCAATTCAAAACATCAACACACAATAATACATTCTATAGCCTTTATTAAATTCTTCTGCCACAAAACATTTTTGGTGCATGGGGCAAAGGGAGTTAAAGTGACTTGCTTTTTATGTGCTGTATTTGGGGGTTGTCTTTGGGGGTTTATTCATCCAATTGTTATGATGAACTGCCTTTTGAAATTACACTGCTGTTAACTATTTCAGCCACACACCTCCAGAGTTTTTAATCCCTCCCTAGCCAAGCATATTGCCATTGTGTTCTTAATCCGCCCATAGCCGAGCTACAAACACAGTACGCCTGCGTCTAATCACACCATCCCCCTCCCCCAACCCTTAGAGGCCTATTGTTTGAAATGTAAATCTGATGTGCACAGCACTGTGAGAATTGAGAGTACACTGAGACAGTATTTCATCAGGGTGTGAAAATATTGGTCAGTCACTATGGTTTACAGTCACATGTTTTTAATACAATACAAAACATTCTTTAATATCTTTAAAATAAAAATATATAAATCCTGTATATACTGTAAGTTCATAGTGGCAAGATATCAGCCTTCCAAGACCCCCGAAACCGGAGGTACAAAAAGACAGTTTAAAAGTACATTACCAAAGTGGCTTTTTTTCTGCCATGCAAGTCAATGGCAGAAACCTGAACTTTAACATCACTCTGACTCAGTTCTGTTGCCACGAGAGGGTCACAATTTTCCATGCAATCCTGCCGCAACTAGGACTACATGGTGACCGAATCTGAGCCCTCTAGGTCGAACAGAACCGAAGTTGTGGGTTCCAGGTTTCTGCTCATTCTGACTTAGCCGGTTCAAAGCTTTCTCCGCCATTACGCTCAATGGTAGGACCCTCCTCGCCGGCGTGACCCTTTCTCGCCGCCATTACTGCTCGGACCCTGTTGGGGTCAAGTGAGGGGGTTCCTAACATCTAGGGGGCAAATACATTTTATTTCTAGGTGCCCTAAAACAGAAGTTCCCACGCCAATTGACCTAGTTCCCATGCCAATTGCCGTAGTTCCTACGCCAATTGCGTGACCAGCCAGTTAAAAAACAGTGCAGCAAGCCTCTACAGTACATTTATTACACTGGCAAACGAGCGAATGGAAACAATTTGAGGCAATTCAACTTATTCTTTTATTGGTGGAGTCAGTACAAAAACATTTATTTACACATACAGTACAGTACTGTACAATGTTGAAACATTTAAAGTGCACAGCAATTCAAAACATCAACACACAATAATACATTCTACAGCCTTTATTAAATTCTTCTGCAATAAAATATTTTTGGTGCATGGGGCAAAGGGAGTTAAAGTGACTTGCTTTTTATGTGCTGTATTTGGGGGTTGTCTTTGGGGGTTTATTCATCCAATTATTATGATGAACTGCCTTTTGAAATTACACTGCTGTTAACTATTTCAGCCACACACCTCCTGAGTTTTTAATCCCTCCCTAGCCAAGCATATTGCCATTGTGTTCCTTATCCGCCCATAGCCGAGCTACAAACACAGTACGCCTGCGTCTAATCACACGATCCCCCTCACCCAACCCTTAGAGGCCTGTTGTTTGAATGGTAATGCTTTCAAAAATCCCCTCTCGAATTTGAAATGTAAATCTGATGTGCACAGCACTGTGAGAATTTAGAGTACACTGAGACAGTATTTCATCAGGGTGTGAAAAGATTTGTCAGTCACTATGGTTTACAGTCACGTGTTTTTAATACAATGCAGTACAATCTTTAATATCTTTAAAATAAAAATATATAAATCCTGGTAAAATATTTTATAAATAAATAAATAAAATAATTCATTGGTGCACTGTAGGGGTGGCTGTCAATGATTATGATTCGCAGGAAAGTGAATAAATATTTATTTTATTTTATCAGGAACCAAAAAATACAAATATAAAAATAATCAGGAATAATACATACAGTAATGCAGTCTTTATTAAGTTATTTTGGCAGCTTGAAATTGGATAACCATTTGGAAAACCTTTGTAAAACATGGGGAAACATGAGTAATGCACATTTATAAGAATATTATTTAATACTACAGTATATACAGTACAGTACTGTAAGGTACTGTATAATATACTGTACTGTATATACTGTATAGTAAAATTAATTTTTCTTTAGTCTTTATCTTTTCCTCATTCTGTCTGCAGTACAGTAGTTCATTGAGAGAGGAGAGGTTTTGTGTACATCATTGCTGCTGTTTATATACTGTACATTTGACTGTACAAGCAGATTTGACTGGACACAATGCCCCCATCCCCCTAGGCCACCGTTTTTTCTGGAACGACAAGAAAACAAAAAATGTGTGCAGTTACTGTACTGTATTATGGCAGAACTACTGTAGGTGGCTGGTGCAGCTTTGTCTGGAAAGAAAAAAAATGGGGCAGTTACTGTACAGTAGTAGGCAGTTACAGTAGTACTGTCAAACTAGTGTACTGTATACTGTACTGGAACTAAATTCTATGTACTGTAACCTGATGGCTGGTGCTGCTCTCTCTGTAAAGAAAAAACTAACTACTGTATACAGTACTAGTACTCTTACTATCTGGAAAGAAAAAATCTTTGCCATACTTACCTGTAACATACTGTACTTACAATACTACAGCACAGTACTACTTTCCTGCTGCTTGCCCATTACGCGCGATGACAATGAGCAACACAGTGGCAATATGGTCTATATATTTATTGCAGCGTTCCACGGTGAGTACATCGTTTCAAAAACTCAGTATGCCTTTCAACAACTCGTCCTTTTTGGAGGGTTTCGCCACTTTCCGGATATGGTCCTTCAGCTGATGCCAGACCATTTCGATCGGATTGAAGTCTGGCGACCTGTCATTGGAAAGAAAGGACAATTGGTTTAAGAGCTAAAAACAGTGGGGAACAAAAATGGGACATGGTCTACTGCACTTACTCCGCTGGCGTCTTCACCCAGTTGATGCTGCGCTCAAGGATATGCGCCGTTGATGCAGTGTGCTTGGGATCGTTGTCCTGGTAGAAGCGGTGACCATTGGTGAAGTCGCGTGTGATGTATTGCACTATCTCGGGCACAATGTTGTCTTGGAAGAAAGCTTTATTCATGATTCCTATAGCAAGAAAAGAAAAGTGCTCAAAAAACTGCACAATAGTACAGTACAGTGCATACGGTAAGGCAACACTAGTCAAGTACAGTGCATTAGGCGACATTATATTTGATAAATTTTACCTTCAAAGATGACAATGCATCCCGGTCCACGCCTAGAAATGGCACCCCACACATGCAGCTTCACAGGGTGTTTTGGCCGCGGCTTCAAAGATAAGCGGCCTTTTTTGTGGAACGCAAATCGTGCAAATCTCTCCAGCGACACAGTAGACTCATCAGTGAAGATGCAATCCTGGAAAGCCTCCCCACTGTCGTTCCATGCCTGGGCCTGGAGCACTCTTTTGATTTTGTTTGCGTCCCGTATCATGGGGTACACTCTGTAATGACAAGGAATACAATTTTGTTTTAGCGGCACAGTGCAGTACAGTTTGCTAAACAACACTTTTACCTCCTGTACTGTCCAGTACTAACCTCACACGTCCATATTTCCATCCAATGCTGCGTCTCATCTTCTTTATGCTGGTCTCGGATACAGTCAGATTGTGCTTTTCCTGCAGAGTGTTTTTAACCCTTAATGCACTCCTCTCATCATTCTCCTCACTTATTTTGTCCACCAGAAGAGTTGTCTCCCTACAATGTAAAGAAAATATATTGTTTTATTAATATGTAGCAATATAAAATGTATATACTGTAAATATAATGTTGTAATATTAAATAAATTGAAATATACAAAAAATATAGACTGCTGTACTATAAATATAAATATACACAATAAATATACTGTTGTAATATAAATATACATCCTACTGGTGTATATACCATTGTAAGATTAATTGAAATATACAAAAAATGTATACTGCTATACTATAAATATAAATAGACAATATATATATACTGTTGTACTATAAATATTAATATACAAAATAAATATACTGTTGTAATATAAATATAAATATACAGTACATCCTATACAGTATATACCGTTGTAAGATTAATTGAAATATACAAAAAATGTATACTGCTGTACTATAAATATAAATAGACAAACTACTGTATGTTGTAATATAAATCAACAGAAATAACAACAGTATTACAGTAGATACAGAACTGTACTGTAGATGTACAGTACAGTTTTCTATATTTTTTTTTGTTAAGTTTTATAAATATACTTACGCGTTTGTTACCCTTGGTGCCTTTTTCCGGTCTCTGTTTTGTCCGTGTGCATGATAGCTCAAGGTGTTTAATGGCACAACGAGGCCAGAAGTAGCTAACCAGCATTGGATAGCAGCAATTCAGTGTCCGCTCCTGTACATCTCCTTAATTCGCATGCTGAGTTCCTTTGAAATCTTTTTAACAGGCATTGCTGCGAGTAGAAAGAAATACAAACACAAGAATGTATATTCGATGTTTAGTCGATGTGTATTCTATGTGCAGTGAATCCACAAAATGGATGGTGTATTTATACGGTAATGACTCACACGCCACTTTCAACACCTGTACCTGGCCACCATGCATAAAAGGTCACACACTTTGCATAGGCCACCACTCCATGATCTTTATCTGAACTTGCCCTTGTCCAGATACTGTACTGCATTGTGCCACCTGCTTCCATGGAGCATCCCCGGTTCTATGGACGCAAGAACCCACTCACCTCTGCCGTGCCTGTCATGCTGAAAAAGCAAAAGGCAGGAGCCGTTTCCACACCAAGGGCAAAGCGACAGGCTAAGGCCAATAAAGAAAACCTTCTGCTGACCCCAAAGGTTAAGGGTTTTCTTAGACGTAAGCCTCATTATGTGAAGAAGATATACGGTGATGTACTCTCGACACAAAACGAATGGCAGCCAACCCATCGGACCCGCAGACCACTTCCTCCCATATTCTTCGATGACTCTGCTGTAGCTGCCCTGGAAATCTTCATCCCGTCTTCTCCACCCCCATCTTCTCCGGTTCCATCTGATGATGGGTCACTGTCTCCTTTGCGCTTAGACGACTCTGCTTCTCGCCCGGAAATCCAAAGGTCACCTTCTCCATCCCTCTTCGACGACGCTGCCGCTTCTCCTCTACCGGGTATCCACAGGTCACCTCCTCCACTCTCCATCGATGCCGCTTCTCTCCATGGAACCCCCATCTCATCCTCTGTTGCACCCATCCCCCCAGATGTCCAGACGCCATGCACAAGAAGCAGCTCGTTGGACCGGATGCTGAATGGGATAAGTGTGGATCTCCCCGGGAATTCTATTGTGCTGGCAAAGATAGATCTGCTTCTGGAGACCATGTTAAATGTGGAGCAACGGATGCTACAAATGGAGCAACGGATAGATCAATGGATGGAGAAGATAAAGGCTGACATTGCGGGCATACATTATTTGCTCGGTGCTAATGCCCCTGTTTCCCCGACACCGGAGCAGGAGGGTGACATGGATGTGATGAATGGGACCTTCGACCCCCTTCCTTCACCAAGTGCACCTCCTCCATCAAAAGATGTAGTGTACATGTATGCCGTTGAGGAGGACATGACAACCCTGTCAAGACCATGCCAGGAGACAACACGGCGACCAAGACAGGAGGAAAGCTTCCTCCCAGACATCCTACCATCGCCCGTCACCTCAAGCACACCCGTTCCCAAAAGACCTACACCGGCTCGCATCGAAACAGTGCCCGACATCACCTTGCGCGATCTGCCACCGGGGCTCAGGGAGAAGTATAGGGTGATGAGTGCTGGTGTACCCCACAAGTATGCCTTGATCATTTTTAAGCACCATGTTCCCTACACGTTGTACTGCGAGTGGGTGTTCAAAGTGAACTATGAAGGAAATCGCGTTAAAAAGGCCCTTCCTGCCAATTTAAGGAAAAACATTGTGGAAGAAATGCGGCGCTTTTATACAGTTACAGATCCTGTAATGAAAGGCGTTAGAGACTGCATTAATGGCGTTTTGCGCCATGCAAGGAATCGGCCATGGATGGACAATGTGGAGGACTGTCAGTGAGACCATACTGTTGTGCTGAACTGTATTGTACGGTACATGTTTTGCCCTACAGTACCTGCTGTACTTAAACAAAGGAGATGTTGATGTGTGTTTTTTTTCACAGGACATGCACAACTCAAGTCCCTGAGGGCCGCAAAAAGGCACGGTTTTCAACGTTGTCCTGAAAACCTGCCCTGTTTGCTGCCCTCTAGGACTGAACTGGTGCAGGTCTGACTGACAGTGTTGCGCACCATCCCACTGTACTGTACTGTATACAGTACTGGGTTTCTTTAATAAAGGAGATGTTACTTAAAATGTCACTTTAACTTTTGCATTGTACAGTACTGTACTGTATGTGTAAATAAATGTTTTTGTACTGACTCCACCAATAAAAGAATAAGTTGAATTGCCTCAAATTGTTTCCATTTGCTCCTTTGCCAGTGTAACAAATGTACTGTAGAGGCTTGCTGCACTGTTTTTTAATTGGCTGGTCGCGCAATTGGCGTAGGAACTACGGCAATTGGCGTGGGAACTAGGTCAATTGGCGTGGGAACTTCTGTTTTAGGGCACCTAGAAATAAAATGTATTTGGCCCCTAGATGTTAGGAACCCCCTCACTTGACCCCAACAGGGTCCGAGCAGTAATGGCGGCGAGAAAGGGTCACGCCGGCGAGGAGGGTCCTACCATTGAGCGTAATGGCGGAGAAAGCTTTGAACCGGCTAAGTCAGAATGAGCAGAAACCTGGAACCCACAACTTCGGTTCTGTTCGACCTAGAGGGCTCAGATTCGGTCACCATGTAGTCCTAGTTGCGGCAGGATTGCATGGAAAATTGTGACCCTCTCGTGGCAACAGAACTGAGTCAGGGTGATGTTAAAGTTCAGGTTTCTGCCATTGACTTGCATGGCAGAAAAAAAGCCACTTTGGTAATGTACTTTTAAACTGTCTTTTTGTACCTCCGGTTTCGGGGGTCTTGGAAGGCTGATATCTTGCACTATGAACTTACAGTATATACAGGATTTATATATTTTTATTTTAAAGATATTAAAGAATGTTTTGTATTGTATTAAAAACATGTGACTGTAAACCATAGTGACTGACCAATATTTTCACACCCTGATGAAATACTGTCTCAGTGTACTCTCAATTCTCACAGTGCTGTGCACATCAGATTTACATTTCAAACAATAGGCCTCTAAGGGTTGGGGGAGGGGGATGGTGTGATTAGACGCAGGCGTACTGTGTTTGTAGCTCGGCTATGGGCGGATTAAGAACACAATGGCAATATGCTTGGCTAGGGAGGGATTAAAAACTCTGGAGGTGTGTGGCTGAAATAGTTAACAGCAGTGTAATTTCAAAAGGCAGTTCATCATAACAATTGGATGAATAAACCCCCAAAGACAACCCCCAAATACAGCACATAAAAAGCAAGTCACTTTAACTCCCTTTGCCCCATGCACCAAAAATGTTTTGTGGCAGAAGAATTTAATAAAGGCTATAGAATGTATTATTGTGTGTTGATGTTTTGAATTGCTGTGCACTTTAAATGTTTCAACATTGTACAGTACTGTACTGTATGTGTAAATAAATGTTTTTGTACTGACTCCACCAATAAAAGAATAAGTTGAATTGCCTCAAATTGTTTCCATTTGCTCCTTTGCCAGTGTAACAAATGTACTGTAGTGGCTTGCTGCACTGTTTTTTAACTGGCTGGTCGCGCAATTGGCGTAGGAACTACGGCAATTGGCGTGGGAACTAGGTCAATTGGCGTGGGAACTTCTGTTTTAGGGCACCTAGAAATAAAATGTATTTGGCCCCTAGATGTTAGGAACCCCCTTACTTGACCCCAACAGGGTCCGAGCAGTAATGGCGGCGAGAAAGGGTCATGCCGGCGAGGAGGGTCCTACCATTGAGCGCAATGGCGGAGAAAGCTTTGAACCGGCTAAGTCAGAATGAGCAGAAACCTGGAACCCACACCTTCGGTTCTGTTCGACCTAGAGGGCTCAGATTCGGTCACCATGTAGTCCTAGTTGCGGCAGGATTGCATGGCAAATTGCGAACCTCTCGTGGCAACAGAACGGAGTCAGGGTGATGTTAAAGTTCAGGTTTCTGCCATTGACTTGCATGGCAGAAAAAAAGCCACTTTGGTAATGTGCTTTTAAACTGTCTTTTTGTACCTCCGGTTTTGGGGGTCTTGGAAGGCTGATATTTTGCCAATATGGACTTACAGTATATACAGGATTTATATATTTTTATTTTAAAGATATTAAAGAATGTACTGTATTGTATTAAAAACATGTGACTGTAAACCATAGTGACTGACAAATATTTTCACACCCTGATGAAATACTGTCTCAGTGTACTCTCAATTCTCACAGTGCTGTGCACATCAGATTTACATTTCAAATTCGACAGGGGTTTTTCCAAAGCATTACCGTTCAAACAATAGGCCTCTAAGGGTTGGGGAGGGGGATGGTGTGATTAGACGCAGGCGTACTGTGTTTGTAGCTCGGCTATGGGCGGATTAAGAACACAATGGCAATATGCTTAGCTAGGGAGGGATTAAAAACTCTGGAGGTGTGTGGCTGAAATAGTTAACAGCAGTGTAATTTCAAAAGGCAGTACATCATAATAATTGGATGAATAAACCCCCAAAGACCACCCCCAAATACAGTACATAAAAAGCAAGTCACTTTAACTCCCTGTGCCCCATGCACCAAAAATGTTTTGTGGCAGGCAGAAGAATTTAATAAAGGCTGCAGAATGTATTATTGTGTATGGATGGTTAGAATTATTGTGCACTTTAAATGTTTCAACATTGCACAGTATTTGTAAATAAATGTTTTTGTACTGACTCCACCAATAAAAGACCATGTTGATTTTCCAAAGCATTACCGTTCAAACAACAGGCCTCTAAGAGTTGGGGGAGGGGGATGGTGTGATTAGAAGCAGGCGTGCTGAGTGTTTGTAGCTCAGCTATGGGCGGATTAAGAACACAATGGCAATATGCAGCATATCAACTCCCCAGTGGAGAGAGGGGGATGGTACTGTAGGCTAGGGTGACTCAGCCGATTGATGCTTGGCTAGGGAGGGATTAAAAACTCTGGAGGTGGGTGGCTGAAATAGTTAACAGCAGTGTAATTTCAAAAGGCAGTTCATCATAATAATTGGATGAATAAACCCCCAAAGACAACCCCCAAATACAGCACATAAAAAGCAAGTCACTTTAACTCCCTTTGCCCCATGCACCAAAAATGTTTTGTGGCAGAAGAATTTAATAAAGGCTGTAGAATGTATTATTGTGTGTTGATGTTTTGAATTGCTGTGCACTTTAAATATTTCAACATTGTACAGTACTGTACTGTATGTGTAAATAAATGTTTTTGTACTGACTCCACCAATAAAAGAATAAGTTGAATTGCCTCAAATTGTTTCCATTTGCTCCTTTGCCAGTGTAACAAATGTACTGTAGAGGCTTGCTGCACTGTTTTTTAACTGGCTGGTCGCGCAATTGGCGTAGGAACTACGGCAATTGGCATGGGAACTAGGTCAATTGGCGTAGGAACTTCTGTTTTAGGGCACCTAGAAATAAAATGTATTTGGCCCCTAGATGTTAGGAACCCCCTCACTTGACCCCAACAGGGTCCGAGCAGTAATGGCGGCGAGAAAGGGTCACGCCGGCGAGGAGGGTCCTACCATTGAGCGTAATGGCGGAGAAAGCTTTGAACCGGCTAAGTCAGAATGAGCAGAAACCTGGAACCCACAACTTCGGTTCTTTTTGACCTAGAGGGCTCAGATTCGGTCACCATGTAGTCCTAGTTGCGGCAGGATTGCATGGCAAATTGTGACCCTCTCGTGGCAACAGAACGGAGTCAGGATGATGTTAAAGTTCAGGTTTCTGCCTTTGACTTGCATGGCAGAAAAAAAGCCACTTTGGTAATGTGCTTTTAAACTATCTTTTTGTACCTCCGGTTCCGGGGGTCGTGCAAGGCTGATATTTTGCCACTATGGCAAGGGTCCCCCCGCATGAGGACCAGGTAAATTTCAACACGCTCAGACCCACAGAACGGGTTATTTTACATTTTATTCGCGCAATTGGCGTGGGAACTACTTAGGGCCGCGGTCAAGTTCACGGGCAATTGGCGTGGGAACTTCTGTTCTAGGGCACCTAGGAACAAAATTATTTTTGCCCATAGATGTTAGGCACTGTATACCACTGTACAGTATACTGTGGAAGACAAATAATGACATGATACTGAACATGTAGAATAAATGCATGCATAAATAAATGCATAAATGAATAAATGCATATAGTTTTATTTATTCAGGTTTATTACACAGTATACTGAGAAAAAACAAAAAGAAAAGTTTTAATGTACAGTAATGGTCAGCCCCCTAAAGAAGTACCCAGCCAGTCCCACCAAAATAATACGGCAACAAGACAGTACTCACCATAGAATTAAAATTTTCCCCCAGATGTTAGGAACCCCCTCACTTCACCCCAACAGGGTCCGAGCATGTACAGTACAGTACTGTACTTTAAAATAAAATTAAGTATGCAATTTTACTATTACTGCGCGCGCATGCACAGACTGTGTACTGTAGGTTGAACCGCGAAGGTATTAGACTTCAGAGACAACAGCTCGCAAACGCCCCCATGCGTTTTTAAATGGAATTGAAGTATTGCAGCCAGCGGGAATGAAATGCTTAAATCACGGGCGCGAAATAACGCAATACACTCCGGGAGAAAACGTTACTAAACCGCACATCACCGGGATATTCCGAAATTCGCGGAACTAGCCAACTTCGAATAAAGTTGGTCGCCACTGTAGCACCGGGTTTGTGTAAACCGCAGCTGGTCTGGATTTTCTATTAACCCAGAGGAGAGTCTTAATTTCGCAGGGGGAGCAGATCAACTCTTCTAGTTCGACCCATCTTTTTTCGGCTGGGTTTGAATGCCAACTAACTAGTTGCCCTAGCTGTGCCGCTCTATAGTACTTTTGTAGGTTTGGAAGGGCTAAGCCCCCTTCAAACTTAGATTTATAAAGGATACCTTTGCGGACTCTCGGACGTCTATTTTGCCATACAAATTTCAGAATTTTATTTTGAATATTATTTAGGTCCTTCTGACAAATCTTAACTGGGAGAGTTTGGAAGAGGTACAGGATTCTAGGTATGATGTTCATTTTAATAGCGGCGATCCTTCCGAACCAAGAGATGATGTATGGATTCCAGGTGGACAAGTCCTTTGCAACTTGTTCAAATAAAGGTTTAAAGTTTGTTTTGTATAGGGATGAGTGGTCTTTTGTTATTTGAACCCCTAAATATTTAATGTGGGTCTGATTCCACTTGAAGTCAAAATTAAGTTGAAGTAATTTTACCATATCCTTGGGAAGGTTTAAGCCAAGAGCCATAGATTTGGAGTGGTTAATTTTGTATCCTGAAAAGGAGCCGAACTCAGATAGAGCTTGGAAAAGGTTGGGGAGTGAGATAAGGGGATTTGAGAGCGTCAGTAGTATGTCATCTGCATAGAGAGCTATCTTAAATTCCTTCTGTCCAACACTGATACCCTTGATATCGGGGTTCATTCTTATCTGGAAAGCTAGTGGTTCTATTGCCAAAGCAAACAACAAGGGGACAGTGGGCACCCCTGTCTTTTTCCGTTCGATATTGGGAAAGGGTCAGACAAGGAGTTATTTGTTTTCACTATGGCTGTCGGAGCCGAGTATAGCGTGTTTATGCTGTTTAAGATTTTGGGAGTAAATCCCATTTGTGAGAGTGTGACGGTCATAAACTGCCAATCCAGCCAATCAAAAGCTTTTTCAGCGTCTAGTGAAAGTAATAATGATGAGCGTGTGGTTTGTTTTGCTACTGTACATGTATTAGGTTCACCGTCCTCCTTGTGTTGTCAAGAGCTTGCCTGCCCAGAACAAAGCCAACCTGTTCCGTATGGATCAATCTTGGAAGGATATTGTTTAATCTAGTGGCCAGGATTTTTGCGTATAATTTTAGATCTGTATTTAACAAAGATATAGGTCGATAGCTAGAGCACATCATGGGATCTTTTCCATCTTTTGGGATTACGACTATGGTTGCTCGTAGCATATCTCTGGGTGGGGGGAGGCCTAAAAGCATCTCATTAAATACTTTGGTTAAGTGTGGGAGGAGTATTATGGAGAATTTTTTGTAGTAAAGGTTTGAAAATCCATCCGGACCAGGGGCCTTCACAGTTTTCAAAGATTTGATAGCCTCCAGAATTTCAGGGGGTTCTATAGTTTTTTCAAGATTTATTATGTCTTCTGGTTCCAGCGTGGGGAGCCGGCATTGAGTTAGAAAGTTTTTAATTTTTTTCGCCTTTTTTATTTTTAGCCGATTCTCCCACTGGGCCAGGCAGATTGTAAAGAGATGCATAATATTCCTTAAAAGCGTCACTTATAACTTTGGGGCTATGAGATATCTTTCCATTTTTAGTATAAATATTATGGATCTTAGCTTTAACCTGCTTTTGTTTTAGCTTACGTGCCTGCATTTTATCTGCCTTATTACTTTTTTCGTAGTATTTCTGTTGGGTCCATCGTATAGCTCTCTCTGCGTTTGTCACTAACAAAAGATTTAATTGCCCTCTAACTGAGATTATTTGTCTATAGTTTTTTCGGGAGGGATTTGCTTTATGGATACTTTCTAGTTCTGATAACTTTTGTGTTAATGTCACAATGTGTTCCGCTTTTTCCTTCTTTTTCCGAGAAGCCAGAGCAAATCAGTTTGCCTCTAAGCACTGATTTATAGGACTCCCACAGGGTAAAAGGGAATATGTCTTTGGATTTTAATATTTACATTAATTCATGAATGTTGTAGTAATTAATTGGTTTGATTGGTTAGTGTTATTATTAATTTTGAGTTGGTTTAGTAATAATGTGGTTGGATTGGTTACTTTATAAAATAATTCGGCGTTGTTTTAGGAACTAATTGTTTTGATTGGTTAAGGTTTAATTAATTCATTGTTGATGTTGTTACTGCTTGTATTCATTGGATTAGCTGGCTACTGTTTTTATTTAGTGAAGTGTGGTTTTTTGGAGTTTAGTTATGGGGGCGTACGTGCGATCTTGCATCCACTTCCTTCGGGAGATGGGTCGCGGGTCACGCCTCTTCTACGCTCTGGAGAAAAAGAGGGGAAACTGCAAGCATGTCACCTGCTTGTTAGCAGAGGACGGTACCCCTCTGATGGACCCGGAGAGCATACGGGACAGAGCCCGGAGGTTCTACGTAGACCTTTTCTCTCCGGAGTCCATCCAGCCAAATGCATGCAGGGTCTAATGAGAGGGGCTTCTCACAGTCAGCGAGGGTGGAAGGGATCGTCTTGAGTTACCATTGACTCTGGCCGAACTCTCTGAATTCCTCAGTCTTATGCCCCGCGGAAAAGTGCCGGGGCTAGACGGGCTGACTGTGGAGTTCTTCCGGTTTTTCTTGGAGATTCTGCGACCTGAGTTCACCGAGTTTGGTGTTTATTTTGGTGTTTAAAAACCGTTTTTGTTTTTCACCCAGGGGCTGTAGTGATTCAACCCAGCACAGCTGTACTTTGGCTTGGCTAGTAACTGCAGCTTCAACCCCTCTCCCCTCCCCTTCACTGGTTGTATGGTTTTCTTACTCACTTTTATTTAAAGTTGATTTGGATTTGGGAGCTCTGTGCTTTTAAAGATAGTAATACTGTGGTGCAGCTTCTTGCTAGGGAGAGAGGAATTAATAAGGGAGGGAAAGGAAGAAACTGCAGCGTTTTAAAAGCTGACTATTTTCCTCCCTTTGCAGAGAGATAGTTAATTTGTTCATAAAGGGACAGTTCCTCTCTGCACCTCTCTCCCTGGGCACTACCTTCTCCCCTGACCTAGAGGCTTTTCAACATCATGCCTAAGGGGAGGAGAGATAGTAGGTCAACAGGGGCTGCACCCGGGCACCGGACCACAAGACCTAAGGTACCTAAGATACCTAAGGTCCCTAGGAGCACCAACTATGGCCACAGCCCTCAGCCTAGTACATCTAGTGCTCTGGCCACACCTCCCCCAGCTCCTGCTGGTAGCTTAACCCCTGCAGCCCCAGCTACATCGTGGTCACAGGTGGCAGCTACAGGCCTTAACCCCAGCAACAACAACGCTGGGGCCACACCATGTCTAAGCAGGAAGCATGGGGTGAGGTGCCCAATATCACCTAGCCAGGGCATTGAGGCTTATGTGAGGGCTTTGGTGGATGTAGTGGGTCCCTCTGCAGTGGTGGGCTGCAGGGACCGGTCGCTGAGGCACGTGCTCTCCTTCAGGTGGCAGGTACAACTACCTGCTGCCAGGGAGCACAGAGTCTGCGGAGGTGTCCTTTTGGGTGCCCTACGAGGGCATCATGTACACTGTGTACTATGGCATGGAGGAGGTTAGGTGCTATTTGTGCAAGGAGCTGGGGCATGCTCGCAGGAGTTGCCCCAAAGGGAACAAAAGACCTATCCCAGCTCCTGCACCCACTCCTCCATCTGCCAAGACACCCTGTATCACTGTGCCCACCTCAGCGGGGCCCTCAAGGGCTCAGGTCCCCCCTAGGGCCGTAGGAGATGTCGCTGCCCATCTCGGACAGTGATGTCTGCACCTCTCCCCAAAAACCAGAGGGAGAAAGAAAAGGCCACCCTGGTACAGCCACCCTCTGTTGCTGCTGTCTCCCCACAAGAACACCCTACCCCCAATGTAAGCACCATACAGGGTGCGGGGGAGCGGGAGGAAACTCCTGCTGGGGAGGCAGAGGCACCCTCTCCTGGGGAATCAATCGCCAGGAAGAAGAAGTTTAAAACTGACAAGAGGGTGGCAAAGGACGAGGAGGGTGAACCTTACTACATTCACCCTCTGAAGACTCTCAAGCAGAACATAACATCAGTTCCGCACAGGGTGGTCTCGTCCAGCCCACTGGTTAGGATCAGCCAGTGTGGGCCAGATCCCACGAAAATAAAGCCTCACCCCTTTGGGGATCTGGAGGAAGTGAGAGGGGAAGGGGAGGTACCCAGCGTCTCTGGGGTGGAAGGCCAGAGTGCTCAACAGCATGAGGCCTTGCCCCTGGACATAGACGTTGGGGAGCCTTCCAATACCCCTCTCAGTTGGAAGATAGTCCCCGGGGGCTTGTGTTTCGGTGGATCTACCACACCGGATGCAGCTGTTTTTAGGGACTCGGGGGTCGACCAGGATCCCCCTCTGGCTGTGCCGCCTTCGGGTGGCACACCTGGGCTACGCCCCAGCTCATGTCACCAGAGGAGGGGGATGAACTGGGGCTGACCCACATGGATGACTCTGGGAGTGGGATTAAGGGGGTGGTTGGGGCTGTGGGGGATGGAACGGGGGAGGCAGATATGGGTGGGGGTGTTTTGGCGAGCGCTCCAAAATTACATCGGGGAGGCGTCTGAGTTCCTGGAAAGTACCCTCTATGGGCAAAGAAATATGAAGGTGCAGTTGGCCCTCGAGAGGTGGAAGGATGCCTTACTCATTCTCCACTCTCTCTCAGAATATATGAGGGCCAACCACAGGGCCAAAAACTCAGGGTCGCTTGACCATATTCATGCCCGGAAGTTTTACCACTTGTTGCGAGCCCACATGGCTACTCAGGATTCAGCACCCTGAGCGCCTGCGAGAAGCACAAGGAAAACTCCTGACTACCAATGGCTTTGAGCATCGGTACGCTTAACGTAAATGGCTGTAGGGACGGGTTTCGCAGGTTCCAGGTACTCTCCTTTTTACAGAAGGGAGGGTATTCTGTGAGTTTCCTGCAATAAACCCATACCACTCCAGAGGCTTACGTCAGCTGGCATCTGGAGTGGCGAGGCAGGGTCTTCTTCAGCCACCTCATTTCGTCATCTAATGGGGTGGTGACCCTGTTCTCGGAGTCCTTTCAGCCAGAGCTACTGCTTGCCAAAGCTGTTGTTCCAGACCGCCTGTTGCATCTCAGGGTCTGGCACAAGGACTATACGTTCAATTTCTTGAACGTGTATGCTCCTGCCACAGGACACTTGAGAATGCAGTTCTTCGTCAGACTGTCTGAATACATGGAGACTGTCGATGCGGACGAATATGTGGTGCTCGGGGGTGATTTCTACTGCACCCTCGAGGCTCTGGATCGGAATGGTCCGGAGCCACACCCGTACTCTGCGTCGACCCTGTGGGAGATCATCGCCTGCAACTCCTTGGTAGACGTCTGGCGAGTACAACATCCCGGGGCATCCACTGAGTTCACCCATGTTAGGGTGTATATGTGTGAACGAATGTCCTGGTCCCGGATCGACAGGCTGTATATATCCAACCACAGCCTGTCACGAGCCCAGTCCATTACCATTAGGGTGGCGCCGTTTTCGGACCACAATTGTGTGTCCGTGATGGTGGCGCTACTATCAGCAGTGCCCTCGACCGCCTATTGGCACTTCAACAATACGTTGTTGGAGGACAAGGGGTTCGCGACGTTGGACGGAACTTTTGGACGGCCTGGAGAGGTTGCAGGATGGATTTTGCCACGTTAGAGCAGTGGTGGGACGTGGGCAAGGTTCGTCTGCGCCTCATTTGTCAGGAGCACGCCAAAGGTGCTAGCAGACAGCGCGATGCTGAGATCGAGGCCCTTAGGGGATAGGTGCTCGATCTCGAGGAGCGGCTGTCTGTGGCAGGGGACCAATACCTGCAGAGTGCGTACGTGGAGAGGAAGTGCGCTCTCCGAGACTTGGAAGATCGGAGAGCTTGGGGGGCGTACGTGCAATCCCGCATCCACTTCCTTTGGGAGATGGGTCACGGGTCGCACCTCTTCTACGCGCTGGAGAAAAAGAGGGGAAACCGTAAACATGTCACTTGCTTGCTGGCAGAGGACGGTACCCCTCTGATGGACCCGGAGAGCATCCGGGACAGAGCCCGGAGGTTTTACGTAGACCTTTTCTCTCCGGAGTCCATCCAGCCAAACGCATGCAGGGTCTTATGGGAGGGGCTTCCCAAAGTCAGCGAGGGTGGAAGGGAGCGGCTCAAGTTACCATTGACTCTGGCCAAGCTCTCTGAAGCCCTCAGTCTCATGTCCCGCAGAAAAGCGCCGGGGCTGGACGAGCTGACTGTGGAGTTCTTCCGGTTTTTCTGGGAGATGCTGGGACCTGATTTCAACAAGGTCCTGGCCAAAGCCCTGGAGACCGGTGAGATGCCCTTTTCGTGTCGACGGGCAGTACTGTCTCTGCTGCCGAAGAAGGGGGATCTCCGCCAGATCTCTAACTGGCGACCGGTCTCACTGCTCAGCACGGACTATAAAATCATAGCCAAAGCGCTTTTGCTGAGGCTCAAGTCCGTGCTGGCAGCGATGGTTCACACCGACCAGTCCTATACTATCCCGGGCCGGAGCATTCATGATAACATTTTTCTGGTCCGGGACCTGCTGCACCACGCGAAGAGGACTGGTCTGTCACTCGCCTTCCTGTCCCTAGATCAGGAGAAGGCGTTTGACAGGGTGGATCATCGTTACCTCACACAGACCCTGCAGGCGTTTGGCTTTGGCCCACAATTTGTGGGCCTTCTCCAGTTTCTGTACACCTCTGCAGAGTGTCTGGTGAAGATTAATTGGTCCCTGATGGCACCTTTGGTGTTTGGTCGGGGAGTACGTCAAGGATGCCCCCTCTCCGGGCAACTGTAAGTGCTGGCCATCGAGCCCTTCCTCTGCCTTCTGAGGAGGAGGCTCACCGGGCTGGTGCTACAGAGCCCGACATGCGGGTAGTCCTGTCAGCCTATGCCGATGACGTGCTCCTCGTGGCCCAGGACCTACTTGATCTGAAGCGGGCACAAGCATACCAAGAGGTCTACACCGCGGCCTCTTCAGCTCGGATCAACTGGTCCAAGTGCTCCGGCCTTTTGGTGGGTCCCTTAAAGGTAGACTCCTTGCCCCCCACATTTCGTAATGTCTCGTGGGGGAGCGATACTCTCAAGTATCTGGGAGTCTAACTGTCTGCTGCGGAGAACCCGGCCCCAGAAAACTTCTGTGATCTTGAAGAACGAGTCATCGCTCATCTGGGGTCGTGGGCGTATCTGTCGAAAATGCTTTCCCTCAGGGGAAGGACTCTGGTGATCAACCAGCTGGTGGCCAGTCAGCTGTGGCACCGGCTGATAGCCATGGGTCCAACCCCTGATTTTGTCAGCAAGATCCAGAGGAAGTTGATGGATTTTCACTGGATGGGAAGCATTGGGTCTCTGCGGGTGTTGCGTGCCTCCCTTTGGAAGAGGGTGGACAGGGAGTGGTGTGTGTCCGCTCCCAGATACACACTTTCCGCCTCCAATACCTGCAGTGATACCTAATCGCAGATCCGTCTCCGCAGTGGTGCCAGCTGGCGACCAGTTTCTTTCGCCAGCTGCTCAATATGGGGTATGACCGGCAACTGTTTATCATCAAGCCTGAGGGTTTAGGTAGAGACTTCTCGGTGCTGCCGGCATACTACCGGGACTTACTAAGGGCCTGGAGCCAGGTCTCCGCGACCAGGAAAGGACAGGCGGCGGTGGGGGTTGGTTTCCTCCCTATACAGCCCAACATCCAGCAGTGGAGGCTCGGATGTTGGATTCACCCTATATCTGCCGCCAGCTAATCCTGGCACGGGTGACCAGAGTCGGGGATCTCCTGGACTACGAACGACGGGACTGGGTAGGGGCAGAGGTGCTCGCGCACCGTATGGGTCTGCCTACTGCCCGCGTCCCTCATCGTCTCATCAAGGAGATTAAAGATGCCATCCACCCCGACTCATGCACCTTCATCGAGGGTGTATTGCAGACCGGAGAGCTCTGCCCACATATCACCCCCAGCTCTCCGGATCTTTGCGTGGAACCAAAGCCACGGTAACCCCCTCAGGCTCCTCTAACCCCCAACCTCAGCAGGTTGGGGGACATGTCCCCAGCATGTTTCCGCGGCATGCCGAGGAAACGCCTGTACTCTCTCGTGCTCCACACAGTGCACTACCTCGCCCTTGTTGCCCGCCCCGATACCATCTGGAGGCGGGTACTTCCTGCAAATGAGGGTGAGAGGGAACTCTATTCGTTGTTGGTTCCCTGTCCCGCCAGGGATTTGAGTTGGAGAGTCCTCCACGGTGCACTGAGCATGGGAGAGTACTTGGCCCACTTCACGGACTCCCCCACCACCTTCCTCTTCTTTGGCGAGCGGGAGTCCGTGTACCATATTTATTTTAGCTGCGCCAGACTGCAGCCCCTTTTATCCACTTTGTGGGGCCTTCTCCTGCAGTTCTGGCTGCACTTTTCCCCTCACCTTTTTATTTTTGGGTGCCCAGTGTCCTTTGACAATAAGCCTAGGGAACTCCTCATCAACCTGCTCCTGGCATTGGCTAAGCTAGCCATTTATAAGACTAGGAAGCAGTGTTTGGAGAGGGAGGTCCCAACAAACATTGTGGCCATGTTCTGGGCGCTGGTGCACTACCAAATCCGGGCAGAGTACATGTACGCCAAGTCCACTGGGGTAGTTTCAGAGTTTGCCTCCCAGTGGGCATCAGGCGGGGTGCTCTGCTCGGTATCCCCTACTCTGGATTATTTTGTATTGACCCTTCATTTTTAGTGCACTTTATTTTATTTACAGTGCACTTGTTTTTGGTTTAATTTTTATATTTGTTTGGCTAGTTTTTCTTTGTTCTACTTGGCTTTGCCGGCCAATCAGTAAAACCAGATCAAAACAGACTAATAATAATAATTATATGCATTGGTTGTGGCTGGTGGGTAGTGTAGTAGACTAATCGAAGGACACAGGTAGGGAAGGACTTGAGGAGGGAATCATGATGATGACAATGATGACAATGATGATGGTGGAGGCAGACCCTGTCTGTCACATTTTCCTATGTCACCAATGCTCTGTGGGATGATACCTCAAAATGTAGTCTTCTAGTATGGCATTTCTTCCCCCAGCCATATTCTCACCCCTAATGACTGTTTGCTTACAGAATAGTCACCTATTCTAAACAATTATCACAGGGAAGGATTCAATGGTCTCCCACTCTAAATCCCTGTCCATGACAAGGTTCTCACTCCAAGCCCCTGCTCAACTGTGATGGAGTGGCACTAGTGGTGGTGATAATTATGATTGGTAATGTGCAGATGGCAATGATTCAGGAAGACAAGTACCTGTTTGGAGAGACCTTATGTCTATGGCTACTCCTACTGTAGGTATGGTGGTGGTGGTGGTGGTGGTGAAACTGTGACCTGTTTAATGGAAGACTGGTGGCCTACCTATGATAAAGAGAAAATGGCTGTGCAGGGTGCCAAGATGGGCCCCATCATTCCCCCTACAAATGGTGGCACTACATAGAGTAGGCTCTAACTTTCAATGCTCTAATAGTTTTTCCAATATATTGTAATCCGCAAGGACACTCTAGCAGATAAATAATAAAATCTGTGTTACAGTTTAAATATTTTTTAATTTTGAACTCTTCATTTGTAACATTTGATTTAAATGAATTTCTATTTTACTGTTGATGCCCACGGAGGACATGGACTCGGAGGACGGTAATGAGTATGGTCTTCATCCTGGCAGGGGTAAGTAGAAGTTTTATTGACTTTATGCTGGCTTGAAAATGTTTTATTTTGAATGGACAAATGCTCTATTATCCATATCAGGATAATAGTAATTTTACCCATTACTGTACTGTATGTGTTGGGGGTAGAGGAGGTGGGTAGGGGGTTATTGTTTTTTTTATGTCTGTTAGGGGAAGGCAGAATAATCTGTTTATTGGGGGCAGTGGGAGTGGATGAAGGGGATAGTTGCCCCAAGGGTGGGTGGTTAGGCCCACTGGGTGAGTATCAGGAGTGGTTAGCCCATTCATTACCATAGCGGTTCCCACCTATGGTAGTGAGGGGTTTAACTCTTCCCGTAACCTTCCAGACAGGCCTAACCACCCACCCTGGGGCAACTACCCTCTTCATCCACCTCCTCTACCCCCAATAAACAGGCTATTCAGGTTTAACCCATTCCATGCCTTAGCTAGCTGCTAAGATAATTAAGCTGTTTTATTTTAATTTAAATACTAGTGTGCATGAGCAGGTGGTCTCCGGATCTGAATAGCATTGATTTCAGGTCCGTGAACTCCGTGCTTCCCGAGTTACAGGCCTCGTTATCGGGTGCCGGTATCCCTATGCAATGTTTAAATTTCCTGCGTCACGTGACTGGGACATTTAAATGCATAGGAGATACCGGCACTCCATACCAGGGCTTGTAACTCAGGAAGCAGGGGGTCCCCGGACCTGAAATGAATGCTGTTCTGCTCTGGAGACCCCGTGCTTACGCACACTAGTATTCAAATTTAAATATAAACACGTTTAAAAGGAAGGACCTCTTACCCTAATGGACCATCTTCTTCTTCTCTCCTCAGGTAAAAACCATCTCTAAACCCTCTCATTGAAGCCTTTGCTGTGTGTATTTTAGTATATGCAAGTGATACAATGCTAGGTAAAAAAATATCTTTGAATCCTGTATCATTCTACCCTTAATTAAATTAAGTGTTGACACCTAGGCAGGGATCACCCTGTGTAGAAAACCCTCTGTTTGAATGTGCCTCAGATGTGCTAATTAAGCAGATAGAACCTAACTGTCAGGTGACTTGTTAGGCCCATATAAGAACAGGTAGAACAGCTTTATTCTGCATGCAGCACATCTCCAAGTGGCACATTATATGTGGCAGGACAACTGAACAACTGAAGTTTAAAAGGAAGTTCAAAAGAAGTGAAGAAGAAGTGGACACCTACAACTGGCCCTGATTCCTGCATTTGAACTACCCTGGAAAGGAGGATATCATCTTTTCCAGAGTGCATCATTACTGCTGTGATGCTGATTTTACCATTTATATTTGCTTTGACTTCACTTCTTCTCAAATTATGCACTTCTTTCTACCAGCCTCAGAATGTCTCTAACTCTATTCATATATCTCCATCTCTCCTTCCTTCACCACTTCTCTGTTCACATGAACTCCTTTCTTACCTGAGTCCTCTGACACCACACAGCTATATTCCCTGCACTAAAAAACACTCCTACAAATCATCCTCACACATTCTCTTTCTATCCATGCTTCTCCTCCTTGCTTCTGGGGATATCTCTCCCATTCCTAGTCCCTGCCTTATTCCTACATGCTCTCGTCCTCACCTGCCAATTGCAACCTCTACTCCATCTGGTGCCAACCCCTCCAAACTCATACCCATCCCCTGTCACCCTCCCACCTCTCTCCCTTTCTCCTGTGCCCTTTGGAATGCTCGCTCCCTTTCTAACAAGTTCCTCTCTGTACGTGACTTTTTTCTCTCTCACTCTCTGCTCCTATTTGCTATAACTGAGACCTGGCTCACTCAGTCTGACTCTGCTCTGGAAGCTGCACTCTCCTATGGTGGCCTTTCCTTCTCCCACACTCCGCGCACTGATGGCAGGGGTGAAGGTGTGGGTCTCCTGTTCTCCTCTCTCTGCCGTTACTGAACCCTTCCTATTCCTCCATCTCTTCCTTTTCCCTCCTTTGAGGCTCACACTGTCCAGATCTTCTCTCCTCTCCATGTCCATGTGGCGGTCATCTATCACCCACCTACTTCTACTCATCCCCCTTCTGCCTTTCTCTGTCACTTTGAATTCTGGCTCTCTTTCTTTCTCTCCTCAGACTCCCCTGTTCTTCTCCTTGATGACTTCAATGGTCACATTGATGACCCCTCTCTCCCTTGGGCTTCCTACTATAATCCCTATGCTCACACACATTTTTAACTCCTGCCTCTGCTCTGGAACCTTTCCATCCTCCTTCAAACATGTAACAGTTATACCATTACTCAAAAACAGCAAGCTTGACCCTACCTGTCTTTCTAAATATCGACCTGTCTCCCTCCTGCCTTTTGCCTCTAAACTCCTTGAATGTCTTGTATTCTCTTGCTTGCTCCATTTTCTCAACACCTATTCTCTCCTAGACCCTCTACAATCTGGCTTCCGCACTGCTCACTCCACGGAAACAGCCCTCACTAAAATAACTGGATGACCTCCATGCTGCCAAAGACAGAGGTCATTACACTCTGCTCCTATTACTCGACCTCTCTGCAGCATTTGACACCATGGACCACCCTCTTCTCCTTCACATTCTCCATACTCTTGGTATTCAGAACAAAGCTCTATCCTTTATCTCATCCTACATCTCCCATTGTACTTTCAGTGTCTCTTCTGCTAACACCTCCTCCTCCTCTATTGATCTCTCTGTGGGGGTAACCCAGGGCTCTGTCCTGGGACCTCTTCTATTTTCTCTGTACACACTCTCTCTAGGTGACCTTATAATATCTTTTGGGTTTAAATATCACCTCTATGCTGATGACACACAAATGTACTTTTCAACACCCAACCTTACACCTGCTTTACAAACCAAAATATCTGAATGTCTCTCTGCTATATCATCCTGGATAGCCCTCTGCCTCAACATGGCAAAAACAGAGCTCCTCATACTTCCTCCCAAACCTGGCCCTACTACCTCCTTCCACAATATTTTGGAACTACGATGATTCACCCAGTAGCCCAAGCACGCCGCCTAGGGGTCACACTCGACTCCTCTCTCACATTCGCCCCTCACATTCAAAACATATCTGAAACCTGTCACTTTTTCCTCCGCAATATAACAAAGATACGCCCTTTCCTCTGTTCCTCGACTGCTAAAACTTTGACTCAGGCCCTCATTCTCTCCCGTCTTGATTACTATAACCTCCTGCTGTCTGGCCTTCCTGCCTCTCATCTGTCTCCCCTAAAATCTATCCTAAACGCTGCTTCCAGAATCACTCTACTCTTTCCTATATCTGTCTCAGCATCTCCCCTCATGAAATCCCTCTCCTGGCTTCCGATCAAATGCCGCATCTCACACTCCATTCTTCTCCACACTTTTAAAGCTTTACACTCTTCTGCCCCTCCTTACATCTCAGCCCTAATTACTCGTTATGCACCATCCAGACTCTTGCATTCTTCTCAAGGATGTCTTCTTTCTATCCCTTTGTATCTAAAGCCCTCTCCCGCCTTAAAACTTTTTCACTGACTGCCCCACACCTCTGGAATGCCCTTCCCCTCAGTACCCGACTAGCACCCTCTCTATCCACCTTTAAGACCCACCTTAAGGCACACTTGCTTAAAGAAGCGTATGAATAGCACTGTGGTTAATACTGGACACATGTTACATAAAGCTTGGCTCCCTGGAGACGCACTTACCAGAATTCCCTCCTACTGTCTCTGTACGTTCTCCCTACATACCAATTAGACTGTAAGCTCCTCAGAGCAGGGACTCCTCTTCCTTAATGTTACTTTTATGCCTGTAGCACTTACTCCCATGACCTGTTATTTATATTATCTGTTATTTATTTGATTACCACATATATTACTACTGTGCAGCGCTATGTACATTAATGGTGCTATATAAATAAAGACATACAATACAATATAACACTGTGATCGCCTGCGAGAGCTGTGCAGGGAGAGGCAGCTCTCCCTGTGCAGCTCAAATTGCGAGAAGCTCACAGGGGAATTTCGAAAAAGTCTGAGATGACTTTGCTGCTACGGTTTTCGAATTTTCCTACCTCATGATTTGAGAGGGTTTCAGATTCTTTCTGATACCGTGATAACACAAATGAGAATCCGTTCGGCGGGAACATGCCAAACCTTGTAAGATAGCAGCAAACTCTTTGAAGCTACTAGAATAAGCCCCACAGTGTGAAAATAAAACATTTTATTAAGATGAATAATGAAACATACAAGCTGGACAAAAAAAATTGTTGATACATAGGAACTTAATTCTGTGCTACTGTATGTAATTGAAATAAAATAATAGTAGCACGATCGCCTGTTAGAAATGTGCAGAGAGAGGGAAAGCTTCTGTCTGTTTTCACTGCGCAGCTCTTCCAGACTGGTGCAGCCCGGTACCATTAATGCAGTGAAAACCATTCAGAAGCAGAGACCCCTGCTGTGTTAAGCCTAATGGGCAATTAGTCTGGCCACCAGGAAGCCAGGATCTGTCAAGCTGCATTTCCCTTGCAGTTTCCTTGATTAAAACTGTTTAATAAAGCTGACTGCATCAGTATCTAGAATTTATTTGTCACATTGCATTTGGGAGACTGCTATGTTCTTATTTACTAAAGTCTATGTTTAATAACTCTATTTTGGTACCCTGAACAAACTCATACAGTAAATATAAAAAAGTTGATGTACATGTGCCTGAATATTTTACCTTCAGTTCATTACTAAGGAATTGGATATACTTTGATCATCCTTGTGTAATGCTTAACAACGGTGCACAAATGTATCTAACAAAATCCGACACAACAACATAACTGGCATAATTATTTAATTATAATATATGAAGGTTCTTACTGTACCTGGAAAATTTGCATGTATGATCCTGGTCTACAAAATATTTTACCAGCACCTTAGAGAAGTTACTTGAGTCATCAGCATCAGAGTTATGCAATTAAATATTTGCCTGTCTCCTTCCCCTCCCTCTCTTCGTCTCCCTCCCTCTCTCCGTCTCCCTCCCTCTCTCCGTCTCCCTCCCTCCCTCCCTCTCTCTGTCTCCCTCCCTCCCTCTCTCCGTCTCCCTCCCTCCCTCTCTCCGTCTCCCTCTCTCCGTCTCCCTCTCTCCGTCTCCCTCTCTATGTCTCCCTCTCTCCGTCTCCCTCCCTCCTGCCCTCTCTCTCTCTCTCTTTCTGTGTTCCTCCCTCCCACTCTCTCCCTGTCTCTGCCCCCCTCTCTCTCTCCCTGTCTCCCTCCCTCTCTCCCTCCCTCTCCCTCTGTCTCCCTCTGTCTCCCTCTGTCTCCCTCTGTCTCCCTCTGTCTCCCTCTGTCTCCCTCTGTCTCCCTCTCCCTGTCTCCCTCTCTCTCTGTCCCTCTCTCCGTGTCTCCCTGGCGCGCTCTCTCTCCCTGTCTCCCTGGCGCGCTCTCCCTGTCTCCCTGGCGCGCTTTCCCTGTCTCCCTGGTGCGCTCTCTCCATGTCTCCCTCTTCCTCTCTCCCTGGTATGCTCTCTCTTCCTGAGATGTTTCCCCACCCGTGTTCTCCCAGGACACTGCACATTGCAGCCAGCGGATACACACAGTGCAGGTGACATGGCTTTAGGGAAAGTGACACTGAGCAGGACAGGAAACTGTCACAGGTTCTTTACATCACGCAGATGGAGACATGACAACGTAGCACCGCATGACATCGTGACCTCATGTGGCGTCTCATTGTCATGACAACGGGTATCACTTGATGCTGTTACGTCATGTGTCACGTGACATTCCCATTGGCATGGCAACGCAGCGCCATTTGACGCCGCGCAGCCATATTGACAGTTGTTACCCTGCTGTTGGAGGGACAGATATGAAATATGGTGGCCTTTCTGACACAAAGGGACAGAAGAGAGAGAGACTGTGGGTATTCCTTTTAGTGTCACCATGCAGTGGGAGGAATAGATGTGAGGGGCTGTGTGATCTGTCTGTGTCCCCCTGCAGTGGGAGGGACAGATGTGAGGGGCTGTGTGTCCTGTCTGTGTCTCCCTGCAGTGGGAGGGACAGATGTGAGGGGCTGTGTGTCCTGTCTGTGTCCCCCTGCAGTGGGAGGGACAGATGTGAGGGGCTGTGAGTCCTGTCTGTGTCACCCTGCAGTGGGAGGAACAGATGTGAGGGACTGTGTGTCCTGTCGGTGTCCCCCTGTAGTGGGAGGGACAGATGTGAGGGGCTGTGTGTCCTGTCTGTGTGTGCAATCACCGCACATGTCTGTCTGAGATGTCTCTCCAGTGTTGCCAGACAGTTCCCAAAAATACCGCCCAATAACATAAAGAAAACAGCCCAAAAGTAGCCCAATAATAAATGTTACGGGTTAACGCGTCCAACCAAAGAATGTTAACTCCCATTGACTTGAATGAGAATTGATGCTCTTTCGAATGTGTTAAACGTCTAATGGAGCTTAATAAATAATACCACATGAAACAGAATGTTTTTTTGCTTCAATTTATTCGCACTTTAATTATTGCACACTTGATCATTTATCTAACCTTCATCCGAACTGTATCCTATATATCCAAAATAAAAAAATTCTGCAAGCCACTGTGCGTGTGTGCTGGTGTATATATATATATATATATATATATATATATATATATACATGTATGAGAAAAAAGGAGAAATAACCTCGCATCTACTCCAATAGAATTATAGTCACCATAAGCCAATATATGATAGCAAAATTGCTAAAGTAGGCGGTGCTCATGGGTTAATAATAGTATTTTGACCAAAGAAAAAAGAAACCCGCTTATGAGCACTCAGGTATACCATATGAAAAATAACAATTTATTGATTGACACAATGAGAAATAGTTAACAGTACAAAAATATTAAAAACAATTTAGGCTAGGACCTCTGACACGGATACTACCCAATAGAAACACTGTGGCACTGTATAGGGATAAACTGACAATGTAGACCAGACCATATATATATATATATATGTATGTATGTATGTATGTATGTATGTATGTATGTATGTATTGTGACAGAGTCACTGACTCAGTAGGCTGGAACAGTGAATGGAGAGATGCTGCAGCCAGTTCACAGAGTGTTAATCTCCTCAGACAGAGAAAGCACAGCTGAAGACTGGTTAAACAGGGGCTGAACTCATCAGTGAAACAAGTGCTTTAAAAAGCAGGAAATTGCTCACACAAGGTGAGCTTGTTTTTCCACGTGAGGGTGGAGAGAATTCTCTTGGCTAGGAAGCCGTAGCTGTTGCTCTGGTCCCCCAGTCCTGCGAGGAGCTTTGCTGCTGGGACCAGCTGGGACCCCAACCCAGGATAAAAATACAGATTGCTGCGAGCTGGACACAGCCTGCTCCCCGGAACCGTGTTCCTATTTTCTGTTGGAGCTGCATTGCAGATAAGACTTTATTATTATACTTATTGGTTATACTTTGTGTAGCATATGTTTTGGGCATAACAAGATTAGCTGGCTGCCCTGTTAGTAAGGGCTCAAGAAGTGAGTTAGTTTCCCTAACGGGAACAGGCTTTATTTTCTAGAAAGTAGTTTCTTAAAGGGACAGTGCACCCAAACTTTATTTTGGTTGTGGCTAATAAACCACTATAGTTGAACGTTTCCCCTCGTGTCTAGCGTCTTACTGAACCCGCCGCGAGGCCGTCCTGCCACAGGTGGTGTCAGAAGTGGGATGCTACGCCTCTGGGGGTCAGTAGATGAAGATGTGTTGAGACACTGAACTCAAGCGGAAAAAAAAGCGTTATTTTGCTGAAGCATTGAATTTACAGCTAGCAAGTCCTGAGTGTAAAGTTTGCCCCGTTAGGTATGAAAGGATTGCTGTGTAAAGCTAATGCCTTTTGCTGAAGCGAGTGAATTTGCAGCTAGCAAGTGCTGTGTGTAAAATTTGCCCTATTTGGTATAAAAGTGAAAATGGATTTTGGCAAAGATGTTGCCCTAAGAATAACCCAGAATATTCAAAGATTGTAAAGCACGTACAACTTACATGTGTTGTGCAAAGTCTGCCTCGTCGGGTGTGAACAAAAAAACAAAAAACAAAAACGGGGTTTTAAAATGGCCACCGTCAAGTGTCAGTTTTGCAATGTACATAACCATACAAAACAGTGTCTCTTCAGGCCATATGATGATTATGATGACGACGCCTATGTGGCCGCGAGAAGAGAGACATACCCGCAGATGAAAGCTGCAAAAATGACCAGTGTCCAGAGCTCAGGACCCCATAACCTTGGAGTCGGTGACCAGGAGTTCGGAGCCGTGCCGGCTAGAAGGAAACCAGGTGACTTTCTAAAGGATTCAGTATGCTGGGCCTATCATGAACCAGGACAACAGGCGTCAGCAAGGCACCGAGATGTGCTGCAGACAGGAGTTATGGACAGAATTGTCACAGGAATGGTGGCAAAGGAAAAGGAGGAGCAAAGTGAAGCTGAATCCTCGATCCAGGAAAAATTTCTGCACTCCAAACTGCCCACCGTGTTTATGAGCAGGAGCAATTGAATAGGGAGCGAGAAGCGAACGCTGAGGTACAGAGGTGTATACTCCCAGCTATACTTGAGTATGAGGCGTTAAAGAAAACAGAGCGTCTCTTACGGAGTGAGTTGGAGGAGCTGAAGACAAGTTTGCATAAGGCCAACACCGCAATTGCTAACATGGAATCCGAGAGAACAAGTCCTGACTGGAGACTATGCTATAAGATGTCCCAGAGAGATGTGCAAAACTTCATCAAAGACTTAGACGTTTCTCACCAAGAGGCTTGCACGCTCAAAACAGAGCTGGAGTTCTCACGCCAGGAGGGCCACTGTACAGAGCTGGACCCTTTGAAGAAAACCAATGAGACGGTCCTAAGGGATATAGAGACTGTGAAAATGGAGCATATACACCTGAAGGAAGAGTTTTAAACCTGACTGGTCAGGTCAGTGATGGGACTGTGAAGCTTCACCAAGCACAGAAAGTGAAGACGCAATTGGCGTAAGAAAAATTAAAAGTACAGGCTACACTGAAGAATGCAGATAAAATGCTGGAAAAAGAATGCCTCGCCCTGGAGCAGCTGAAGGTCACGTTGAGCACCACAAGAGCATCGCTGGAGGTGGAGCTTAGAAGCCAGGTGACTCTGTGTGAGAGGGAACATGAGAAGGTCCAAAGACTGAAGCAAGAGCTGGAGAAGCAGAGAGGCAGCGCCGCCCAATGAGTCAGTATACCAAGGAGAAAGAGGCCTGGAAAACAGAAGCAGCAACGATCCTAGCAACAAGAACTGCAGAGCTTAAAAAGATGAAGGAGGCGCTGATGCAAACCCAGAGTAAGCACCGGGAAGAATGAAAAGGCCCTGAGAGGGGACTGGCAGCATCAGATTGAAAAGTTGCAGATGCAGATGGCTGAGCGTGAGATGCTGCGCACCAAGAGGGAGGAGGTGTCCGTCCGTCAGGTGGCCTACCTGTCATTGCACCATGAAACCGAGATGGCTGATATCCACAAGTGGCTGGACTACACGACCAATGAGGGGGCACGGCTACAGCTGGAGCTGGACAAGGTTCGGGAAGAACACCAGCAGCTGCAGGTCCAGAATAAAGAAACAGAGACAGATTTACGCCTTGCTTTGAGTCTGCTACGAGATGTAGAATCGCGACTCAATTCTAAAGAAGATGAACTAGCAGCCGCACTGAGAGAAAGAAGAAAGGCAGAAGGACTTCTTCAAGACCTGAGGAAGGACCTGGAGTCTGAGTGTGCTGGTCGCAAGATGGGGGAGAAACAAAAGTGTGACCTAGGCAAGGAGCTCGAGGCTCTGAAGACTAAGCGTGACGCTACGTTGGACTCTATGGCTGCCCAGCAGGAGGTTTCTCAGATGAAGCTAGAGGAAAAGCTTACAACCCCAAGACAGACTTTTGGGTCACTGAAGCAGTCCAAGGAAAAGGTGGCGGTAGAGATAAAGCAAGGGAGACGCACCAGGAAGCATGACCGTGATACCGTTGCAGTACTACAGTCTACTTTCCTCAAGGCGCGGAAGACGAAGGCGAAGTGGCGATGCAGTAGCACAGTAAGAATCCAAACATACTACAGTACGCAGGGGGCCCAAAGTGGATTCCTTGCCATGAGGGCAGCCACTGTGAAGAGACATTCGCGAATGAGTTGGAAGTGTGCCCATGATCGTAAGAGGCGAAAGACCGCACAGATTGTACAGCGACTCTCTCAACAGAGTAAGTTAAAGAGTTAAGACAGAAAGGCCCAAGCCTATGAGACTGCTGACCGTAAAAGAGAGGTACCATGGGGTGCACTTCGGGTTAATAAGAATCCCGACCAAGTTGAAGTACTAAGGATAAATATTGTGGAACCAAACACTGAAGGTATGCTGAGGGAGAAAGGTCCAAAAGCCATCACCGCAAAAACAGAGTTGCTGTCATCACAAGAGAAGGCCAAACAGTTACTGGCGAGTGTATGCAATGAGCTGACCGAGGTCAAGGCTTTTCTACAGGGTAAGGGAGACTCTGAGCACAAGAGGACGATGCATCTTCAGGATTTGCAGATCAAGGTCACAACGTGGCGTAGAGTCCTGGCAGAGAGAGCTAATAGACAGCAGGATGCTCAGGAACCTCTGCAAGAAGAGACACAACAAAAGCAGAGCATCAACCTTAAACTGGCACAACACAAGGAGATAATGAGGTACAATTCCTCAGGCCCAGATGGCCTGGTAATTACCCCAAAAAGAAAATGCCTAAATTGGAAGGCAAGAAAAAAAAAAGGGGGAGGGAAGGGCCGACGTCAGACATTTTCGACAAAGATGCTGGTGCACGGGAATGGTGCACGGGCCGCTCAACAGGACAATGTTTCGCTGGGGAGAGGGATATGTGACAGAGTCACTGACTCAGTAGGCTGGAACAGTGAATGGAGAGATGCTGCAGCCAGTTCACAGAGTGTTAATCTCCTCAGACAGAGAAAGCACAGCTGAAGACTGATTAAACAGGGGCTGAACTCATCGGTGAAACCAGTGCTTTAAAAAGCAGGAAGTTGCTCACACAAGTTGAGCTTGTTTTTCACGTGAGGGTAGAGAGAATTCTCCCGGCTAGGAAGCCGTAGCTGTTGCTCTGGTCCCCTAGTCCTGCGAGGAGCTTTGCTGCTGGGACAGCTGGGACCCCAACCCAGGATAAAAATACAGAATGCTGCGAGCTGGACACAGCCTGCTCCCCGGAACCGTGTTCCTATTTGCTGTTGGAGCTGCATTGCAGATAAGACTTTATTATTATACTTATTGGTTATACTTTGTGTAGCATATGTTTTGGGCATAACCAGATTAGCTGGCTGCCCTGTTAGTAAGGGCTCAAGAAGTGAGTTAGTTTCCCTAACGGGAACAGGCTTTATTTTCTAGAAAGTAGTTTCTTAAAGGGACAGTGCACCCATACTTTATTTTGGTTGTGGCTAATAAACTACTACAGTTGAACGTTTCCCATCGTGTCTAGCGTCTTACTGACCCCGCCGCGAGGCCGTCCTGCCACAGTATGTATATACTATGACAGGGTAAATAAAAGCCACCAGTTATATGCCTGGAAAATGACAAAGAAAAGCGCAAGACGCAAATGGTGAAGTATATCAAAATTATTAATACAGTGAAAATGAGGCAAGTATTCTGCGTACATCAAATTTGAAAATAATAGGCATTCACGTGTAATACACGAAGTTACCGCACACTGGTCAGCAGCGATAGTAGTCCCTGAGTTATACCTCAACGGAGCCTTTCCTGCTGTTATACCGACATCATCTGTCTCTCACACGATGTTGTCCCACAACCAGCATCTAAGGCACTCCAAAGTATGTCCCGCAGCAGCACTGTATTGTCCTTCTTGTGCTGTCTCCACGTAACAGAAATCAGTCTCTGTGATAGGGTAAAAGTCTCCCTGACTCGTCACACACGTCCGTGTGGTTGTGCACTCACTGCAGAAGAGCAACCGGCATAGAGCTGAAGTATTCCGCCTCGTGGCCCGTGCACCTCAATGACGTTATTCGTTGGGCGCGGGGCACAGTCTACCAGGGCGGAAGTAGCCGCAGGTGCCGTGTAGAGAAATTGAATGAGCACGCAATGGCACTTAGAAAAGCAACCTCACGCTATACTAATAATACACTTTAAAAGGTACCATAACAATAATAAATCCAATAATAAATCCAACGCGTTTCGAAGCTGTAACGCTTCTTCTTCAGGGATAAATTAAATGGCACTGACCCCAGGCTATAAATACACTAATTGCTAGCCTCATTGGTCAAGCAATTGGGACAAATGACCAATCGGTGCATCTACTCACCATTGGGGGCGTGTCATTCGATCGAATTGCATAAAACACAATTGGTTATAAAAACAACTAAATACTTATCTTTAATAAATAATCTCTGCGAAAAAAGGGGGGGGAGAGAAAAATAAAAGACAAAATGAGACAAAATAAGAGAACTTGGTAGAAACATATGATTCATAAATGTCAACTAAAACAGTCCATAGCACGTAAAATACTTTAAATATCACATAAAAAAGAGAATAAACCCTCCCAGTATGACACTAATGGTTAAATGCTTGTCCAATGGAGTTGATACACCGCATTAGCTAGAGCATTGAGCAAATACAGCATCAGTCTGTTAAAAATGTATAACAATAAAATGTCTAAACCCCTAGTAAAAGGCCCACACATCCAAATCTTCATTTAACCCTTTAGGGACCATACAATCTAATTGGTGTATCAAGTAAGATTCCTGTGCAGATAAGGCTTTTAATCTGTCTCCCCCTCTCCTATTAAGTGGTACATGTTTAATTCCAATAAAAGTTAAGTGGGAGGGATCTTTCTGGTGATGTGTTAGGAAATGTTTTGAGACACTATGTTTCTCAAAGCCGTTTCTTATATTGCGAATATGTTCCTGAATTCTTACTTTGAGGCTACGCTTGGTTCTCCCCACATAGTGTAATCCACAGGTGCATTCCAGTAGATACACTATGTAGTTTGAATCACAAGTTATAAAATCTTCTATACTAAAAACCTCTTTCGTCTTTTTGGAAAAGAAAGTCTTACGATTTTTGTGCATGTATTTGCACACTGAACATTTGGCACAATTAAAATTTCCCTTTGGTTTTTTATCTAGCCAATTCTTAGTGGTAGTTTCATGTATCTGGTTTCCTATATCACTGGGAGCTAGAATGTTCTTTAGATTTGAGGTTTTTCTATATATAAACCTTGGTCTTTTTACCAGATGTTCACCTAAAATTGGGTCGTTACTCAAGATATCCCAATGTTTAGAAACCACTTCTTCAATCGCTTTGTTGGCTATATTATAATCTGTCACAAATGCTACATCTATTTCTTTTGTTTTGTCTTTACTTGAACCCTTCTTTTTTTGGATCAATAGATCATTACGATCAATAAGCTGAACTCTTTCCAGTTCTCTCCTCAAATGATCAGTGCTATAGCCCCTTTCAGTAAAGCGACCAAAAAGTAACTCTGCTTGTTTCATAAACGTTTCATTATCACTACAAATTCTTTTGAGTCTCATAAATTGGCCACTTGGTATATTTCTAATCCAAGTATCCTTGTGATTACTTGTGGCCATTAGAAGATTGTTGGTGTCAACTTCCTTGAAAAAAGTCTCTGTTACTACCCGTCCCTCTGTTGTGGATGTTAATTTAAGATCTAGATAGTTTATAGTATTTATATCTGTCTGATGTGTAAACTCTAGATTATACTCATTGTTATTAATATAAGAGACAAATTGATTGACCGACTCACTGTCTCCGTCCCAGACAACCAGGACGTCATATATATACCGTCACCACATGGTAATGTTAGTGGCGAAAGGGTTATTGGCCCAGATGAAATGGCTCTCCCAAAGTCCCACATACAGGTTTGCGAAACTGGGGGCAAACCGAGTGCCCATAGCAGTTCCGCAAACCTGTATATAGAAATCAGTGAGGAACATGAAGTAATTATGCTTCAATATAAAGTTGATACACTTGAGTATAAACTCCCTGTTCAGAGAATGTAATTGAAGGTCCTATCTCATACATGCCTCAATGGTATCCAGGCCTTTAGAATGGGGAATGTGGGTATATAGAGCTTTAATATCGCAAGTCAGCCATCTGTAGCTACTCTTCCATTCAAAGGACTGGAAGAGTTTAAGGACTGTAGTGGAATCCTTAATATAGGATGGTAGTTGAACTACATACGTCTGCAAGAAAAAGTCGACATATTGAGACACATTTGCAGTCAGAGACTGTATCCCTGAGACGATAGGTCGTCCGGGCGGATTGGTAATGCACTTATGAATCTTCGGTAAGTGGTAAAAAATTGGTAGCCTTGGAAACACTGGATAGAGAAAAGAAAATTCAACATCAGTAATAACGAATTGATTAGTAGCTTCTTCCAAAAGGACTTTTAACAGACTTTGATATTCCAGAGTGGGGTCTTTTTGCAATCTTTTATAAAAGGTGGTGTCTAGTATTAACCTATGTGCTTCTTGTTCATAGTCCTTACGGTTTTGTAACACAACCCCCCCCTCCCTTGTCTGCTTGACTGATAATTAAGTCTTTATTATCCCTAAGCATTTTTAAAGCCAAATTTTCTTTTGCATTCAAATTTTGTCTGATCTTGCCTATATCAAAATTATCTGCTAAAGCACCAATTTCATTGTTTACCACTGTAAAAAATGCGTCTATGTGGTGTCCTTTTGATTGGGCTGCGTAAAATTTAGATTGACTTTTGAAAGCTGTATGTCTAATCATTGGTATAGGGTTCTGAATTGTAGGAGTAACCTGTGCATTCGTGATTAATGGTACAGAGAGTGGAGCTGACTCCAACTCTTTTTAAAAAAAATGCCTTTTTAATGTTAGGTTTCGTGTGAACTTGTGGAGGTCTTTCAACAGTTGAAATGAGTTCGGTCCACAAGTTCGTGGAAAGGTCAAACCCCTACTTAATACTCTGACTTGATCTTGCGTCAGAATGTTGATGTTTGAGAGGTTAAAGATACCATTCTCTATTGGGGGGACCCTTCTTGATGACTCTCTTTTCTTTTGGACGTGGGCACCACCTCTGGTTCACAGTCTGACAGAGACCTTTTTCTTTGTCGAGATGGGGGTGGATCTAATGTAATATTCTTTACCTTCTTCTCTTTCTCTATTAGGGGTGCCAATCTTGTCTTCACTATCTCTAAAAAAGATGGTGAGGAATGACTGGATGAACGTGAGTAAACACTACGTTTAGGTAAAACCTTGGGTGAGTATGTGTAAGATTCAGTTCTTACTGGAACATATTCTTTATAACTATTTTGTTGATTTTGATCGGGGTTAGGTTTAAAATTAGGTTTAAAATCTCTTATATAATTTTTCCCTCTATAGTTGGGATTGTGGACGTGATTATCATACTGGATAAGGAAAACCCCTTGTATTGTTCCCACCACCATTCGCATGAAAGTTTCCACGTGACTGGTCATTGGAGATATACAATAGATCATGCTGATCTCTCTGTCTGGAGCAGGAGGAGTTGGACTTGTCCCTTTTATTAGGAACATAAGTCTGACTTACAACTCTACCTCTCTCCTCTTTTTTGGCCCAATCTTTTTGCCTATTGTTAATATAATCTCCTTTGTCACGTAAAAACTTTTCATGTTTAATTTTTAGGAGCTCTTCCTCCTCATTTTCAAGTTTACTCTTGAGATCATGTTCTAACTCTGAACAATCATTGTCAATGACCAATGGTTCGAGTGTTTCTATTGTCTCAAGAATATCCTTTTCTAAGTTCTTAATATTACAGCTACTTTCAAAGATAATCAGTCTCATCAAGTCCATTGAGCAAGCATCAAGAATACGATTCCATTCTTTCATGAAGTGTGCGTTCTCTTTCCCAAATGTGGGTTTTTTGAGAACTTGCAGACCTCTCGGAATCCTATGACAATCCATATAACTCTGTATTGTCCTTTTCTCTAACCATAACTTATTCTCTTCTGATAACAATTCTTCTAAAATATTAAAATGGTCCTTAACAGATATGGATACGATTGCTTCAGTTGAGACATTTACAACCTCCTCAGAAAAGAGGAGACTGAAATTCTCCTCACGCCTGGCCCTGCAGTTGGCCAAGCTCCACACCATAACTAAATCAGATTGAACACGTAAACAGACCTCTAAAATTGGCACCTGTGGATTACACTATGTGGGGAGAACCAAGCGTAGCCTCAAAGTAAGAATTCAGGAACTTATTCGCAATATAAGAAACGGCTTTGAGAAACATAGTGTCTCAAGACATTTCCTAACACATCACCAGAAAGATCCCTCCCACTTAACTTTTATTGGAATTAAACATGTACCACTTAATAGGAGAGGGGGAGACAGATTAAAAGCCTTATCTGCACAGGAATCTTACTGGATACACCAATTAGATTGTATGGCCCCTAAAGGGTTAAATGAAGATTTGGATGTGTGGGCCTTTTACTAGGGGTTTAGACCTTTTATTGTTATACATTTTTAACAGACTGATGCTGTATTTGCTCAATGCTCTAGCTAATGCGGTGTATCAACTCCATTGAACAAGCATTTAACCATTAGTGTCATACTGGGAGGGTTTATTCTCTTTTTTATGTGATATTTAAAGTATTTTACGTGCTATGGACTGTTTTAGTTGACATTTATGAATCATATGTTTCTACCAAGTTCTCTTATTTTGTCTCATTTTGTCTTTTATTTTTCTCTCCCCCCCCTTTTTAACGCAGAGATTATTTATTAAAGATAAGTGTTTAGAGGTTTTTATAACCAATTGTGTTTTATGCAATTCGATCGAATGGCACGCCCCCAATGGTGAGTAGATGCACCGATTGGTCATTTGTCCCAATTGCTTGACCAATGAGGCTAGCAATTAGTGTATTTATAGCCTGGGGTCAGTGCCATTTAATTTATCCCTGAAGAAGAAGCGTTACAGCTTCGAAACGCGTTGGATTTATTATTGGATTTATTATTGTTATGGTACCTTTTAAAGTGTATTATTAGTATAGCGTGAGGTTGCTTTTCTAAGTGCCATTGAGTGCTCATTCAATTTCTCTACACGGCGGCTGTGGCTATTTCCACCCTGGTACACTCTGCCCTGCGCCCAACGAGTGACGTCACTGAGGTGCGCAGGCCACGAGGCGGAATACTTCAGCTGTATGCCGGTTGCTCTCCTGCAGTGAGTGCACAACCACACGGACGTGTGTGACGAGTCACAGAGACTTTTACCCTATCACAGAGACTGATTTCTGTCACGTGGAGACAGCACAAGAAGGACATTACAGTGCTGCTGCGGGACATACTTTGGAGTGCCTTAGATGCTGGTTGTGGGACAACATCGTGTGAGAGACAGATGATGTCGGTATAACAGCAGGAAAGGATCCGTTGGGGTATAACTCTGGAACTACTATCGCTGCTGACCAGTGTGCGGTAACTTCGTGTATTACACGTGAATGCCTATTATTTTCAAATTTGATGTACGCAGAATACTTACCTCATTTTCACTGTATTAATAATTTTGATATACTTCACCATTTGCGTCTTGCGCTTTTCTTTGTCATTTTTCTCTTAGTGCGTGGGAGTGCTGAGCCACTCTATAGTTACAGCTGCATACGCTGACACCAACGGTTTTGTATGGTTTCAACTTTTTTATCACTTCCACTGTAGGGTAGTGCCTTATATTAGTACGAGTTTTTGCCAGACATATGGTTATATAAGTATTTAATAATATATGGTGCACGCTTTAGATTATTTAAACACGGTTAAGTTTTGGTTTTGGGTTGCGCACTTTATTCTTCTTATTTCTGTTCACTTGCTCATTTAGTGCTGCACTTTAATCTCAATTAGGTCACCCAATCTTAGAGGTCTGTATATGTGTTCAATCTGATTTAGTTATGGTGTGGAGCTTGGCCAACTGCAGGGCCAGACGTGAGGAGAATTTCAGTCTCCTCTTTTCTGAGGAGGTTGTAAATGTCTCAACTGAAGCAATCGTATCCATATCTGTTAAGGACCATTTTAATATTTTAGAAGAATTGTTATCAGAAGAGAATAAGTTATGGTTAGAGAAAAGGGCAATGCAGAGTTATATTGATTGTCATAGGATTCCGAGAGGTCTGCGAGTTCTCAAAAAACCCACATTTGGAGGCGCATGCGCGACGGGAACGGAGATGGAGGTCTAAACTGAGAGCTCCGTAACCCGCCGGCAAGAATTATATAAACTTTGATCGCAAAACTCAATTTAGCCGCAGCAAATTAACAGCAAGCAATATCGGAATACCCACAGCATAAAATTCCATGGCGGCCACACGAAAAAAATCAAAACAGAAGGTAGATGTCCGCACTTACTTCGTGGGGGCTAAAAAACCTAGGGAAACAGACAGTATGGCGGCATCAGACTCTGACTCCGCACCGGAGATAGAGGTAGGGACGGAAGACCCGACAGGCGCTATGAAGCGGGAGATAGCGCAGCTTCTCTCCGATTTGAAAACCTTTTTCAGAGGAGAGGTGGAACACCTGCGGAAAGACATTTTAAATATCGGAAACCGCACGAATGACCTCGAGGAAAAAATGGAGGAATCCACAAGAAGCCAAAAAGAGACAGACTCCAGGGTCACCATACTGGAATGGAAAGTGGCAGAATTGGAAGAACGCCACGAGGATAGCGAGAACCGTGACAGAAGGAACAACCTCACGGTGAGGGGGATCCCTGAAGAGATACAAGACCCTGAAGCAATGCTAAATAAATGGATGACTTCCATCATGCCAGGAAAGACAGAGGCAGAATTGGTCATGGACCGGTGCCACCGAGCACTGAGGGCACGTCCCTTGCCTAACAATCCCCCCCGGGATGTAATCCTACGTTTACACCACTTCACCACAAAAGCGGAAATCTGCAAGATCACCAGGCCCACCCCTACAGTGAAATTCGAGGGAGTAGAGATGGCCATTTACCAGGACATTTCCCCGATCACGTTATCCAGACGCCAGGCCCTCCAACCGGTCACCAGAATTTTACGAGACAAAAACGTAAAATACAGATGGGCCTTTCCCTTCGCCCTGATTGTGACGCAGCATGGACGGTCTCATGTCCTCAAACATATATCGGACGGCCAGGAGTTCCTGAAAAGACTGGACATACCGAACATGCTGCAGACCGAACCCCCAGTAGAATGCCCCCCAAGGCAGGCAGATTGGGAGAAGGTGGGCCCCCCGGCCGGCCATCGGCAGGATAAAGCGAGACCTTCAAGACCTGGCTGAAAAAGGAGTCCCCTGACTGTTTTCTAGTTTCTGCAGAACTAGGCATTACTGTTATCACCCCGGTTGTTCCACAAATAAAGAGACTATCACCCTTACTATAAGCTGCCTGACGACTACGGGCTCCGGTGTTACCCTCTAGCCCCCACCGATGGTTCGGGCCCAAGTGGTAAAGTCCCTGCTGAAACACACGGAAAATCTGGGGAAAAAAAGACTAAGGGAAGAGAGACTCCATATACTTACCAAAATGGCGTCCCAGCAAGTACCGCGGGAAGAGTTGAGGAAGAAGCGCCAATTCAGAATGGCGGATGCAGTTTGGGTGCGAAAGCTGGGAGCTCCGGGCAGCTCCACCCCCGAGACACACCTCCTTCTTCAGCTGCGCGCAGGCGGTTATGCGCACTAGATCCGGCGGATGTCAGGAGGCGGCCCTTCGCTGAGCCCCGTCGCAGGGGAACTGACGTCAGAGACAGCACCAACCAGGAAGAAGAGACAGCCGTCTGATGCGGCAGATCGAAGGAGGCAGATGAAAGACACGCCGAGCAGAGAGGGGGGTCTCAGCAAAGGGGTGCGCGCATTCCCCGGCTGAGGAGCAGAGGGGACACCTTAATGAGAATCATAGCATAGATAATACACAGTAGTCATGAAAAGTCAGACAGCTACATAGACTAAGATCAGGAGATAATCTCTAGTTAGTTAACCAATTATACAGTTGAGTTTGTATTTTAGATGATTAAGGAATATTGTTATCATAAGGCAATGTTAACACTGACGGCGGGGGGGGCTGGTGATTGCCTTTATCCCCACCCGTTGGCATGTGCCCCTGGGGCTGGTCTGCGGCCTTAAGCTGCAACCCGGTCAAAGACCTGGGAACCCGTGATCTGGTACACATCCCAAAATCCAGGACAGAAAAAGAAGAGTATCCAGAGTACTGGCGGATTTCCCAGGCAGCAAACCACAGGTCAGCTAGGACCAAGGTGGTTTTACCTGTACTTGTTACAGGATTATATGTTCCCTGTCATTTCCTTTTGTGTTTTCCCACCCCTTCCACAGGTACCCCACCAGGAGGTCGTACGACGACAAGAGGTCAGCAACACAGCAACTGGCAGTCGCAGAAAATCCAAGGCACGGGTAGGAGGCAAAAGCACCGCACCCACAGTGACTCACTACACACACAAGCATGGCTCTAAGGTTCCTATCACAAAATGTTAAGGGTTTCAATTCCCCCCAAAAACGCAGAATCGCCTTTGCAGAATTCAAGCGTAGGAAAATTGATGTTCTGTTTCTTCAAGAGACGCATTATTGCTCTAACAAAAACCCAAGGTTTATAGACAAAAACGTTAGAAAGTTTTACCTCGCCTCAGCCAAAGAAAAGAAAAAAGGAGTTGCCATTTTACTCCATAACAAAGTCCCGTTTGAACTGGAAAAAATAAAACGTGATCCAGGAGGCAGATATATAATACTGGTGGGCCAGATACAACAATGTAGAATCACGCTGGCATGTATGTATGCCCCATGTGAACACGACCCTCAGTTCTTTGAGGGATTTTTTCTCAAACTCAAACAATGGGCTGTGGGCAATATAATACTGGCAGGGGACTTCAATAAGGTCCTGGACCCGCGAATAGATAGATCCCCGAGACAGGAAAAAACAAGACAAACAGGGGCAACAGCTCTTATAGAAGGGTTACGAAGAGGATGCCTGGTAGACATCTGGCGGGAACAATACCCGGGCGAGCGCACTTATACTTTTTACACACACCCACACGACAGTTATAGTAGACTGGACCACTTTTTTGTATGGAGCAGAATGGTCCCACAAATTACCGAAACTCTAATCCATGACATCTCATGGTCGGACCATGCATCGATCGAGCTACGATGCACGCAAATTAGGCCAGTCAGCCCAGGGGCAAACTGGAAACTAAACGAATCCCTGATCAAGATCCCTGAATTAGCCCAGACAGTTAAAGATGAGATCAGGCAATTCTTTGTTACGAATACAGGCACAGTGGATTCCCATATAACACTGTGGAGGCCCATAAGGCCACGATGAGAGGAACGCTGATTAGCCTAGCAGCAAGACAGAAAAAACAGAGGGATATAAAATTGACACAGCTATATAAGAGGTTACATGAGCTCTCTATACTACATAGCCGATCAGGTAGAGGGGACATTCTTAAGGAGTTGAAGGATGTAAGGATAGAACTTAACCTCCTCCTCACATCCCAGGCTGAGAGAGACATGAGTTGGACTAAGAGGAAATTCTTTGAGAAAGCCAACAAACCGGACACCATGCTAGCTAACAGGATCAGGAATAGGCAAGCGAGTTATAACATACAGGCCTTTAAAACTAAATCGGGGGAGATGTCCTCCAACCCTAAACGTATAGTGGAAGAGTTTAGACTTTTTTATGAACAGCTCTATAATGGGGAGAAGGTAACACACAACCCTAAAACGAACAATTTATTACAGTCCTTCTTAAAGGAGGCATCCCTTCCTAGGCTGAACAGATTGGAGCGCGAGGCAATCCAGACTGATTTCACTCTGAAGGAACTGACCGCGGTCATTAAGAATCTGAAACCCTCTAAGGCCCCAGGACCCGACGGGTTCTCGAATTTATATTACAAAAAATTTGTCGGGGTTCTGGCAGCGCCCATGCTCAAGTTATTTAACGGAGTTTTGGCGGGGGAACCCTTTTCGGAACAGATGCTCCAGGCGTCGATATCTATAATTCATAAGAAGGACAAAGATCACACAAACTGTCAAAGCTATAGGCCGATCTCCTTAATCAATTCGGATGTTAAGATATACTCCAAATTACTGGCCAATAGATTGAGCGGGATCCTGCCAAGGCTTATCCACCCGGACCAGGTTGGCTTTATTAGAGATAGACAAGCGGCCGACAACACTAGAAGGATAATAGATATAATTAACTACATCAATGCCAACGGGGTCCGCGGAATAGTGTTAAGTTTAGACGCAGAGAAGGCCTTCGACAGGATTGATTGGCCATACATGGAGTCCACGCTTGGAGCATTTGGGTTCGGAGGTAAAATCTTAGGGGCAATAAAAGCATTATATACAACTCCGACTGCCAGGGTGGTACATCAGGGTTTTCCATCAGAGTTGTTTAAAATTAAAAGCGGGACCAGACAGGGATGCCCACTCTCGCCCCTGTTGTTCGCCTTATGCGTGGAACCGCTAGCGGCTCACATTCGCCGCAATCCCGATATTTCGGGAATACAAATCCACTCCCAAGAGCATAAAATAGCTCTATATGCAGATGACATCATTCTGTCTCTGACGAAACCGCTTACCTCGCTGCCTAATCTGTTTGCTCTACTGGAAAAAGTCAGTAGAATCTCCGGTTTTAAAATAAATCAAGCCAAATCGGAGGCACTAAATCTAAACATCCCAAAGGAAACAGAGAAACTATTGGAAATTAACTTCCAGTTTAAATGGCAGTCCAAGGCCATAAAATACTTAGGGATCTATCTCACCAACCGTAGCTCCAATCTATATCAAGAGAACTATCCGAGATTATTAAGAGCCCTCACGAAGGAATTAAAGGACTGGTCCGAGTACGGTATATCCTGGATTGGCAGAATCTATTGTGTGAAAATGAACCTCCTCCCTAGGATACTGTACCTGTTCCAAACTCTTCCGATACCCGTAGTGCGATCGGACATTAAAGACCTGCAGAATGCAGTTACTAGATTCATTTGGAAAAACAAAACACCACGGGTAAAAATGTCAATTATGCAAAGACCTAGGGAAACTGGAGGCTTAGCGGTCCCGAGTTTGATGGCATACTATAAAGCGGCACAACTATGCCAAATTACACAATGGCATGGTGATCCAGAGCAAAGGCGATGGGTGGCATTGGAGCGGGAGGTATGCGCCCCGCTAGAGCTTAAGGACCTAATTTGGTACCCTAAATCTAGATTAAAAGATCTCAGAGATCCGCTGACCTCTGTGCTCAACTCGCTCTCGGTCTGGGATACGGCTAAAAATAATCACTCATTAACCTCAAAACATACCCTGATGACTCCCCTATACGGAAATCCAGACTTTGCTCCGGGGCTGATTGATAAGAACTTCATACGCTGGCAGAGATTGGGGTTGAGGAGATTAAAGGACCTGGAGGGGCGCGACACGATTAAACCATTTAACCAAATTCAGTCAGAAACAGACCTACCCAACACTGAGTTTCTTAGATACCTCCAGGTCCGGGCATTCTATACCAAACACCCGACCAGGCCGCCGCTAACCAATTTTGAGAAGCTCTGTGATCGGGGAACCGATACGCGGGGACTAATTTCTGCTCTTTACAGAGAGGTGGTCAGGGTAGACATTGACAGCTCACATAAAACCAGGTTCATGACACAATGGGAGACGGACTTGACAGGACCACTAGAAGACGATGACTGGACGGCAATCTTAAAGGCTGCGGCCAGTAGCTCGATATGTACGACATTGAAGGAGAACTCATATAAGGTACTGATGAGGTGGTATCTCACCCCAGTTACACTGGCGACACACTTTATTCGAGCTCGGCTAGTCCCACGAATTCGGGTATACCCGGGTGTATTGAGGTTTGTGACTGTTTTCTGCCCGAGTGCATTGGGTTATTTTCCAGGCAGGGATTGAAGCATTTTATTCCCGCTGGCTGCAATACTGCACAGTATATATATATATACTGCATTACTATTCATGAATTTATGCCATCTGGTAGACATGCGAAGCATTGCAGCCTATTAAATCCTAATCATTATCATTTAACAGATCAGTCGCCCGTCAGCCAGGCATGAACCCAGGCTGGGAAGGCAAACGCAACGGGGCTTGTCAGAGGTGAGGAGCGGCGCATTCCAGGTATCTGCCAGGTACATACTGGGTATTTGCTCGAATAAAGTGTGTCGGTGCAGTAGATTGGCAAAATTTGTCGCGGGCGCTTCCCCGCTCTGTCCTACACAGTGCAGGGAACGGGGAGATCTGGTGCATATGCTGTGGTCTTGTCCACGGCTCATCCCGGTCTGGACACAAATTAGAGATTGGCTACAGAGGATATTTTTAGGCCTCACAATTCAGCTGGACCCATGGGTGTTCCTGCTGGGTAAGCCCACAGACGAGGTCTCTAGATCGGGCAACAAATTAATAGCACATTTTGCCACGGCAATGAGGTGCGAGACCGCAGCACTGTGGAACCAGAATGCAATTCCATCAATAGACAAAATTCGGAACAGAATTTGGTTCGCCTGCCAGATGGAGAAGTTGACAAGTCTGGTCAACGACACTGGTACAAATTTCCAAAAAGTCAGGTCGCTATGGTTGGCGCAGACAGATATCCCAGGGATGAGCAATGCCGCCGTCTGGCTTTAATAGTGACAGATGGGTTCTCCTTCGAGGTCGGAACAGAAAAGCAGGAAATATGACGCTAAAACTAAGCTTCAAAAATAAAATAAGGCGATTTAAACGACCCTCCTCCTAAAATCAAGTCATGAGCAATACAAACACTGATCAATCCGAGTATACAGTGCCATGGAAAGACCAGCGAAGGAAGAGAACAAAGATACCTCCTCAGCGCTACCCTCCCTCCCCCCTCCCTCCACCCCTAGTTCCCCTCCCCATTTCCCCAACAATGTCGCGTCTACCCCTCCCATGTTTGTCTAGCTGTTGTTTGTCAAGCAAATTATTGAATGGTACAAATATGATACTTGTATGTAATATCTTGGAAAAACCAATAAAAGAAAGTTATAAAAAAAAAAAAAAACACATTTGGGAAAGAGAACGCACACTTCATGAAAGAATGGAATCGTATTCTTGATGCTTGCTCAATGGACTTGATGAGACTGATTATCTTTGAAAGGAGCCGTAATATTAAGAACTTAGAAAAGGATATTCTTCAGACCATAGTAGAAACATTCTAACCATTGGTCATTGACAATGATTGTTCAGAGTTAGAACATGATCTCAAGAGTAAACTTGAAAATGAGGAGGAAGAGCTCCTAAAAATTAAACATGAAAAGTTTTTACGTGACAAAGGAGATTATATTAACAATAGGCAAAAAGATTGGGCCAAAAAAGAGGAGAGAGGTAGAGTTGTAAGTCAGACTTATGTTCCTAATAAAAGGGACAAGTCCAACTCCTCCTGCTCCAGACAGAGAGATCAGCATGATCTATTGTATATCTCCAATGACCAGTCACGTGGAAACTTTCATGCGAATGGTGGTGGGAACAATACAAGGGGTTTTCCTTATCCAGTATGATAATCACGTCCACAATCCCAACTATAGAGGGAAAAATTATATAAGAGATTTTAAACCTAATTTTAAACCTAACCCCGATCAAAATCAACAAAATAGTTATAAAGAATATGTTCCAGTAAGAACTGAATCTTACACATACTCACCCAAGGTTTTACCTAAACGTAGTGTTTACTCACGTTCATCCAGTCATTCCTCACCATCTTTTTTAGAGATAGTGAAGACAAGATTGGCACCCCTAATAGAGAAAGAGGTGAAGGTAAAGAATATTACATTAGATCCACCCCCATCTCGACAAAGAAAAAGGTCTCTGTCAGACTGTGAACCAGAGGTGGTGCCCACGTCCAAAAGAAAAGAGAGTCATCAAGAAGGGTCCCCCCAATAGAGAATGGTATCTTTAACCTCTCAAACATCAACATTCTGACGCAAGATCAAGTCAGAGTATTAAGTAGGGGTTTGACCTTTCCACGAACTTGTGGACCGAACTCATTTCAACTGTTGAAAGACCTCCACAAGTTCACACGAAACCTAACATTAAAAAGGCATTTTTTTTAAAAAGAGTTGGAGTCAGCTCCACTCTCTGTACCATTAATCACGAATGCACAGGTTACTCCTACAATTCAGAACCCTATACCAATGATTAGACATACAGCTTTCAAAAGTCAATCTAAATTTTACGCAGCCCAATCAAAAGGACACCACATAGACGCATTTTTTACAGTGGTAAACAATGAAATTGGTGCTTTAGCAGATAATTTTGATATAGGCAAGATCAGACAAAATTTGAATGCAAAAGAAAATTTGGCTTTAAAAATGCTTAGGGATAATAAAGACTTAATTATCAGTCAAGCAGACAAGGGAGGGGGGGTGGTGTTACAAAACCGTAAGGACTATGAACAAGAAGCACATAGGTTATTACTAGACACCACCTTTTATAAAAGATTGCAAAAAGACCCCACTCTGGAATATCAAAGTCTGCTAAAAGTCCTTTTGGAAGAAGCTACTAATCAATTCGTTATTACTGATGTTGAATTTTCTTTTCTCTATCCAGTGTTTCCAAGGCTACCAATTTTTTACCACTTACCGAAGATTCATAAGTGCATTACCAATCCGCCCGGACGACCTATCATCTCAGGGATACAGTCTCTGACTGCAAATGTGTCTCAATATGTCGACTTTTTCTTGCAGACGTATGTAGTTCAACTACCATCCTATATTAAGGATTCCACTACAGTCCTTAAACTCTTCCAGTCCTTTGAATGGAAGAGTAGCTACAGATGGCTGACTTGCGATATTAAAGCTCTATATACCCACATTCCCCATTCTAAAGGCCTGGATACCATTGAGGCATGTATGAGATAGGACCTTCAATTACATTCTCTGAACAGGGAGTTTATACTCAAGTGTATCAACTTTATATTGAAGCATAATTACTTCATGTTCCTCACTGATTTCTACATACAGGTTTGCGGAACTGCTATGGGCACTCGGTTTGCCCCCAGTTTCGCAAACCTGTATGTGGGACTTTGGGAGAGCCATTTCATCTGGGCCAATAACCCTTTCGCCACTAACATTACCATGTGGTGACGGTATATATATGATGTCCTGGTTGTCTGGGACGGAGACAGTGAGTCGGTCAATCAATTTGTCTCTTATATTAATAACAATGAGTATAATCTAGAGTTTACACATCAGACAGATATAAATATTATAAACTATCTAGATCTTAAATTAACATCCACAACAGAGGGACGGGTAGTAACAGAGACTTTTTTCAAGGAAGTTGACACCAACAATCTTCTAATGGCCACAAGTAATCACAAGGATACTTGGATTAGAAATATACCAAGTGGCCAATTTATGAGACTCAAAAGAATTTGTAGTGATAATGAAACGTTTATGAAACAAGCAGAGTTACTTTTTGGTCGCTTTACTGAAAGGGGCTATTACACTGATCATTTGAAGAGAGAACTGGAAAGAGTTCAGCTTATTGATCGTAATGATCTATTGATCCAAAAAAAGAAGGGTTCAAGTAAAGACAAAACAAAAGAAATAGATGTAGCATTTGTGACAGATTATAATATAGCCAACAAAGCGATTGAAGAAGTGGTTTCTAAACATTGGGATATCTTGAGTAACGACCCAATTTTAGGTGAACATCTGGTAAAAAGACCAAGGTTTATATATAGAAAAACCTCAAATCTAAAGAACATTCTAGCTCCCAGTGATATAGGAAACCAGATACATGAAACTACCACTAAGATTTGGCTAGATAAAAAACCAAAGGGAAATTTTAATTGTGCCAAATGTTCAGTGTGCAAATACATGCACAAAAATCGTAAGACTTTCTTTTCCAAAAAGACGAAAGAGGTTTTTAGTATAGAAGATTTTATAACTTGTGATTCAAACTACATAGTGTATCTACTGGAATGCACCTGTGGATTACACTATGTGGGGAGAACCAAGCGTAGCCTCAAAGTAAGAATTCAGGAACATATTCGCAATATAAGAAACGGCTTTGAGAAACATAGTGTCTCAAGACATTTCCTAACACATCACCAGAAAGATCCCTCCCACTTAACTTTTATTGGAATTAAACATGTACCACTTAATAGGAGAGGGGGAGACAGATTAAAAGCCTTATCTGCACAGGAATCTTACTGGATACACCAATTAGATTGTATGGCCCCTAAAGGGTTAAATGAAGATTTGGATGTGTGGGCCTTTTACTAGGGGTTTAGACCTTTTATTGTTATACATTTTTAACAGACTGATGCTGTATTTGCTCAATGCTCTAGCTAATGCGGTGTATCAACTCCATTGAACAAGCATTTAACCATTAGTGTCATACTGGGAGGGTTTATTCTCTTTTTTATGTGATATTTAAAGTATTTTACGTGCTATGGACTGTTTTAGTTGACATTTATGAATCATATGTTTCTACCAAGTTCTCTTATTTTGTCTCATTTTGTCTTTTATTTTTCTCTCCCCCCCCTTTTTAACGCAGAGATTATTTATTAAAGATAAGTGTTTAGAGGTTTTTATAACCAATTGTGTTTTATGCAATTCGATCGAATGGCACGCCCCCAATGGTGAGTAGATGCACCGATTGGTCATTTGTCCAAATTGCTTGACAATGAGGCTAGCAATTAGTGTATTTATAGCCTGGGGTCAGTGCCATTTAATTTATCCCATAAGAAGAAGCGTTACAGCTTCGAAACGCGTTGGATTTATTATTGGATTTATTATTGTTATGGTACCTTTTAAAGTGTATTATTAGTATAGCGTGAGGTTGCTTTTCTAAGTGCCATTGAATGCTCATTCAATTTCTCTACACGGCGGCTGCGGCTACTTCCGCCCTGGTACACTCTGCCCTGCGCCCAACGAGTGACGTCACTGAGGTGCGCAGGCCACGAGGCGGAATACTTCAGCTGTATGCTGGTTGCTCTCCTGCAGTGAGTGCACAACCACACGGACATGTGTGACGAGTCACAGAGACTTTTACCTTATCACAGAGACTGATTTCTGTCACGTGGAGACAGCACAAGAAGGACATTACAGTGCTGCTGCGGGACATACTTTGGAGTGCCTTAGATGCTGGTTGTGGGACAACATCGTGTGAGAGACAGATGATGTCGGTATAACAGCAGGAAAGGATCCGTTGGGGTATAACTCTGGAACTACTATCGCTGCTGACCAGTGTGCGGTAACTTCGTGTATTACACGTGAATGCCTATTATTTTCAAATTTGATGTACACAGAATTTTTACCTCATTTTCACTGTATTAATAATTTTGATATACTTCACCATTTGCGTCTTGCGCTTTTCTTTGTCATTTTTCTCTTAGTGCGTGGGAGTGCTGAGCCACTCTATAGTTATAGCTGCATACGCTGACACCAACGGTTTTGTATGGTTTCAACTTTTTTATCACTTCCACTGTAGGGTAGTGCCTTATATTAGTACGAGTTTTTGCCAGACATATGGTTATATAAGGATTTAATAATATATGGTGCACGGTTTTGATTGTTTAAACACGGTTAAGTTTTGGTTTTGGGTTGCGCACTTTATTCTTCTTATATGCCTGGAAAACCTATGTCTTGTCTGCAGTGCAGCACTGATTAGTTTAACTTCAGCTGGGAACCTTAGGACAATTAGTTGGATCCCAGCTGCCTAATCAAGGTGTGTTAAAACCCAGTCTTTAGACACATGGAGCCTGGCTGTTGATGAGAGAGGAGTAAGAAGTAAAGAGATTCCTGAAAACAAGGTCTGAGTAGCAAAGCAGTTGTATTGTGAACTGTCTGTCCCCTGCATAGAAAAAGGGTAGCTGCCTTATATATACACTGTCTGCTAAAGAGAAACTGTTTTGTTTGGTTTGCTGAAGAAAAAGCCATTTTCATTTTTGCTGATGAAAAGCTATTTTTGTTTTGTGTGCTGTATATCTTTTAAGGCCAAATAAAACAGCCTTGTCAGGAAACCCACGTGTGTAGTTGCATGTACCCTGCAACATATGGTGTCAAGTATTGGGAAGGTTTTTTTCAAAAGGCTCCTGCAGTTAAAGGGCCACACACACACACACACACAAGAATGGAAGAAATGTTGAAAGAGTTTCTGTGCGAGCAAACCAGACAGCAGGGACAGTTAATGCAGGAGTAGGCCCGGCTGCAAGCGGAGAGAGATGAAAGACTTCAAGCAGCACAGATGAGCGGATTGCCAAGCTGCTCACCCAATTCCAAGGGTCTGCCAGTGCAGAACTAGCAAGCAGACCTCTGATACTCCTGATGAAAATGGCTCCGAACGAGGATCTAGAGGCTTTTTAACTGACTTTTGAAAGAGTTGCCGAAGCTCAGGGCTGGGCTACAGATCGCTGGGCAACTGCTTTGGCCCTGCTCCTCATAGGAGAAGCCCAGGCCTCATTTCATGGTCTCCCAGCAGATCAGGCAATGGACTACCGACAAGTAAAAGCTGTGATACTGGATCGCTTAGGTCTCACCCCAGAGACCTACCGGCAGGAGTTCCGGTACATGAAGTACACCGCTAAGATGAGACCCCGGTTCCTCGCTCAGCGATTATTGGACTTATGTACGCGCTGGATACAACCCGAGGAGTGCACTAAGGAGGCAATTCTTGAGCAGGTGGTTTTGGAACAATTTCTACAAATAATACCCCCTTCCACACGCTCGTGGGTAAAACGCCACGCTGCTGAAAGCCTAGCTTTGGCGGTCCGACTCGTGGAGAACTTCCTTGGAGCTGAGCAGCAGGCGAGTGTCCTGGACCCGACTCCACCGGCACTTGCGGATGCCCAAAGATGGAGGTCGGATCAATGGGGAACCTACGGCCCGTCACGGAATAGCCAAGTCCAACGGAAGGAGCAGTCGTTCCAGCAAGGACGGAGTCCAAATGCTGGTCCCCGCAGAGACCCTCATCTCCTTCTGGATGTCGGCTCGTCGCAAAGTGAGAGGAACTTCCAAGGACGTCGCCCACAAGACCCACCAGATGCCTGGTCTCCAGTAACCGGTCCAGCGGAGCGCTATAGTAGATATGGGAAATAAATCCCCGATAGGTGCTACTAATATCTATGTGATGTATGCAATATAGAATTGAAGTCCAGGACAGAGTATAACTTCAGGAGAATGCATGTGCAGTAAACAGGCTTGAATGCTCACTTGTAGCCATAGTGTGGGATATCAATAAAATGGTAACGAAGCCCCACAGTGAGTGTGTGAAATGAGCACTCAATGAAGAGAGCACACCCCACACCCACTAATGGGACAACACACCTCAATCCCTAGGCATGAGCAAGTATATCGCCATACAGTACAATGTATAAACTGCATAATGTTGAAACACAATCAATAAACTCACGAATCCTCAGGTCCTGGGAAGATACAGCGTGCCTCCTTCCGGTAAAGGTTAATCCAAGTTGAGAAGAGTGGTGGAGCACTGCTAGAAAAAATAAAGGGCTGGAGGCTTGTGGCAGGTTAAAAATGCTTTAATCTAGTGCATGAGTAGACCGGGCTACAGAAAGAGAGGTTCTCTAACGCGTTTCGCGCTGTCAAAGCGCTTTGAAGCGCTTTGACAGCGCGAAACGCGTTAGAGAACCTCTCTTTCTGTAGCCCGGTCTACTCATGCACTAGATTAAAGCATTTTTAACCTGCCACAAGCCTCCAGCCCTTTATTTTTTCTAGCAGTGCTCCACCACTCTTCTCAACAGCGGAGCGCTATCCACAGCCCCCTCCTGCAAGGGAACCCTCTCCATGTTCCGCCTGCGGAGAACAAGGCCACCGGTATGTGAACTGTCCACTGATGGATTGTTCATTCAGCAGAACCGTCGCCTCGGCTTTTACTGAGGAAAATTACAAGCCCTGGCTACTTCCAGCCCTGATTGGGGGAAAAACGTCCAGGCCCTTGTAGATTCGGGCTTTGGGGAAACTCTGGTCCTCCAGGAACTGTTACCGCCCAACGTGTGTTCTTTTGACTCCCCATGGAGCATAGAATGTATACACGGCGATGTAAAACGCTATCCGACGGCCAAAATCCGGCTACAGGTAAAGGTCAGGAGGCTTACCTCGAAGTAGGAGTCGCTCCTTGGCTCCTTGCCCCCGTTGTACTCGGTCGGGACTGGCCTTTCTTTTCAGACCTAATGGCCCCAGTCTTTCATGAGGAGCCTCCTTCTAGGGCTCAGGAGAACCCTGGCAAACTGTCCCCCTTCTCGGCAGACCTTTTTCCCAGTAGACACCGGGTTCAAAAGACTCGGAAGCATAGACACTTGGACAAACAGGACTGGTTGCAGAAATCTGGGTCTCAAGGTGACCATTCTAGTAGTCAGAGGTCACAAGTGATGGCTGGGGATGGCCAAATGGAGGGGTATATGGGCCCTGGAGATTTACCAGACCTGTACCTCCCTGACTTTCGCCAGAAGCAAAGGGAAGACCCAGTCCTTGCTAGACAGTATGACAAGGTGGTGAAAATTGATGAACAGATTTTAGATGCACAGGGGGTTATAGTATTCCCCCATTTTGAGCTATCAAAGGATATCCTATATAGGGTGAATAGGCAGACACAAACAGGGGAGGTCACCAGACAGATATTGGTTCCCAAGGCGTTTGTTAAATCTGTGTTCACTCTAGCCCATACTGTCCCTTGGGGTGGTCACCTGGGCAGGGATAAAACATTGGACCGTATTTCATCCCGATTCTGTTGGCCAGGAATGCATAGTGATATTGCTAAGCTATGTGCAGAATGTCCGGAGTGCCAGCTAACTAGACCAAAAGGACAAAAACCAGCCCCTTTGGTTCCTCTATCCTTGGTGTCAATTCCCTTTGAGAGGAATGGGGTAGACTTGGTAGGACCTCTAGAACCTTCTGCAAAAGGACACAGGTTTATCCTTGTAATAATGGACTATGCAACAAGGTATCCTGAGGCGTTCCCCCTGAAAACAGCAACAGCGAAGCAAGTAGCCAACAAGTTGTTGGAACTGTTCTCCCGGGTTGGACTTCCCCAGGTTATGTTGACAGACCAAGGTACAAATTTCATGGCTAAACTGATGCAGGATGTCTTAAAGTTACTAGAGGTCAAGTCTGTTCGGACATCGGTCTACCATCCACAGACTGACGGATTGGTGGAAAGATTTAACCGAACTCTAAAAGGGATGCTGAGGAAATTTGTAGATTCAGAGAAGAGAGCCTGGGATGAACTTCTTCCTTTTCTGCTGTTTGCAGTGCGGGAAGTTCCCCAGGCCTCCACAGGATTCTCTCCATTTGAATTGCTCTATGGCCGCCAACCCCGGGGTATCCTAGACCTCCTAAAGGAGTCCTGGGAGGAACAGTAGTCACCTTCTAAGAATACCCTGCAAAATGTACTAGACCTTAGGAAGCGCCTAGATGTGGTCGGCCATTTTGCCAGGGAGAATCATAGATCAGCCTAGGACAGTCAGGAGAGACATTACAATCAGAATGCTCGCATGAGAGTGTTTCACCCAGGAGACCAGGTGATGTTATTGTTACCCAGTTGCGAGAGTAATCTCCTGACCAAATGGCAGGGCCCATTCGAAGTACTCTGCCGTACGGGTGATGTGGATTACGAGATCGCTCAACCAGGGTCCAGGAAGGGTAAACAAATTTACCATGTGAACTTACTGAAACCCTGGAAGATGCAGCGGTCTCTATTCATCCACCCGGTGGAGGAGGAAACGGACTTGGGTCCTCAGCCTCCACGGGAGAACATCGTGAGTGACGATAAAATCCCAATGGGTAAATAGTTGTCCTCTGAACAAAAAGGGGACTTGTTAGCAATAATTACACAATTCCAGGATGTTTTTTCTGACTTACGAGGACAAACTAACTTAATTTCCCATGCAATCGAGACAGCACCTGGGCTAAAAGTACGTTCCCATCCTTATAGGTTGCCTGAAAGTCATAGGGCTCTGGTAGAGAAGGAGGTACAAGAAATGTTACACTTAGAAGTGATTGAGGAATCATGCAGTGAGTGGTGTAGTCCACTAATTATGGTCCCTAAACCCGATGGGAAGGTAAGATTTTGTGTGGACCTCCGAAAGGTCAATGCGGTATCCAAGTTTGATGCATATCCGATGCCAAGGGTGGACGAATTAATTGACGCCCTTGGTAAAGCGGAATATATATCCACGTTGGACTTGACAAAAGGATACTGGCAAATACCCTTAGAGGAAAAGTCCAAATGCAAAACAGCCTTTGCCACTCCCATAGGTTTATACCAGTTTGTGACAATGCCATTTGGACTGCATGGAGCCCCAGCCACATTTCAGAGACTCATGTATAAGGTACTGAGGCCAAATAGGCTGAAAGCGGTCCTCAAATCTCTAAGAGAGGCAGGGCTCACAGCCAACCCTAAGAAATGTGCCTTGGGTAAAGCGGAAACCAAATATTTAGGGTATGCAGTGGGAGGTGGAAAAGTAAGGCCACTAGCCGACAAGGTAGCTGCCCTGAAAGAAGTTCCGACCCCCCAAACAAAAACGCAGGTACGCTCTCTGCTGGGTTTAGCAGGGTACTACCGGTGGTTCATCCCCAACTATTCGGAAGTGGCAGCCCATTTAACAGACCTCACAAAAAAGTGTGCCCCTACACAAGTGGTGTGTTCAAGGGATTGTCAGAGAGCCTTTGAGGACATAAAAAGGTTTCTATCAGAGGGTCCCATCCTTAGAAGCCCAGACTTCAACAGCCCTTTTATAGTGCAAACAGATGCATCAGAGATAGGGCTAGCGGCAGTGTTGTCACAACAGTTTGAGGGAGTTGAACATCCTATCCTTTTCCTGAGTAGGAAATTGTTCCCAAGGGAAAAAAACTACTCAGTGATTGAGAAAGAGTGCCTCGCAGGAAAGTGGGCAATCGAGGCTTTGAGGCATTACCTGGCAGGAGTCCATTTTACTTTGGTGACGGATCATGCTCCACTGAAGTGGTTAAATAGCATGAAGGATCCAATGCTAGATTGACTAGGTGGTATATGGCCATCCAACCCTTCTCATTTGAGATTCAGCATAGGCCGGGAAAAGAGAACGCAAATGCTGACTTCTTTTCTAGAGAAGGGGTGGATGGTCAGGCTTCAGCCGTGCGTAGTCCCAGCCACACACTAACAGGGGAGGAATGTGACAGGGTAAATAAAAGCCACCAGTTATATGCCTGGAAAACCTATGTCTTGTCTGCAGTGCAGCACTGATTAGGTTAACTTCAGCTGGGAACCTCAGGACAATTAGTTGGATCCCAGCTGCCTAATCAAGGTGTGTTAAAACCCAGGCTTTAGACACATGGAGCCTGGCTGTTGATGAGAGAGGAGTAAGAAGTAAAGAGATTCCTGAAAACAAGGTCTGAGTAGAAAAGCAGTTGTATTGTGAACTGTCTGTCCCCTGCATAGAAAAAGGGTAGCTGCCTTATATATAAACTGTCTGCTAAAGAGAAACTGTTTTGTTTGGTTTGCTGAAAAAAAAGCCATTTTCGTTTTTGCTGAGGAAAAGCTATTTTTGTTTTGTGTGCTGTATATCTTTTAAGGCTAAATAAAACAGCCTTGTCAGGAAACCCACGTGTGTAGTTGCATGTACCCTGCAACATTTACATATATACATATATATATATGTATATATATATGTATATATATATATATATATATTTAGCAACTGTAAATATTACTGTATGTTGATTTGCATGTCTTAGACAGGTCTGCAACCCTGTCTTTCCACATTATCGCCCAGCATACAGCGCTTCCACTGCAGCAAGGGATTCTGGGAAATGACATGCAAATGAGCACTCAGTGCCACCTTTTGTCTCAAGCTCATATTACACAAGCAAATCCTTAAGCCAATGAATGCTGTTTTAAACACAGCTTTTAGACAGAGGCTGGGATGAGATGCAAAGCCATTAAACCCACTCACATACATGTTTCAACCTTGATGGGTATCATCAGTGTGAGGTTGGTCATAATGACTAAACAGGTTTGAGACTAGACTAGGTAATCACCACTATTATTAAGGTTATGGTGGGTAAAAAAAGTGACAAAAACCCTCCACAGTAAAGCATAAAGCAACTGTAAATATTACTGTATGTTCATTTGCATGTCTTAGACAGGTCTGCAACCCTGTCTTTCCCCATTATCACCCAGCATACAGCGCTTCCACTGCAGCAAGGGATTCTGGGAAATGACATGCAAATGAGCACTCAGTGCCACCTTTTGTCTCAAGCTCGTATTACACAAGCAATATATATATATATATATATATATATATATATATATATATATATATATATATATATATATATATATATATATAGAAAAAGAAAAAGGTAGCGCCAAAAAATTAACAAAGGTCTATGTAGTTAGCAAAAAATGATACAAGTTACCCTAAATAATAAAACATTGATAATAAAATATTACATACTAGAATAAACAATTACATATAAAATAAATGGCATATAAAATTAAAGTCCAATGTCCAAACCCTAGGGTGAGTCCTGATAGGTATCAACAGGACAATGTACAGGATCCAGGGGTCCACGGCAGCTCTCACATGGAAAAACCAATTCCACAGCAGAATCTATGAGAAAAACAAAATAGAGAGCGCTTTTCCTCCGGTGCCACTTGAAAACCTCCAAATCGGTAAGGTAGCAGAGTAAGCCTCACTATAGCTCCATGTGCTCCCCGGCCATAAAGGATACACACAGCGTGATGACGTAGTGTTGTAAGGGACGTACCTTACGACATTACGTCATCACGCTGTGTGTATCCTTTACGGCCGGGGAGCAAATGGAGCTATAGTGAGGCTTACTCTGCTACCTTACCGATTTGGAGCATTTCAAGTGGCACCGGAGGAAAAGCGCTGTTTGGGAACTTGATTCCAGCTGATCTTGGACTCTCTACCTGTTGCAGACTGTACCAGCCTTGGTGGTGAATATAAATCACATATTGCTATATTTTAACTTGCACATTGTGAGTGTTTTTAATCCCCCCATCCATATTTCCCTACATTAAATGTTACAGTGTTACACTATGGGGCGTGCGCTCTCTGTTTTGTTTTTCTCATATATATATATAGTGAATAGATGAGAACAAGGCACTCCGTCAGGTAGATAAAGGTGGGTGCAAATCCTATATGAAACAAATAAGCAATACGATACCGTTTTGAGCGGATAACAGAGGCAGCACTCCACAAGGTTGTCAAGAAGGTTTTGTATTTAGTGTGACATATAAACCAACGTTTCGGTCCTCCACACGATACCTTTCTCATCACCTTGAGAAAGATCCCGTGTGGAGGACGGTTTATATGTCACACTAAATACAAAACCATCTTGACAACCTTGTGGAGTGCTGCCTCTGTTATCCGCTCAAAACGGTATCGTATTGCTTATATATATATATATATATATATATATATATATATATATATATATATATATATATATATATATACATATATACATCACACACACACAAAAGGCAGTTGCTCACACTATATAGATAAGTGGTTAAGCCAGACTCAAAAATAAATATAGAGAGATTCTTGTATCTATTCCAGACCCTCCCGATACAATTGACCAAGGACGACATCCTCCGTTTACAGTCCTCCATGGTGAAATTCGTCTGGGGTAACAAAAAACAACTTCATCTGGTCAGGCCACGAGTTCGGGGCAAATCTGGTATCCTGGCATAGATACATTGATGACATACTGTTTGTATGGGATGGGAGTCTAGAATTACTCATGACATTCCTAACACAACTCAATAACAATCCCTATAACCTTAGGTTTACATATAAGTACAGTCATACAAGTATTGACTTCCTTGATTTGCAATTATATGTTTCAAATGGGATGTTGGAAACCAGAACCTATGTGAAAGAGGTTGATTGCCATAATTTCCTAATGGGGGATAGTGGATACCAGGATAAATGGATTAATAACATCCCTCTGGGTCAACTACAGAGGATCAAACGCAATTGTACTCAAGATCAGATCTTTCATGAACAGGCACATGAACTAATGAACAGGTTCTCATAGAGGAAATACAAAAAAGACGTAGTGGATGAGGCATATAACAAAGTCACACAAATGGAGCGGAAAGATTTATTGACATATAAATGTAAGGAGAAAGAGGGTCAAAGAGGAGAGAAGGATAACATTTCTGTACCATTTATCATGAGGTATACAAGCTCCTCCAAATACATCAGTAGAATATTCCAAAAACATTGGAATATTCTCCACAAAGACCCCATCTTGCAACAAATATTACCACAGAGACCAGAAATAATATTTACTAAAGCTCCGAGTCTGAAACAGAGACTGGCTCCTAGTTGCCTGAAAAAGGAATGTATTAAGACCATAAATTATACTAATGGTTTCTTTAAATGTCTGACATGTAGAGGATGCAAATTGAATCATAATGCACAAAAATCGTTTAAGAGAATAAAATCAGAAATAACACAAGAGGAACATGAAATAAAAGATTTTATTGACTGTAACTAGAGTTATAATCTATATGTTACAATGTCCATGTAACAAACAATACATAGGAAGGACTACACGCAAACTCAAATTGAGAATAGCAGAACATATAAAGAATATAGAGAGGGGTTTTCTACAACATAGTGTATCGAAACACTTTAAAGAACATCATGATCCGAATCCAAATGGCCTAAATTTTTTTGGTATTGATAAGATTCATCCAAATTGGAGGGGCGGTAACCAGGTCATCAAGATATCCAGACAGGAAACCTTCTGGATTTATACCCTAAAAACATTAATACCACAGGGTATGAACATCGATATCGACCTAGGACCTTTTCTGAAGGAGTAATAACAACATTATTTCCTATATATTGTATAAACCTCTCTCTGGTTGTAGATCAACTTTAATCTGCTGAACATATCAACCTCAATTCCCTATGTATATGCTGTGATAATAATAATGAATTTTATATATCTTTATCTATGCACCTTATGATTCTGTTTTTTCCTCAACCTCTATGTAACATATGGGAATATGAATATAAAGAAACCCATAATAAGTCTTGGTACCTCCTTTGAAAAATAATCTGTGACTTTCAAAACCAATATATTGCTGTAATCAGTATCGCTGTCATCCTGAGTTATATATGTATGGGAGTAATGTTAGTATCTATGTAGTCCCACATATAAGGTCTCCTCAAGGATCTATATATAAGAATGAGTACATGTAGATATTGAATGAAATATTAAAAATAGGATGTAATAACATGACATGTCTGTATATCTATCCATTTATCGATATTTACCTACCCCCTTGGGTTAGAAATTTGTAAAGAAATTTGTGAAACAATTTGGAATGGAATATGTGGGAATTAGTGAGTGAACTAATGTATATAACGCATGGATATTGATCATGTGTATAAAATTTCTGGAATTATCTATTTCATACGGGTTTAATAAGAGTTTAGTATGGGTTTTCAATGATGTAAGTATGTGTGAATATGTGTCTCTCTATGTGGTATAGTTAATATAACATGGAGAAATCAGGATTAACTCACTAATATTGATTGAATATAGTTATGTATGTATCATTTTTTTAGGCACTAAAATAAATATATATTTTGTTACATATTGATGAATTTAACTGTATTGAGGTATTTCTTAAATATTTCATTTATTAATTTCTTTGGTTATTTAAGATATTCATTCTGGGATTCAATCACGATTGCGAAGTATTGGTTTTTGAATATTACATCTAATTTAATTTGATTTAATTTACCACAAGTTAATTTGTTGTATTATTTACAAAAAATCTATATCATCTCATGACTGAGAATCTGGCTAGCATATTGAGATTGCTGGTAATTGTATATTCTTTCCTCTTGGTATGATACTATTAAAACTCAATGTTCGATATATTGTATCTATTCTTCCATCGAATGTGATCCATAAGCTCTATGGGAATGATTAGTGCAGGCATAGAGCCCGCTGCTGTTACCTATATTTTTCCCCTTATTCATGTTGGGGAATGATAATCCTAAATAATCTAAGTTGTGAGTAAACTCTACTATAGTGAACTGAATGTATACTGCTGTAAAACTGGAGGATTACTCTCTATCATGAATAAGTATAACTTTAAATACGTTCCCCCCTGATCACCTACGATCGTTTTGGATATTGAAATAAGAATCTATCCAAAATATGAGGTGAGAATTAACCTGATTATAGGTCTAAAAACATTTCCATAAAAATAATTGTCTGTTCGAGATATTTAAGAAATTATTAACACAATGAGGTCCTATAATGATAGGCAGACACCATTAAGTATTTTGCAATAGTTTATGTATTAATGAGTAGATCGATGCTAATCGGTTGGATGTTAAGTAACATAAGTGACGTAATATGTGGTACTATGACCACATTTATCAAATTCTGTATTGTGGATAATCTCTATATGTTATTGTAATTTTTTGTGTGATGTTTTCTCTGAATAACGGTTGCGAAGACCAAAAAAAGTGAATAATGTGTCAATTTGCCAATCCTGTGATAATCCAATCAGTCACGAGAGGTAGATATAAATACCCAGGTAGGGAGAGGTTAAGGACATTAGCCCCTGACGAAGCCCAAGTGGAGAAACGCGTAGGGCATACGCATTGGTGGAGCAGTTGGAGACACGCTGCGGAGAGATCCTTTGCACCGGAACAGAAGCTGTACACAGATTACTGTGGGAGACGAACTCTCGCGAGAACCGGAGCCGGAGCACGTGATGCGGAAGGAATCCGATACAACAACTGTGCAGTGAACCGCCGTCTGAGGGACACGAGTGTGAGAGACTCACTTTAAACTCTCAACTGCCCAAATTCGATTCAATACATGTGAGTGGGATACCAATCGCTGTTTTTTATATAGATTTTTATTAAAGGTTTTACACTATTCATTTTTCCTCTATTACTTCCCTCCCGTTCCCCTTCCCCCCCTTCCCGTGTGAGATCCATCCCGTGAAAAGGTGCCTCCAGCAGCGGAATGATAATGATGCTGCAGTAGCTGTGTGAAGTACCATGTGAAGCCTGATAATAGAGAACACACTGAGAAATTAAAGACCACCAGCAGCAGAGTTCCTGAGTCCCATTGTGGATTAAAGGCTATCAAATTGCTGACAAAGTGTAAGTGCATATCTTACCACCTAAGCCCCGTTTGCTCTGATATACTGCCCTATGATGTTTCTCTCCTTTTTCTCTCTCTCCCTGCATATTTGCGCCTAGGTCATTTCTTCTCGATATATATATATATATATACATATATACATCACACACACACACAAAAGGAGTTGCTCACACTATATAGATAAGTGGTTAAGCCAGACTCAAAAATAAATATAGAGAGATTCTTGTATCTATTCCAGACCCTCCCGATACAAGTGACCAAGGACGACATCCTCCGTTTACAGTCCTCCATGGTGAAATTCGTCTGGGGTAACAAAAAACCACACATTAAATCTAGCACCCTAATCAGACCAACAATAAGAGGAGGACTGGCGGTACCTTGCTTGATATCGTATTTCAGAGCGGCCCAATTAACCCAAATTATTCAGTGGCACATGCATCCAAGCTTACGAAGATGGGTGGATCTAGAAAGAGCATGCTGTGCCCCTGTAGCGCTACAAGACTTAATTTGGCTGCCAAAACCGGTGATTAAAACCGTGGGTGAGCCGCTAGCTGCACTGAGTAGCTCGTTGGCATCTTGGGAGGTTACCAGATATAGATGTGCTCTTACTTCTCAGCACACCTTAATGACCCCGTTCATCAGGAACCCTGATTTCACTCCGGGCCTGCCGAGCAAAAACCTAGTCACTTGGAAAATAAAAGGCCTCAAGAGGCTACTACACCTTGAGGGAAGACAATCAATAAAATCCTTTGACCAAATTAAATCAGAAAAAGGGATGCCAAACACTGAATTTTTTAGATACCTCCAGATAAGAGCATTCTACACTAAAATCCCACAATGCCCCAGGTGCACAAATTTTGAGCAGCTGTGTTCACGCGGAACGGACACTACAGGACTTACTTCTAGGATTTACAATTAGGTGGTCTATCCTGGAACAGCGGACGACATGAAACTTAGTTATAGAAACAAATGGGAATTGGACCTAGGGGAGACGTTAGAAGACACAGACTGGGCCAACATAGTACTGGCAGCAGCTAAAAGCTCTATATGCACTACTTTGAAGGAGAATGCATACTGCACCGACACACTTTATTCGAGCAAATACCCAGTATGTACCTGGCAGATACCTGGAATGCGCCGCTCCTCACCTCTGACAAGCCCCGTTGCATTTGCCTTCCCAGCCTGGGTTCATGCCTGGCTGATGGGCGGCTGATCTGTTAAATGATAATGATTAGGATTTAATAGGCTGCAATGCTTCGCGTGTCTACCAGATGGCATAAATTCATGAATTATAATGCAGTATATATATATATACTGTGCAGTATTGCAGCCAGCGGGAATAAAATGCTTCAATCCCTGCCTGGAAAATACCTCAATGCACTCAGGCAGAAAACAGTCACAAACCTCAATACACCCAGGTATACCCGAATTCGTGGGACTAGCCGAGCTCGAATAAAGTGTGTCGCCAGATTACCCCCCATTGTGCCTGAAACAATGTGGGGAACAAGCAGACTTGCTACATATGCTGTGGAGTTGCACCAGGGTGGCTCCTTTGTGGGAGGAAATCCAGAATTGGCTACAGAGAATTCTCGGAGCTGCGTTCCCCTTGGACCCCTGGTTGTTCCTGCTAGGCAGACGCACCCAGGGGCTAAGCAGACCGGCACAGAAATTGATTGCACATTTAGCAACAGCCATGAGGTGCGAAATCGCAGCATTATGGAAGCAACCAGATTTACCCACAATTACGAAAATCCAAAACAGAATTTGGTATGTTTGCCGGATGGAACAATTGACTAGTCTGGTCAATGACACCGACACAAATTTCCTAAAAGTATGGGCCCCGTGGCTGGCCCAATCAGATATCCCCGGGGTAGATGCCACCAATATATTGCCCTGATAGAGTGAGATGCATTCTCCGCTGAAGTAACTGTACTGACAGTAAATAGAGTGGGTACAGATAGGGCTGACTGGCACTTTCCGAGGAGTGTGGCAAGGCTCTCTATAGTTATCCCGTGCCAAGAAGAGGAGAAACCTGAAGAGGACAAGAAGATGGGCTCTCCCTGTGCGATATCCCCTCCACCCCCCTCTCTTCCCCCCCCCTCCCCCAATTGTCAGTGTTGTTCGTCCTGTAAGTCAGTTGGTCTCCCTTGTATGTCGTAGTTTGTTCAGATCGGGAAAAAGAAAAAAAAAGGACTATGGACATCAATGTATGACAATGGGTTGTTAGACCATGTTAGATATGTACCATACCCCAATAAAAAAAATTTTGTTGAAAAAAAAATATATATATAAAGAAAACTGAGAAAAAAACATTTCTAAACAGGATAGCCTGTAACTAAATAACTAGGGAAACACTGGTGGTGTTGGGGGAAAGAGAAATAAATATAACACACAAAAAGTGTTATATATATATATATATATAAGTATAAGTATATATATATACACACACACATATATATATATGTATATATATATATACACACACACACACACATATTTTTATATATATATATATATATATATATATATATATATATATATATATATATATATATATACACACACATATACGTATATATACACACACACACACACACTGATATATATATATATATCAAACACACACAAAAAGGAAAAGTCGCTAACATTATATTAATAGAAAAGGCTAACCCAGGACCCAAAAATAAATATAATATTGGTGTTTAAAGATTAACTTAAGCAAACCAATAATAAGATAGTAAAAATCCTGGGGGTGCTAAGGGATAAAAACTAATATGAAACCACACAAAAAAGACTGACAAGATCCCTATATTAAGCACTCACAATAAGCCTGTAATAACTAAATCAAAAAAGAAAACAAAAAACCTGGAACCATGAGTCAGCAGTGAAAATGCGTCAAAGATTTTAATAAGAAGCAGTGAAACACACTAACATAAAAACATACATAAACTAATGGTAACCTAACAAAAAATAACAAGCAAGAAAAGATATCAGTATATATCAACACATGCTAAGTAAAAAACTGAACTAATGAGCCAAAAAACATATCTCAGTAAATATCCAATAAATAAATGGAAGGATACAAATCAAACAAAAATGAACAGACACCCCTTAATAATCCTAACTACCAGAAAATAAGAAAAAAGAAAAGCTAAATACTAAACTCCTAAACTAATTTTAAAATCAAGTAAAAACTGGTAGAAACAGATGAAAAATATAAATTACAATAAACTTACATACTAAAAATATAGTACACAGAAAAAATATATGTAACCAAGGGGGAGACACAGGGGTGAAAAAAGATGGGAAAAAACCTTATACCCTCGACAAACATAGCATGAGAAAAATAGTAAACATATCCATGAACAAATGAAGGTGCATGAGAGGATCCACAAAAAATACTGATGGCAACAAGTGCTAAATTGAATGTGGAAAAACCAGTCCCATAAAGATAAAACCCCTAATGACATATATATATATATATATATATATACACACCCACACACACATACACACACATACATATATACACACACATACATACACACACACATACATACACCCCCCCCCCCTCCCAACCCTATATACCGGAGCCAGGACAGAGTGAACCAGCGAGCACTACCAAAATCAGCTGAGTGTAGTAGGGAGGGATAAGGGTGGGCTATCGGCTGTTTAGCAAGCCAGGAGGGGAGACAGGGCAGAGGGAACTCACCTGTTAGTCTCAAGAGTGATCTCCGTCAAGGGAACTTAACAGCAGCGGCTACGGGCAAGTTAGTGAAATGAAGTGATTCCTCCTGTCTGTCTGTGTCCTGTGTTCCCCTCCACAGCGCTTGACCAGTCGGCTTCCATCACCCCCAGACCCCTTCCAGATGCGGCGCAGCGAAGGTGAGAGAGTTAGATTGTCGGCGGAGTTCTTCTCCGCATGGGGTCTGCACAGCTTGGAAGGGGAAGGTAGGGAGATGTACTGTATCTGTAGTGTATTGGTGCACTACAGTGCAATCGTCAAAGTGGCCACTGGGTGTCACTATAGCTGTCAAGTTTTTTGTAATAGGAGACCAAAAAATAGCGGCTGAATATTAAAATAGCCCAAAAAACGCAACCCGCAACAAGCTAACATTTCCCGTGGAAATGGGTCTCAAACTAGCCCAATTGGGTGGGAAACTAGCGGACCTGGCAACACTGTGTCTCTCCCACTTACTCAGCCTCTCTCAACAACTGCACTGATTGCGATTGGTCGTCTCTTGTCATGTGGTCTCTCTTGTCTGCAGGGTCTTCTGGGAGTTGTAGTCCTGCTTCCCTTCCTTTACAATTTTATTTACAGATGTGTGAACTACAAGTCCCAGACTCCCGTGTAAAAATGACATCATAATTATTAAGCCAATCAATGCTGAGCTGTGGTAACCACAACCCTCCCCCTCCCACACAAGGCTGCAGCAAGTTATTGTGTTTTCTGATCTGCTTAAAGCCGAAAACGGGGCAAAATAGGCTTTTAGATAGAAAAGACGGGACGTCTGTAAATAGTGAAAAAACGTGACTGTCCCGTTCAAAACGGGAAGTATGGTCAGCCTAAGCAAGTATCTGGATCTCTCTTACTGTGGACTCTTTTCTTCATACAGTAACACACTTCTCTTTGTGTGTAGGGGATGTCTTTCTACAGCAGTCTCACTGTCTTTCTCCTATTATCCTCCTATTTCACCATCTGTGGGTGTTAGGCTGTCTCTTAAGTCCTTCTCACTGTCACCTGGGCTGTTTCTCTGTGTCTGCTCTCAGACCAGCAGTTGTTGGACTTACTCTGTCTTTCAAACTGACAGTTTGTTGCAACATTCTATCTGGGTTTCTTCTTATCCATTCCCATATCACCTGTCACGTGTTGCCAGGCAGATCAGAGACAGTGCTCCTTATTCCTTATTGTACCATGTGATAGGTGGAGCAGATTAATTCTATATTGGCCCCATTATACATGTGTAGAAAGAGCTACACAAACAAGTAATCATGACCTACCTGGTACTTCAAAAGGCCTCTGGTGTGCCAGGGCCCATGCCATACCACGTATGTCACCAAACCACTAAATTTCTGCTCTGTTTTTTCAACTTATAAACAAATCAAACCCTAACTAAATGGTACTTTTAAGTGTGCATGAATACGAAATACTAGGAAATCTATTCTACAGAAATAATTACTTTATTATTTTTCCATTTCATTCAAATTAGTTTTAGTAAATAGAATGTCTCTCACTCATTTTGTTAAACTTCATTTCTTTAACTGGGATGTTTTTGGTAAGTTGCCACAGGAAATGCACTTTTAAAGGTCACTTCCACTAACCAATAATTTAATATTTTAACAAAAGAGCAGCAGAATGATTGCTTGTGACTAATGTTGATTTAAAAAGTTCTTCCTATTCCTCAGATGGAATAGAGTGGTTTCTAAGTAGGTAGATAGAAATGAAATTTGATAACCTTTAAAAAACAGGAAACCAACAGAACATTATGATTTGTTCTAGCAAAGCTATTAGATTGTGTTTCACACTTTTAGCTCTGTGCATTAGATTAACTAGAGTGACAAAGATAGGCACTAACATAACATATCTGCAGACATTTTAATTAAAAATACAAATAGAGACTTATGGAAATGTTAAGTAAATGTACCAATGACTTGGCATTTTGGTCATGAAAGGTGTTATCCTTGTCAATAACTGTAAACAACCCAGCTTGACCTATTTTAGAAAGGATATTTGAAAACACAGGCAACATAATCTCTGCCAAGCCAATTAATTGCATTTTAGAAAAGACTCAGCATGCACTAAGACCTACTGTAAATTTATTTTTCAGGTAGATCCTTTAGAAATGACAACATAACACAGCATCTGCATTATCCAGAATCTGCAGAATCTAAGACTTTAAGAAAAAAAACACAGCCGGTCTCGACTTATTTTAAGAGCAAAGAGGCTGCCAGGGCTGACATACCTGAGTCTCCAGTGCAGACAGCATCAGCAGACCCAGAATTGGACCCCTCACCTGAAGAACCAGACGATATGGATGTAATGAGACGTAAAGACATGAAGGAGTTTTGCAGCAATATGCAACAATTCTTTAAGTCTGAACTTTGGGCACTTCGGAAGGATATGGACGCAATAGGGGAGCGTACAGCCGCTTTGGAATCCATGGCAGATGAGACAGCTACATCCACAGCATAAACACAGACTCAAATATCCACCTTAAAGGCACAGGTCACTTCCCTAGAGGATAAAATTGAGGACGCAGAGAACCGCGACCGGCGCTGTAACATACGGCTGAGAGGGGTCCCAGAAGCTATAACTGACCCAGAGGAATTCACCTCGAGGTGGCTGGAACATATATTCCCAGACATGGCTGCCAGAGACCTGGTTCTGGACAGATGCCACCGGGCGCTGAGGGGACGACCTCAGCAAGGAGAACCCCCGAGGGATGTGGTGCTTAGATTCCACTGTTACCGCACCAAATAAGAAACATGCCGGATAGCAAGGGAACTGAAGGTAGTGGAGTTTGAGAAAATAAAATTCCAAGTGTATCAGGATCTGTCACCTGCCACGCTAGCAAAAAGGAGAGCAATGGCCCCAGTTACCAGAACGCTACGAGATCAAGAGATTAGATATCGCTGGCTGTTCCCATGTGCCCTAATGGTCTTTAAAAACGGAGTGGCACATATCCTCAAAAATATGGAGGACACTGAGGGATTCCTTAGGAGGGTCCTGGGTTCAACACAGAGTCCCCCTCGCCATGCGGCGGCTAAAGATGGCGCCCCCGCGCAGCCATGAGCTAACCTACGACTGATGCACTGAGCCCTGCATGAAAGACACTCCACTAGCCACAACCACCGGAATCTACTATTTGGACCAACCCCAACACTGCCCCTCATGCCCTCGGGACCGCTTGGGACCCCTTCCGCAGCCCTCACCAGTCCCTAGAGAGGGGAATCAGCGCCCTACAACGCATCAGGTCCTACTTATGTTTTTTGGCCGGCAGCCATCTTCCCTTGCTCCTTCCCTTGCTCCTTCCCCGAGGCGAGCGGGAACTTCACTGATCTTCGCGGGCTTGACCAGTGACGTCATCACCCCGCGCCATCTTCCCGATAGAGCTGGATCCCAGGCGCCTGTGCAGTAGAGGGAGGAAGCGGAGGCACCTGCTGCCCTCACCAAGATGGCCGCCGAGGAGTGCTGCCAAGCGCGGGACCTCCGGCGCCTGGGCAGAAGAGGGAGGAAGTGAGGGCGCTTACTGCCCTTCCCAAGATGGGTGCTGAGGAGCGCTGCCACGCACGGGATCCCGGCACCTGCGCAGAAGAGGGAGGAAGCGGAGGAACTTGCTGCCCTCACCAAGATGGCCACCGAGGAGCGCTGCCACAGAGAACGAGGAGGCTGGTGGGGGCACAGATGCGGAGAAGCTCTAGACACGCTACAAGGGAGTGTGCATAGCAGCCTCCGCTCGTGCCCATGCCCCAGAACTTTGGTCTACACACAATAAAAAGGATCTAAGGGAAAGGGAGGGGGGGTGGGAGGAGGAGGAGGAGAGGGGGGGAGGGGGAGGAGGAGAGGGGGGGGAGGGGGAGGAGGAGGAGAGGGGGGGGAGGAGGAGAGGGGGGGAGGAGGAGAGGGGGGAGGAGTAGAGGGGGAGGAGGAGAGGGGGGGGAAGGAGGACAGGGGGGGGAGGAGAAGGGGAGGGGGATGAAGAGAGGGGGTGGGGGAGGAATAAGGAGAGGGGATGCATATGTACACACTCAATAAAAAGGATCTAAGGGAAAGAGGGGGTGAGGGAGGTGGGGGAGGAAGGAGGAGAGGGTGGTGGAGGGGGAAGAGGAGGGGGAAGAGGAGAGGGGATAGAGGAGGAGGAGAAGAGAGGGGGGTGGGAGAGAGGAGGAGAGAGGGATGGGGGGAAGAGGTGGGGTGGGAGGGAGAAGAAGGAGAAGGGAGAGGAGAGTGGAGGAAGGAGAAGAAGGAGGGGGAGGAGGAAGGGGGGCGGCTGGTTGGGCTCCCACACACAGAAGCCAATCCCACCACAGGGTTCATTATATAAGGTTTAAAAAATAACTTGAGCCCCACGACCACGGTCTGGAGAGACTAAAGCCTATCACTCCCTATAAAGCGCTATCTGGGATGCTAGACTCCCGGCCTGAGATACCAGGGTGCTGGGCACAGGAGCCGCTAAGATGCTGAACAACGTAGCCTCTGGAGGTATACACTGGCGACACACTTTATTCGAGCTCGGCTAGTCCCACGAATTCGGGTATACCCAGGTGTATTGAGGTTTGTGACTGTTTTCTGCCCGAGTGCATTGGGTTATTTTCCAGGCAGGGATTGAAGCATTTTATTCCCCCTGGCTGCAATACTGCACAGTATATATATATATACTGCATTACAATTCATGAATTTATGCCATCTGGTAGACACGCGAAGCATTGCAGCCTATTAAATCCTAATCATTATCATTTAACAGATTAGCCGCCCGTCAGCCAGGCATGAACCCAGGCTGGGAAGGCAAATGCAACGGGGCTTGTCAGAGGTGAGGAGCGGCGCATTCCAGGTATCTGCCAGGTACATACTGGGTATTTGCTCGAATAAAGTGTGTCGGTGCAGTATAGATAGCTCAGGCATAAGTGGGCAGGGGGGAAGGTTGTTTCTGCTGCGTCTGTGGCACGCACGCAGAGGGATCTCTGCATAGGGCTGCTAGAAGATATGCAACTCACAATCTAAGGGGGGATAAGCTCGTTGGGGGGTATAGACAGACTGCCGAGGGATAATTACTTGTTATGTTGGGCTCGGATTCACGGAGGGCAGGGTACATTTGTTCATCAGTGTAGATATCCTCATACACGGTAGAGTTACCCAGAAGAAAAGGGCCGCTATGGACATGATCATCTCAGACTGGAGGTCTATGAGTTAACATTCTCCAAGAAGCTAAGTAGACGGGCTCCAAATGGGTGACGTGGTTCAGGGAGGGAGACGGAAGGTTAGACACAGGGCAAAGTTTTTCGTTATGTTTGGGAGGTGTTTATTGATATGCAGTTTCTGTTCCCATAGTTGAAGAGTTTAACGGAGTTACATATAGTAGCTGATTATGAAAAACACGCCGGCGGTATCCCCGGTATTGGCGTGCATGCGTTTCCACTTACGATCCCTGAGATAGAGGGATCGCACACAAGTCCCAGGGAGGTCGGGTCCCAGCAAGACAGAGAGATCCCTCTATAAGACTGGACCAGGAGACCAACCCCATGGGCGCAAGAGACACACTCGGGGGCTCCCGAGGTGGATTCTGTTTTTTTTATTATTTGATGTCACTGCCATGTTGATGTTATATATGAATGTTATTTTTTGTTTCCTCCCTACTGTTTTTACCTACATGTGGTCCCCCATCCCCCGCCTTCCCACCCTCCCTTCCCTCCCTCTCCTCCCATTCCCCCTCCCCCCCTCTCCCCCCCTCTCCCCCCTTCTCCCCCTCTTCCCCCCCTCTCCCCCTCCCACCTCTCCCCCTCCCACCTCTCCCTCCCTTCCCCTCTCAGGGGAACATCAGCCACACCGTCAAAACACATAACAGATGGTACAGATGCGTCTCAGCACTACGGACCGGGCATGCTCCAAGGATGGAATCTTGGGTGAGTCCAAAGATTTCATGAAGCTATCCCACACACACATTAATAAATGGCGTTGATACTTATTTCCCATAATGTACAGGGCTTTAACAACCCAACCAAACGGAAGTTGGCCTTTACAGACTATAAAAGGAAACGCTGAAATCCTTTTTCAACATGAGACACACTTTAGTAAATCAAGTGCCCCTAAATATCTTGACAAAGATTTCACCCAGGTTTTCACATCATCAGCAGCAGTCAAAAAACGGGGGGTAGCTATATTATTCCGGAACAGCATTCCATTCGAGGTGCAGTTAAGTAAACGTGATACGGATGGTAGATACATTATTGTTGTAGGTACAATTAGGGGGCAGAGAATCACGTTGGCTTGCTTATACGCTCCCAGCGAGAAGAGCATGATCTTTTTCGATAAGTTTTTCAGAACCCTGAACTCAGTGGCCCAAGGGAGCGTTGTGCTCGCGGGTGACTTTAACATAGTCATGCAACCGCACCTGGATAGGTCAGGGGTTGTAGGTCAGTACAACAAAGGAGCGGGTGAATCTTTGCGCCGGGGCCTCAAGACCAACCAGTTATCAGATATATGGAGGGAATTACATCCGGCAGAGATTACACTTTCTTCTCTCACCCCCATGGCTCGTACAGCAGAATTGATTACTTTTTTGTGTCCTGTCAACTGCTTCCTACGGTTACCCGAGCAGGGATCCATGATATTTCATGGTCAGACCATGCGCCAATAGAGCTAAGGTGCAATAATATCTGAACTGATAGACCTGGGACGAACTGGAAACTTAATGAATCAATCTTAAAAATACCCGAAATATGTGATGTTATTGGCAACGAGATTGACCAATTCTTCAATATCAATACGGGCTCTGTTGACTCACAGCTTGTCCTATGGGAAGCCCATAAAGCAACATTACGCGGCACGTTAATAAATATCACAGCCAGACAAAAGAGAGAAAGAGAGTCCAAAATTATAATCTCCAAAACAAATTACAGACTTTCTCCTCTAACCATAAAAAGAATTTAGACCCCAAAACCTTGCAGGAGGTAAAAGATGTCAAAATTGAACTTAACATGCTACTACACTGGCGACACACTTTATTCGAGCTCGGCTAGTCCCACGAATTCGGGTATACCCGGGTGTATTGAGGTTTGTGACTGTTTTCTGCCCGAGTGCATTGGGTTATTTTCCAGGCAGGGATTGAAGCATTTTACTCCCGCTGGCTGCAATACTGCACAGTATATATATATATACTGCATTACAATTCATGAATTTATGCCATCTGGTAGACACGCGAAGCATTGCAGCCTATTAAATCCTAATCATTATCATTTAACAGATCAGCCGCCCGTCAGCCAGGCATGAACCCAGGCTGGGAAGGCAAACACAACGGGGCTTGTCAGAGGTGAGGAGTGGCGCATTCCAGGTATCTGCCAGGTACATACTGGGTATTTGCTCGAATAAAGTGTGTCGGTGCAGTAGCTTCCAGAGCTGACAATTCACTGAGTTGGTCAAAGAGAAAATTTTACGAGAAAGCGAACAGGCCGGATACAATGCTGGCCCGCATGCTAAAGGACAGGCAAGCTAAGTATAACATCCAAGCTATACGCTTAAAATCTGGTACCCCCACGTCTAATCCTCAGAAAATTGTAAACGAATTCGGCTCCTTCTATGAAACACTGTATAACGGTGAAAAAGTGGCACATAACTCTACAACGAGCGGTGCCCTAAGAGATTTCTTAGCCAGCTCGGAACTAGGGAGATTGACGGACACTGATAGAGCAGCTTTGAATGCTGACTTCACTATGGAAGAACTATCTCAGGCCATTAAAGAACTGAAGCCAACAAAGGCCCCTGGGCCTGATGGATTCTCAGGGCTTTACTATAAGAAATTTATAAAGCTGCTCGCCCCAAGGTTGCTCCGCATGTTTAACGCTATTTTAGCGGGAGCCCCCATCCCCAAGGAGATGTTAAAGGCGTCAATATCACTAATTCATAAAACTGGGAAAGACCCGCTAGACTGCAAAAGTTACTGGCCTATATCATTAATTAACACTGATGTTAAATTATACGCTAAATTATTGGCCAATAGACTTAGTCTCATCCTACCCAGACTTATACACCCAGATCAAGTCGGATTTATCAATGGCCGACAAGCAGCGGATAAAACACAACAATTTATTGATCTGTTGGATTTGGCAAATAGTAAGGCAACTCAAAGCATGTTGTTAAGTCTGGATGCAGAAAAAGCTTTTGATAGGATAGACTGGCCATATTTAAAAGAGACGCTTGCGACATTTGGCTTTGGAGATCGGGTGAGTGAGGCGATTCTATCGCTGTACTCTAACCCCACCGCCAGGGTCATACACCAAGGCTACCCCTCTCTGCCATTCCAAATAAAGAGTGGCACGAGACAGGGCTGCCCATTATCCCCGCTTTTATTTGCCCTATGTATCGAACCACTGGCGGCACAAATCAGAGGAAACCCAGACATCTCAGGGTTAAACGCATACTCCCAGACCCATAAAGCGGCCCTGTATGCGGATGACATCCTCTTGATTATCACAAAACCCCTTACGTCCCTACCAAACCTCTTCGACTACTAGATCGATTCTCTAAGGTCTCCGGCTTCAAAATCAATCAATCCAAATCGGAAGCCCTCAACATCAACCTCCCTAGACACATGGAGAAATTACTCAAATTGAATTTCAAATTTAACTGGCAACAAAACCACATAAAATACCTGGGTGTCCACATCAACAAAACTGTAAAAGACGTGTACAATGCAAATTACCCCAACCTGATTCGGACCTTAAAATCTGATTTACAGAAGTGGACATCCAAAAGGATATCCTGGATTGGATGTATCCATAGTGTCAAAATAAACCTACTCCCCCGTATATTATACCTCTTCCAAACTCTTCCAGTGCCACTCAGTTGGAGGGACTTGCACTCACTTCAATCTGAAATCTCCAAATTTATCTGGGGAGGTAAAAAACAAAGAGTAAGTAAATTAAATATGAAAAGATCTGTGGTGGCGGGCGGCCTAGCAGTACCCTGCCTGGTATCATACTACAAGGCGGCACAATTAAGTCAGATTGTACAATGGCAATCTAACCCAAAGTTAAAGAGATGGGTGGAAATAGAAAATGCTGCGTGTGCACCTCTGGAACTGAGCATCTTAATTTGGTTACCTAAAACGGTGCGAAAATTTACCGCCATGCCGCTCTCCTCGGTGACCAACTCAGTGTCAATCTGGGAGTCTACGAAATTTCGGCATTCCCTCACGACAAAAAATTCCATGGCAACACCCATCTGGAATAACCCTGATTTCGCTCCAGGTCTATCAGTCAGTAATATCTCAATCTGGAGACAGAGGGGCTACAATCGGATTAGAGATCTGGAGGGTTATGACAGAAAAATCAAAACATTCGACCATATCAGGGAAGAAAAAGAGATCCCTCACTCAGAATTCTTTAGATACCTCCAGATCAGGGCATTTTATAACAAATTTGCCCCATACCCCCTATTAACATCTTTCGAAAAGCCCTGTCTGGCTGAGACCGACACGAAGGGACTTACATCTCAGCTATACGGAGAAGTGATCAGTTCTGGTGAACATTAGCAGCAGATACCCTCATTCCGATCTCAATGGGAAACAGATCTGGGAGAAAACTTAGAAGATGAAGAATGGAGCGCCATATTTATGGCCACAGCGAAGAGCTCCATATGCACCACACTCAAGGAGAACGCATATAAAGTCCTAATGCGATGGTACCTCACCCCACTGAAATTATCAAGGTTTGTGCTGGGTTCCTCTCCCCTGTGCCCCCGCCAGTGCGGAGGAACAGCCTACCTGTTACATATGCTGTGGTCTTGCCCATGGATCTCTCCACTGTGGGAGGCGATTAGACATTGGATACAGAGACTCTTTGATCTCACCATTCCCCCAGACACGTGGTTGTTCCTCCTGAACAGGCCATTGACGGGCCTTTCCAAAGCAAATAACAAACTAATTGCCCATTTTGCAATTGCAACGTGGTGCGAGATCGCAGCATTATGGAAACAATCTGATATCCCAACCATCCCAAAGATTCGGAATCGAATTTGGTTCATTTGCCAGATGGAAAAATTAACGAGTTTAGTTAACGATACTGGTGACAATTTTCTAAAAGTCTGGATGCCTTGGTTGGCACAGACAGATATCCCGGGGATTGAGAGGTCCTCAATATGGCTCTGATAACAGTAGGTGCGTTCTCCTTGGTAGGGACTTACAGGAGGTATTCTATACACCCAAGACCCCTTATAGCAGCATTATAATATAAGTAATGTGAGAGACGACTCAGCTTGCAAACATCTGTGATGCTTGGCACGGGGCCATGTGTCGCATCTACTGCTAACGCACTCCCCCTACCTCACCCCCAACCTACCCCTTTCCCCTCCCCACCCCGCCTCGACCTCCCTTTTCCTTTTTTTTTTTTTTTTTTTGAGTATGTATTGTCTCCCCTTTTAAGTTGAGTTATAAGTGTCTGTTTGTCCATTTAAGTAGAGTCGGCTTGGACTGTATAGTCCACACCAAAATACCCGGAAGACCGGCTCCGGAAGCACAGCAGGACCTCGTTGTTACTTACACAGTTGTTAAAATATTGTTTGCATACAAGACAAAAGTATTCTGTAATGTATTTTATGCTGTTTTGATTCAATAAAATTTAAGTTATAAAAAAAAAAAAAAAAAATGACAACATGAGGAAAAAATAGTATGAAAATTGATATTGTGCACCTTTACTGTGTTTGGTTATTCTTGTTCTGTCAGTGTGTAATTTTCAAAATACAGAATTCTTCAAAATGCAATGAGATACTGTGTAAAGTAATAAACCTGTGTTCATAATTTTAAAAAAAATATCAAATACCTGTACTTAGTTGGGAGGCTAACTATTCAGTATAATGCTAACTGCAAGTTGGCCGACTAAACCAGTTACCAACTTTAAATAACAGATTCTTATTTTTTTAGAAAGAAGAACATATTCTTATCTTGTTTGGTGGGGACTCCTGTCCTAAGACATACTTGAAAATGAGAGGTAACTCTCAATGTAGTACACTGGCGACACACTTTATTCGAGCTCGGCTAGTCCCACGAATTCGGGTATACCCGGGTGTATTGAGGTTTGTGACTGTTTTCTGCCCGAGTGCAGTGAGGTATTTTCCAGGCAGGGATTTAAGCATTTTATTCCCGCTGGCTGCAATACTGCACAGTATATATATATATATATACTGCATTACAATTCATGAATTTATGCCATCTGGTAGACACGCGAAGCATTGCAGCCTATTAAATCCTAATTATTATCATTTAACAGATCAGCCGCCCGTCAGCCAGGCATGAACCCAGGCTGGGAAGGCAAACGCAACGGGGCTTGTCAGAGGTGAGGAGCGGCGCATTCCAGGTATCTGCCAGGTACATACTGGGTATTTGCTCGAATAAAGTGTGTCGGTGCAGTACTTCGTGGTCATCTTTCAGGCTCCTACAGCCTGGACAGCTCTGGTGTATGAGAGAACCAGCTACTTCCAGCAGTAGCCTCCTTATCAAGCTGCCTTGCAGCTGTGTCAAGTCAGCCCTGAATGCTCAGGGACCTCTAACTGGGTTAACCCTCTGACTGCTGGTTTCAGCAGTCATAGGTATGTTTCCCAGGCATATTCATCAGCAAGTGACTTCATCCTGTCACACCATCTATTTGTTTTTCTGCCATTTTAAACATTATTTACCCCAACTGTGCAGTTACTTTAAGATGTAATAACCATATGATTATAATCATATAATTAATATTCATTATGAAAGGACTGCACTATAATTATACAAATGTCATATTTAACAAAAGGTTCTAAAGCTAAATATACACGTTTGAAATTGTCATAAATAAATATTTAAAGTACAATATGAGAAAGTTTGGGCACAGTGGCCTTATAATTAAAGAGATTAAAAATGAGATATGGATGCTTCAGTTGGACTCTGCATTAGACTACTAACCCCTCTAAGGGGGAGTTCATGTCTACTCAGGGTCTTTTGACAAGGTGGAGGGGAGGACAACTACACCCCTTCCCTTAGCTCTCCCCGTTCCTATCCCCTCTCTCCCCCCTTCTTCTGTTCTTCTCTCTTCTCCCCCTCTCTCTCTCTGCCTATCCTTTACAGTACTAATATAAGGGGTTTGATCTAAGATCCTCCTAAAACTGTTAATTCTCCCGGACGGGATCTACATAGTAGAATCTAAATGCATAGGAGGTTACAAAATACTAGGGGCAGATCGCCTCTTCTCGATCAATCAACCTTGAGATGCTTCGGGTTGTTCACTTTTAAATGTATATGTTAATTAAGTTTACTGTCTATAAACAACCATGTGATGTGAATGTACCCCTGTCAGAAAACAATAAAAATGTTTGAAATAAAATGCATGGCAAAGATGTGCAATGAATGCTTTATCTTCATCGTTTTTTTCTTTACATTATATTGGACTAAATGTAAGTCCTAGTAATTCAGATACAGTAGCTGTGTTGAGTATGGGCACTATAACTAGTTTATGACATATTGGACAGGACAACAATTTTGAAGTCTCTCAAGAGCACTACCATCTTCTGATAATTTTTTAGATCAGAAAAGGCAAGCTGTAGAGTTGATGTCTGAACTGCACTTTACAGTTATACTTGCCAGAAACAGTAAGAAGGATGAGTAAGATATTGAAAATACTAGTTCTTAAAGTTAAAAAACAGTTTTGTGAACAACAAAATTCAAAGCCGTCGTCCCTATGCTGAAGAAGAGTTTAGTTTAATTTACATGAAAGGTGATTAACGCCTATATTTTCTAAAGTGTGATTATCGCAGATGACATACTCTCGCCTAAAAAGCCCCATTGACTTTAATGGGGTCGATAGCATGTCACCTGTACTTATCACATGTTACAGAATAAGGGTCTCTCTCTCCTACAAAACTGGGAAGGGGCCTTTTGCCTTTAATCAATATGCTATGAAACCAGCTAGAGAACAGATTATTTCCATTCAAATTAATAGGATTAAAATCTTCTCCAGCACACGGAAGCGTCTTCACAGCATAACGAATAGCACTATTCAAAAGACTGTGAAGAAAGTGCTGTAGACATGTTTTTAAAACAAAACTAAAAAAAACATAGAAACTCTCTTTACCAGATTGAAAAAGGGTGAATGCAGAGATAGCAAAAGCAGCTGAGAAACATAATTTTTTAAGAATGGTCATGTAGTAAATAAATTACAATTGACAAATTATAAATTCTAAAGAGCTGTGATAAAACAACAGATCCCTGGTTAGCAACTGTTAAAATATCAACAAAATAATACAAACGAAAGGTGTCATTGACCCTATAAGGGTAGGTAGCCTTGTTGGCTACCTAGGGTAATGATAAATTAAAAACTCACTTACAAGTCCGAGGGAACTCAGGAGGGAAAAACATATTTCCAAACTGTGGGAGACAAGGTCAAGAAACTATTATGATTTGTTACTTTACCACTGACCCACATTAGACATGGCACTTAATGGCTGGGTCAGGACATGTGAAGTTGGCATCTACTAAGAAGAAAAAAATAAAAATAAATAATGATAAAGTATTATTATTTAATAAACAGAGGATCAAGTGTAATATACTGTATATATTCTCATTCAATGTGAATTTCAAGTCTGAAAAAAGAAAAAAAATTGTTTTGTTTCTCGACATGGGCTTGCATAACAATTTTTGCTATTCTTAGAATTAATCACTAGCTTTTTAATTCTACACTAGTCATGTATACTGTACTTTATGAGGTGGGTGGCATACTGTGATTTTTATTTGGGGGTGTGGGGTTCAAAACATTACTGATGGTTGCTACATTATACACACAGTACAATACTTTTACACATGCCCCCCCCCCTTCCTGGTCTGCAGCAGATCTGAAAAGAAAAAAATAGTGCAGTAAAGTGCATTTAAGGCATTGCGTACAGTTTATCACTATATTGGACAAAATATATACAGTATAACTGTATAACTACTTTATAACTGTAAAACTACTAAAGCCACACTATTGTAAGTCACTTATTTATACTGTATACAGTATACTGTACTGTAACTATATACTGTATAACTATACTACTGTAGGTTAGGCACATCCTGTACTGGATTTAATACTGTATATACTGTACAGTAGAAACTGGAGAGGAAGGGCTGACATAAAATGTTTTTTTTGAGTGCCATACTTACCTGTATCATACTTACCTGTACTTACCATACTACCTGTACTTACCATACTACCTTACTACTTTCCTGTGGCCTGCCCATTACGCTGTAAAAGAATAGGCAACACGGTCGCAATATGAGCGATATTTTTATTGTATCTTTGTACGGTAGTGTGTTGTTCCAGAAACTCATTATTCCTTCTGCTAATTCATCCTTTTTGGATGGTTTCACCACTTTTCTGATATAATCCTTCAACTGATGCCATACAGATTCGATGGGATTCAAGTCTGGGGATCTTGAATTGGAGGGGAAAAAAAAAAATTAATAGTTAAAGAGATATACTGTAAAAAGTGTAAAACAATGAGAAACGGTTACCGAACTTACTCCGGTGGCGTCTTAACCCAGTTGATACCGCTGGCAAGAATATGGTCAATAGACACGGTGTGTTTCGGTTTATTGTCCTGGAAGAAACGGTGACCAGGTGGGAAATCACGCGTAATGTATTTAACAATCTCTGGCACTATTTTCTCTTGGAAAAATACTTTATCCATGATTCCTGGAACAAGAAAAGAAAAATGTAACATTAGGGTACCAAATAGTGTACACTACAGATGTACAGTGCATAAGGCCACAGAATGTGTATTTGTGCATTATTTTACCCTCAAAGATGATAATGCATCCTGGTCCACGTCTAGAGATCACACCCCACACATGCATCTTCACTGGGTGCTTGGTACGCGGCTTCAGAGATAGGCGTTATTTTTTGGAGAAGGCAAAAGTGGCAAATCTCTCAATACAGTTGTCTCGTCAGTAAAAATGACATCCTGAAAAGTCTCGCCACTTTCAATCCATGCCCATGCCTGGTCCACTCTTTTGATCTTGTTGGCCTCCCTTATCATAGGATATGGTCTGTAATGACAAGGAATAATTGTAAAGGTACAGTAAAACCACACTTTTACCTACTGTCCAGTAATAACTAGAGCACCAGAAAAAAGAAAAGCAGCGCACTGCCAGGAACCATGTGTTAAACTGTAAGTTGCTCTATTCAAAAATAATTACTGGCGGGGGGTATTACTACTGTATACTATAGTTTATTTAGTACTATATGCAATATACAGTACTGTACTTTGTTACAGTAAGAGACTCACGTTACACGTCCATATTTCCATCTCAATTTGAGTCTCATCTTCCTGATGCTGGTCTCAGAAGCTGTTATGTTGTGAGTTTTCGCAAGAGCATTCTTGACCCTTTTGGCACACCTCTCATCATTATCTTCACTTATTTGGTCCACCAGAATCGTTGTCGCCCTACAGTGTAAAGGAAAACAGAAAATGTGTTACAGTAGGCCCCAAATTTTGTCTCCAATAAATTGAATACTGACTAACCTCAAAACTACTACTATTATTAAAATTCCCTGTACTGTATTCTTTGTGAAGCACTGAGTACACTTTTGGTGCTATATAAATAAAGACATACAATACAATATGCAATGCAGTGGGTGTGTGACTGAGATATTTCCATTAAGCAGTATTCAATGTAGACCAAGCCTAACAAAAGGTAAAGTCTATGCCACCTCATACGGTACTGTACATGTACAGTATACAGTCGAAATTACAAGTGATTTTAAGAATGTAAAAATTGATAAAATATTAAAAACAGGCATAGAGTTAATTGCTAGGAAAAAGGTACTGTAAAAAAACACTAATGCGTTTTACCAGTAATAGTGCAATTATAGTACATACAGAACTGTAACAGTAAAGAAAACCAAAATACTTACTCAGTAGTGACTGTGGGGTCCGCTTTACACTTTTGGCCTTACCATGGGCATGATAACAGACAGTTCTTGGTACTAAAATGAGGCCCGAAGAAACTAACCAGCGTTGGATCTTTGAAATTCAGTGTCCTTTTTGGTACATATCCTGTATTCTAATGCTGAGAACCTTTGAAATCTTTTTCATCGGCATCGCTGCTTTTAGAAAAAAAATCAAGCATAGAGGAATGTATATTTGATGTATATTCAATGTGCATTGAATCAACAAAATGGATAGTGTATTTATACTTTAATGGGTCTCCGCTTTGTAACACTCCCAGACCTCATCTTGAGTGAACTGCCCCAGCAAGTCCGGGAGAAATTCAAGATCGGAAGTGCTGGTCTAGCCCAGAATATGCCCTGTCCATCTTTAAATACCACGTCAGTTTTGAGATGTACAGTGGGTGGACCCATAATGTAAATTATGAAGGGAATAAAAGCAAGAAGGGTCTGCCGGCAAATTTAAGGAAAACAATTGTGGAGGAAGTGCAGCGTTATTTTCTTGTTAACGATCATGTTATGAGAACCGTGAGAGAAATAATCAATGGCCTTTTGAGGCGTATAAGGGCTCATCCCTGGAAGGCCAGCCCATTCGTGAACGACTTTGCTGTTTGATTGTACTGTATACTGTAGTCCAATTGTTATAGAAAAATATTTTTACTCCAAAAGTATACCTCCTATGCTGATTTATTTATCATTAAACTGATATCTAAATTAATTACATAATTCTATACCTATGGCCCTGTATTTTAAATTTTGATTTGTTTGGTTAATACATTTCTACTTTTTAATTAACTATATTTAGTAATTCTTCACTGATACAATATATACACGTGTATCATTAATCTGTTCATTACCACAAGTGTTTTGATAGAGGCCATTTTTTATTGTGTTTATATACCTAAAGTAAAATTCTACGTTTAGAACATCACACTCTTCACACACCCACACACCCCTCCATTCCTATTTACGTGTGCACCTCTTTGAAAGGATTGCTTTTCTGTCACTCCCTCTTTGCATTATATACCGTATCAATCTTCTCTGAAAGCCAAATCCTGAGCCAACCATTTTTATTTAGTTTGAGCGAGTTTGTTCTATGCTATTTGTCTATCTTGACTCTTTGTTTAACACTTTTTGTACCTCAGCTCACTGACCAGCATGTCTTGGTTTCTTTCTCAAACTATTAATTTCAGTAATTGGGAAGCTGATTCAGAGAACATTTTTTCTCTAAATTCGACTGCACAAGACTAGGAATTTGAGCGAGTTTGTTCTATGCTTTTTGTATCTATGTATATCTTTATTTATATAGCACCATTTATGTAGATAATGCTTCACAGCAGTAATACACATGACATAATGTCTATCTTGAGCTTTAAAGATACCTGTTTGCTCTTAACAAGGTGATAACTTATGTTAACACCTTGTTAAATCAATAATGGAGCTTTGTGGATCTGGGTCCAAGATCCCTTATGTGTGTGCCATCAAGGCCAGGTGCTTTACAGTATGTACCTTAATTATATAATGCTGACCTTTGCATTCTTTTCTTCGTTGACCAAGTTTTGTGTTTTGGTGTGTGTTCTGGAAACTCTGTGGCTTCTGAAATTGCTGTGACCCCATAACCCCCAAAAACTACTAAGTGACATTTTTATAGTGATCACAGCTATGTGATTGTGGGGTACCCCAGTGTATAAGAGCAGGCACATCTGTAGACATGGAGATCCGAGCAGTGCTTTATGCAATGTTTTTTTGTTTCTTTTCATTGCCAGCACTGAATAATTCTTTGGTGATCAGAGGACCCAGGCCCTTTTTCCAGCTGGTGGAGTCTTTGTCAGAACTCAGCTTCCCCTGTCACTTATGGCTTGGAATACAAGGTGGTTCATAATAGTTATTGTGGGTCAGAATGCCCGTAGATAACATAGACCATCGGGCTCTGTATTTATTCATAGATTTTTCACAAAGCAAAATTATAGACATTTGCACATCCCTATTTATTACGCTTACAGTTACAAAAGTGTGAATAAAGTGTTTCTCAAACCATTATGATAATCAATATACAGATGAATACAAATAGGAGAGCAAAAAGGTGTCCCCCAAAAGAAAATTACTTGTATGCACATCACTATGCTAAAATATATATTTTATTAATACTAAATAAAACTAGAATCAATAACCTAAAATGAGTACATATGGGGTTACTGTATACACAGAAGTTGAGAGGAGACACAGATAACAGAATAATGGATAAATATACTCAAAAATAGATCAATGTGTCTCAATAGTAAGCACAGTAGATAGGGTACATACTGTAGTCATACAAGGCTGTGATAGCTAAAAAATAAATTGAATGAGCTCAGAGGTGTTGAAATAATACACTTTACTCATGAGTCAGAATGTCAGTATACATACATCAATATAACAACACGATTGGTCTCAAACACTGTATCCTGAATCATAGTAATAGAAATGTAATATATCAGGATCAAATTATAAACAATCAAATAACACCATTGGGGGAAAGCTACTTCTAATCACTAGCAGATAAGTATACAATGTAATAGCTAAGAACCAATCATATACTGAAGTTGATTACAACCTATGAGAGATGCTTGGTGAGATGAAAACATTAGACAAAGTCTCAGCACCTACCATTCCGTGTACCAAGACACGGGTAACCACACACTGAGATCAAGGAGACTAACCGCCAAGGAGGCTGAACGGTGGTATAACACGAGAGATATCATAAGGAACAGGGTAGATGTGATGCTCTAAAATTGTGACCAGTCCTGTAGATTGAGTATCCAAGTGTATAAGTCCACAATGGGTTAATCCAAAACACGATGGAGTGCCCCTAATAAGGTTAATTGGGAACTGGTGAGAATAGGTGTACCAGTGGAGTCAGCTAGACACCCACAACCAAAACACAAAATGCACCCAACCAGTGCAATACTAATAAATGGACAATATCCGTGGTAGACAGGAATAAAATAAGGCACTGCGGCACTTTACCTGTACTACCCAAGGGGCACTCTTGTCGTTAGCGGCGTGCAGTCCATCCGTTGTAGATCCAGGAAAATAGAGAGCGTAGATAGAGCACAGCCAGGGATATCCTGTATATTCCGTGCAGTAACAAACAGTACTAATTAATTTATTGCATGCTGAACATACAGAAAAAATGGACTTGGTAAAGTCCATTTTTTCTGTATGTTCAGCATGCAATAAATTAATTAGTACTGTTTGTTACTTCTGGAGTGGCCTGGCTGTTTCTTTTCTTCCTGCATGGAATATACAGGATATCCCTGGCTGTGCTCTATCTACGCTCTCTATTTTCCTGGTATTACACGAGAGACCTCCTATTTACCTGAGGAGCATCCCATGGTTCCAGAAGCCAGAGACTGCTATACCGAGGGCGGAGAGAGAGCGATTTATCCAATTCTGTTCCAGTGTGTGGTAATCCGTGTCTTGGTACACGGAATGCTCGTTTTTTAATTCTTTGATGTACGCAGAACTATTACCCTATAAATATATTTGTATTATTTTTACATACTTCACTATTGCGTTTTGCGCAGTTTTTTATCAGTTTTTCCTGTAGTATAGGGGTGCTGAGCCACCCTAATATCAACAGCAGCAGATACCAGCATATGCTCCTAATATATACACAAGGTTTTGTATGTTAAACACTATGTGGTGAATAATATCACTGTGGGTATTCGTTTATCTATTTAATATCACAGAATTTATTTTGATGATTTTTTAGTTGCGCACGATACAAACCTCTTTTCTATTATCAGCACCTACCAGCCTGGTATTTGTGACACAGTATAGTGTTATCAGCGGTCTAGAGAGCTTGGACAGATGCCCCAGTAACTCAAGATGCACCAGCCGATATGGTGCCTCGTGCTTTATTGGTGGGAGACAAAGCAGCTATACTGTATTACAGCAGTGCCTATATTTGAATCTACTACGCAAAAATGAATATGATTTCATGTATCCCAAAGCACAAACTGTGACTACTTTTTATAGCCTCAGCAAGATAAATTAAAATAGTCAATCCACCAGGGAGATCAATTGAATCTGGTGTAACGGGTTTCCCCCCCCCCCCAATCGCAGATAGGGTCCCCTAGGGAAATACTACTCTGGTTACACATGGCTATAGTGTGGTGCACCTGCTGACTTACAGGACTCCTGAGTCTCCCGCTTGATGGTATTATGGGGAATGGCATCAGGACTGGCTTATGAGGTAATGCTGAGTTATACTCACTCATGGTAAACCGCCTCCAACTCTTCCAGACCCCCAGCGTAGTAGGGAGGAGTCTCTGAAAGAGAACCTCTATGTGCACCTTCTTCCCAAGTGACTCCACACACAAGACAGAAGCGATATCTTTCTTTGGCATCCTTTATTGACAGCAGACATGGGCAGCCGCCCATCATAGTGGCTGGTCGTCTAGCCACTCATCTCAAGTTGCCAACCCAAAGGAAGTCCCTGACCGTACACTCCCAGGCAAGGGCCCTGAAAGCAGGTCTAGCTCTTCCCTTACTCCCTAATGAAGTAAGTGGTATAGTCTTCCACACCACTCCCTAGAGGGAGGGCCAAAAACACTGCCAGAGCCCTGACAGGTTGCTGGATAGACTCACCGCACACAGGTGGTGAGGCACACACTGACAAAATGGAGCAAGTGCTGCATATTATATAGATTCAGTATGCACCACCCCTGTGTCACTGTAAGTGGACACAGAGCATGATGTCACTTCCTTCACTGAATAATACACAGCACAGGAGGTGAGGGCAAACCCCATGATTACTCCTGGCAAACCTGCCCTTAACAGGGATTATTGCACAGGAGGAGTGTAAGAGACGTGTTCAGAGGTATGCAATGGAGATTGTTTTAAGGTGAAATTAAAATAACAATTTGTGGTGTGTAGGCGGTCACTGCAGCAGGAATTCAACCGCAAACGTGAATGGTTAAAAACAGCTTTATTAACCTAGAATGCTGCGCATCACAGAGATCACTCTGGAGGGGGGACGACCTTTCACTTCTTTCTTTCATCGATCATCTCAGTACTAACAATTATAATCTTAAATTTACTTATCAACACAATATTCATCACATTCACTTTCTTGATTTACTCCTGTATGTTGGCAATGACATGTCCATCCAGACAGATATATACAGAAAAGAAAATTCTAGAAACACGCTTCTAAAGGCTCAAAGCTGCCACCCTAGATCTTTGATCAAAAACATTCCAGGGGCCCAATTTTTGAGGTTAAAGCGGATTTGCTCCGATCCTGAGGTTTTTCTACTGAGGGCTAGAGAAATGTCCAGCAGATTTTTAGAGAGGGGTTACTCTACTCAGGACATTACCGCCGCATTCAATAGAGCTGATTCTGTTGATAGAAATACACTAATACGCAAAAAGGCAAGAAATCGCAAAACCAAAATTGTGAACAACCAATCACTAGCTTCAAAAAAAGTGGAAAGTCCAATGTTTATTAGTACATTTAATAGTCAGTCACAGCAGATATGTAACATCATTTCCAAACATTGGCACACGTTGTCATTGGATAATGATCTCAGCGATATTGTGAAAAATGGTCCAAAATTCTGTTATCGCAAAGCTAAAACACTGGCCTTTCACTTATCTCCTAGCATGTATCAATCCGGTTCCAATATTTCCAATGTTAGAAGCATACCTAAAGGCTTCTATAAGTGCGGTCATTGTTCCATGTGTAGATACGCAGTACAGACAAAATATATTTTATATAATGAAGATCGTAACAAGTATTACATTCAAACATTTCTTAATTGTAATATCACTCATGTAATATACGTTCTACAATGTACCTGTGGTCTTAAATACGTGGGACGTACTATTAGACCCCTCAAAACCAGAATCGCAGAGCATGTTAGGTTGATTAGAAAAAGGGATCTAAACCATCCGGTATCTAGACATTTTTCCACATGCTCTGCAGGTAACCTTAACCAATTCACCTTCAAAGCCATAGAACACATACCATGCCACCCTAGAGGTGGGAACAGAGAAAATGCACTTAACCAAAAAGAGATGTATTGGATATACACTCTCAGAACTCTCCATCCCCATGGAATCAACGTGGACTGGGAGTTGAAACACTTCCTTATGGGATAGATAGCTGGAGAGTCTCTGGGGGTGTACATCCTAGTACATCTCTTGCATTACTGTATCTATTACATATTCAATACATCAACTGTATTTCAATTCTATATTTCTTCCCCCCGAGTTATGAATTATAATGTATAATTGCATGTTTTCATAGTTGGTACTCTCTGTACCTTTCATACATTAGATTTCCAAATTGTATTGTTATTCTCCAATGATTCTTCAAATCTTTATTCATTTTTACTGTTTATGTGATACATTGATATCATAGATGCTGCAATTTACTATTTGTGATTTTAACCCATTGTTATTTTGTATTTTTTACTTGTCACCTTTATTTATGTTGTTGAACAATTACATACACTGCAATCTGTACAGGATCCTCCCCAAATCAAATACCAACTGATTGCCATTGCCTGTGTACAATTAAGTATTGACCAATCAGGATGAGAATCCATGTATATATTTGACACCAGTGTAAGAGATCATCACTCTTTGATAAAGTTCCACACAGGAACGAAACGCGTCAGAGTGATCTCTGTGATGCGCAGCATTCTAGGTTAATAAAGCTGTTTTTAACCATTCACGTTTGCGGTTGGATTCCTGCTGCAGTGACCGCCTACACACCACAAATTGTTATTGCTACTTCTGGCGGAGCACGCAGGCTGCTACACGGAGCTGGGAGCTGGTCTTTACTTCCCTTCCTGATGACTGCACTTGGATCCGCCTCTTGTACTTGTTCCAGGGCTACTCAGGATCGCTGATTTGGCAGTGCAGTTCCCGTTCATCTCCAGCATAGCTGTCGGCCCTCGGGGATGACGTCACGAACCAGCGCGACACCCGAGGAGACGGGACCGGCCAAGCACAGGCAGTGAACAGACCGGGTCGTTTCAGGGCAGCAGGCGACGGTTTCGTGAGTACACGGGAGAGGTAGCTTATGGTTGCCTCTTTCCCTGTCTCTACAGCTTTCCCTGTGCAATAGCCCCATACCCGGGTATTATCTCTCATTCTGCCGCATGCTGCTGCTGTTGCCGGTCCCCTCTAACAGGATCTTTATGCCTGTGTAGCAGCCTTTCTTGTTCTACACGTGTCTGACATTGTCTACATACACCCAGATTCACTTATGGATTTTTAGAAGCACCGGATCACAGGGGTTCATTCCCCCACAATCACCATTGAAATTAAAATAAGGCTTTATTGCGCCTGTTGCTTTAAACATAGCAAACATGTAAATCAGCAAACAAAATCTGCTCCACTCTGGAGTATATATACACTTTTGTTCCAGCTCTTTAACTGCGTGGTTAGCCCAGCGATTCACCAGCCCAAATCATAGAGACATTCATATACTTAGATAGACATAGATAATAGTCTTAAAAGAAAAGTCTTATTTGTTAGCTGGGTTGCTGTAGGGGAAGGCTTCTTTGTTCTCCTGGTGTCCACACCCCTCTGTGATAAGGCAATGTCAGGATCCAGGTATAGAAGTAGTATCCCCCTGTGTTTTGTTGTCAGCTTGCAGTCTCTTTTGGCAGGCTCAAGACGTCTGTTTCCTTGTTCAGACCAGTTGTGGACTAAGGAGTCTCACTTCCTGTCTCAGGGGCAGGCTTTTTCTAACTCCTGTAATCAGCCAGGTGGTGTTAGTTAATTGCCTACCAGCAGTTAACTACCACACTGCTGGATTAGAGGCACATTTGTGAACAGGGATATGTCCCCTGTTACATACCTCCTCTGTTTGTGGGAAGCTCGGGCTTGCCACGGCCAAAGCCCATCCTTCCACTCTCATTCGAGATCTTTCTGTGACTTGAATGAGAGTGGATGGAGGAAGAGAACCCTCAGTCCCGCTGGGATTGGAGCCCTTTCTCCAGTTTATTCGTGTCTCCTCCCGAAGGTGCTTGAGATCAGCACTCCTCAGTTGCTCGAGGAGGACTTTTTCCAAGAATAGTCTTTTTACTGCATGCACGGTCATGAGATTTCCCTTGCATCGGGTGCTCCTCTAATTGTAGGCAGACTGTATGGCAACAGTTGCAGAGTGTTTAAGAATAGCCCTTTGGGTTTTCCGCTCTTGAGGCTGTCTCTCTGCACTTTTTTCCACTCAATGGAGTTGCTAGTTCAGCTTCTTTGGAAATGAGTAGCAATTCCAGATCCACTTCCAGAGAATGTCCCATCTTTTCAGCTTCATCAGCTAAGGATTCTTCTGGTTTTGATTCTGCACCTATACCTTTTTTTGTTGCCTGTTCGGTGGCTGAAGGTTTAGCTAGTGCTTGTTTAGGTGGTTTAGACTTTGCAACCTTGTTTTTTAGGCAAGCGGTGCTCCCAGCTCTCACTGTACCCTTTTTCCTTTGGGTTTATGTGGCTTTGGGATACTGATGCTTGGTCAGGGTCAATACTTGTCCTTGTAGTACTGTAATCTCATCCGCGAGAGATCCCTGTTTTTTGAGTGCGTCTTGCAAGTCTCTTTTCAGGGAATTTATCTGCACACTTTGCTTTCTCTGAGCTTGCTTCCACATTTTCATTGTATTGTGAAGCCCTGTGAATTTCTTTGCTTGGGCCACAGTTACTTGTCTCAGTTTCTGGACCTTCTTGTGCTCCCTCTTGTGTCGAGTCACCTGGGCTCTAAGCTTGGCCTCTAGCGATGCTTTGGTGATACTGAGGGTAGCCTTCAATTTCTCATGCTGCTTTGCGGGGACATACTGGGTAATCAGATGTTCCTGCAGCCCTTTTATTTATTTTTTAGCCTGCAGATTTGCTTCCTGCAGAATTTGCTGCTTCTCCTCAAAATTCTGGAGGTGCGTATGCAGACCTTGCAGTTGGTTCTGCAGTCCGTGCTCTGCTTCAAACTTTTCCTCTTCCAAAAGTTCATTTATTTCTTTAAGCTCATGCAGCTTTTCATTCTTTTCCTTGACGTGGTCTGTCAAATGAGAATTCTCTTCTTTCCGTCTTAAATTTTCTCTTTTTGCAGTCTCTGTAATTTTCAGGGCCTCCATGTAGTCCTCCTTCCATTTACGCACATCTGCTTTGAGAATGACAATCTCCTGGCGTGAGATTTCCTTCTCTAGGATGAGGGTCTGAATCTCCTTCTGAGAGACTTTTTTGATCTGTATTAAGATTGACAATAGTTTCTTTAGAATTGTCCAGCTCCTCAGCGAGACTGTGCAGTTCCTTTCTGGAGACTTCCAGTTTTGTGTGGCCGATGTTGATCTCATGCTATGAGGCATCCGGTGCTGCGCGAAGATTGTGAACATCTTGCTGAAAGACTGTAATCTCCTTCAGTAACGAAAAAAGAACAAGGCGCACAACGCACATAGTGAAGCACAATTAAAAAAGTTAATTTTACTAAAGGATAATAAGTTCTGCGTACATCAGAGTAAATAAAATCAAGCAATGGATTAGTGGGGTTACCACACGGGGGGATAGCTGGAATCGTCACTCTTCACCCGATGTAGAGGAGAAAATAGGAGACCAGCGGTCATCTATCCAGGCAGGAGGGCAGTAGGGCCCTCTGAGTCCGTGGAGTACACTCACTCCGTTTCTGGATGATGGGATGGTATGTCAACAGTGTAAAGTCCCACACACAAGTCCCGTAACAAAGTACAGCAGCCTCCGTCAGTACCACCACTGCCAAACGCCGACAGCATGCCGCTTCGCCTTGTAGGGTGCCCGCTGATGACGTCACTGACTTCTCCTCTATTGCAATGCCCAGAGGAGTGTCCACAGCAGCGCACGGCACCGCACAGCACAAAGGGTGGCACAGAGTATAACAAACGGAAAATGCTGTCACAGGGGACAGCGAGGGATAAACCAAGGATAATCTTGGTCACAAATGGATAAAAAATGAGCAGAAACACATTCCAACGCGTTTTGTAACACACAGTTACTTCTTCAGGGATATAGGCAGCTGGGGGAGTATACATACTTATATACCAAACAACCCCCAATCCAAAATAGGGTGTCATATTACTGCACCAATCCATGAAGGTGCATCAAATAGCTCATCAAGGTACTGCAAATACAGTGTTAATTAAAAGAAACAGAACATATAGAAAATACAAAATACAATAAAAGCAATAAAAATACATATTAATTAGGCGACAGAATTCTGAAAGAGAAAAGCCACAATTAGAGCCATACAGGTGCGAAAACAAAGGCAGACATGCGTATATACGGATGCTTAAATGATCAATACAGGGACCAAATATCTATATCTTCATTTAACCCCTTAGGGGTCAACGAACTCATTTGGTAAATCCAAAAGGTTTCTTGGTAGGAGAGGCTTTTGATTCTATCGCTTCCCCTCCTCTCCTTAGGAACCACTTTAATGCCCTTAAGCATTCGTTTGGAAGGGTCTTTATTATGATGTAATGCATAGTGGCGGGAAAGGCTATGTTTTTCATAAGAAGACTTGATCCACAGGGGGGGGGGAAGGGAGCGGTATTCTCAGGAACACACCAAGAAATAAAAAATATAAACACAGTGATAGTGCAATATGTTAAGACAAGCGGAGAATGGGTGAATCTTGGCTCTAATGCAATTCCTACTTACAGCATGTAAGATTTAAACAGGCAGTGGTCTGACTCTGTCAGGATGATGTCGGTGTGCTCCTGAGGAAGCGGTTAGAGAACAGCGAAACGCGTTGAGCCAAGCCTTTAGTCCACCAGAGCCCTGCTGCAAGTGAAGACGTGTGAGGTGCCTGCTGCCTATACCAGCGATCGGCTGAGATTCATCTCCCCCGCTCTCCACCGGTTGTCATCCCCCGTGCCGCCGGAAGTGACGTCAGACGCCATACCGCGACGGGGAGGTGGAAGCGAAGGGAAGCTATCCAGCCAGCACACCATCGCCAAAAAGCCCTCTACTGTCTCACGAAACTGCTACGGGAATACCTTTCAAGTACTTATTCTGTTATACCTTGAGATTATCCCGCATGAAGTTAACTACTATCAAGTTCCCCTCTCTGTGTATACCCCACACCGACATCATCCTGACAGAGTCAGACCACTGCCTGTTTAAATCTTACATGCTGTAAGTAGGAATTGCATTAGAGCCAAGATTCACCCATTCTCCGCTTGTCTTAACATATTGCACTATCACTGTGTTTATATTTTTTATTTCTTGGTGTGTTCCTGAGAATACCGCTCCCTTCCCCCCCCCCCCTGTGGATCAAGTCTTCTCATGTAAGGAATCTGTACATATTCCTTGGAAGGTGGAGAAGCGTGTTCTTCTGGGATACACATCCCTTTTAAGTATTGCATTTGTTTATTGCACTTAATTATATTAAGGTGTTTATTAGCGCCGGTACAAGTCATTTGGTTGCACTATGTTTTTCATAACCAATTTTGATGTTCCTGATATGTTCCTTTATACGGATCTTTAAGCATCTTTTCCTGCAACCTATATATTGAAGGCCGCACTCACAATTAACCAAGTGTCTTCCAGTGTGGGAGGTGTTCAGTATTTAAGCACCTACACCCTGAGAGGAAAACATTCAAATCGTTCGCTACCGGTGAGAGCTTCGCCATTGATTCTTTATCAATTGCAATTCAATACATGTTGTTTATTTGGTTAATTGTGAGTGCGGCCTTCAATATATACAGTGGCGGCCGACCTGAGTCTAAGATGGCTAGATCCGCGGTTCTCAGATTATCCCGGTTAGGTGCGTTTTTTGTCGTTTTCGTCCGGAGTGAACTGCGTTATTTTCGCGCTCGTGATATTAGCATTTTATTCTCGCTGTCTGCAACACTGCAATGCCATGTAAAAACTCAGGGGGGATTTGCGAGCTGTTGTCTTGGAAGTCTAATACCTTCGCGGTTCAACCTACGTCAGACCACAGTCTGTGTGTGCGCGCTCTCGCAGTAATTGTAAATTTGCATATTTAAAGTATACATGCATGCTGTACGGTATGTCACATTTGAAAATTGTTGAAACGCATAGGCGTGTACAGTACTGTAACAGTGTCACATTTCAGCATATACAGCGCTCTCCCCTCGCACATGATAATTAACTGCACTGCAGGGTATTTCAACTTCTTATCTTCTGTGCAATGCAGTACATCTCTCCCACACCATTCCTTTGAACGTGTGTCTGGTTTCAATCACATTGCTACTTGACAGCAGGAATTTACTGCGCATGTGCCTGTAACTTCGTCCACCACTGCTTGCTTGCCTGAGTGAGTGACCAAAATTTTTTTTTTTAATTTTTATTGTAATTTTTTTTTCTCCACAAGAGACGATATTCAATCTGTGCTGTAGTTTTTGACTGTGACCCTGCACATGGTTGATTTGTGTGCTTTTTACGTACTGTATTTGGGGGTGTATTATTATGATGAACTGCCTTTTGAAATCAAAGTATGTCTTTAGCTTTGAACTTCATGCAGCTGTACCCTGCAGCCCCCTCCCCCACGAACACTAGCTCAAGGATTTGAAATTCCACGGAGCCGTTTATTTTCTGAATCTTGCCATTGTGTTCTTAATCCGTCCATAGCCGATCTACAAAGCCTCACTGCGCCTGCGTGTAATTCTCTTTGAGATGGGAGCTAGCTGCTTACTGCACATGAGTCACCCAACCCCCCCTCTCCACAGAGTCGTTAATTTTCTGAATCTTGCCATTGTGTTCTTAATCCATCCATAGCCGACCTACAAAGCCTCACTGCGCCTGCGTGTAATTCTCTTTGAGATGGGAGCTAGCTGCTTACTGCGCATGAGTCACCCACCCCCCCCCCACCTCTCCACAGAGTCGTTAATTTTCTGAATCTTGCCATTGTGTTTTTAATCAGTCCCTAGCCGAGCGTCAATCGCCTCACTGCGCCTGCGTGTACTCTAATCCTTTTAAAGATGGGAGCTTGCTGCTTACAGCGCATGAGTCACCCAACCCCCTCTCTCCACAGAGTCGCTAATTTTCTGAATATTGCCATTGTGTTCTTAATCCGTCCATAGCCGACCTACAAAGCCTCAGTGCGCCTGCGTGTAATTCTCTTTGAGATGCGCCTGTAACTTCACCCACCTCTGCTTGCTTGAGTGCACCCCCAAAAAATTTTAATTAGAATTTTTTAACTGTTATTTTATCCACAAGCCTGCAAAAACAATCTTGATATTACGATATTAAATCTGTGTGTTTGCCTGCACATGGTTGATTTGTGTGCTTTGTATGTACTGTATTTGGGGGGTGTAGGGATCAAATTACAGTATTATGATGAACTGCCTTTTGAAATTACTGTTCTCTACAGTACAGTACAGTATGTTATTTCTTTGAACTGCTGCACAACTAATCCTTCATCCCTCCCCCACGCACACACAAACTCTTATTGACAGACACCTCCACAGAGTCATTCATTTTCTGAAGTTAGTTAGTCATTGTGTTTTAATCCATCCCTAGCCGAGCGTCAATCACCTCACTGCACCTGCGTGTACTCTAATCCTTTTAGAGATGGGAGCTTGCTGCTTACTGCGCATGAGTCACCCAACCCCCTCTCTCCACAGAGTCGTTAATTTTCTGAATATTGCCATTGTGTTCTTAATCCGTCCATAGCCGACCTACAGAGCGCCTGCGTGTAATCACCCCCCCAACCCTTTGAGGCTTTGTTTACGGTAACGCTTTGGAAAATCCCTTCTCGATTTTGAAATGTAAATCCGATTTGCACAGCATTGTGAGAATTGAAAGTTAAAAAAAACATTAACTGATTCATTGGTGTACTGTAGGAGTGGGGGGGTTTGTTGTTATTGTAAATGATTATGACTAGCAGGAATGTGAATAAATATTTATTTTATTTTATCAGGAACCAAGAAAAACAAATATAAAAATAATCATGAATAATACATAATGCAGTCTTTATTAAGTTCTTTTGGCAGATTGAAATTGGATAAACATTTAGAAAACATTTCTAAAACATGGGGCAACATGAACAATGTACATTAATAAGAATATTATTTAATAATATATACTGTAATGTACTGTAATGTATAATGTATATATTGTTTTTTCCGACTTTATCTTGTTCCTCATTCTGTGTACAGTACAGTAGTTCATTGAGAGAGGAGAGGTTTTGTGTACATCATTACTGCTGTTTATATACTGTACATTTTACTGTACAAACAGATTAGACTGTCCCACCTCCCCCCAGGCCACCCTTTTTTCCTGAAACGACAAGAAAACAAAAAATTAGTGCAGTTATGTGCGTACTGTATTATGGCATTGTGTGATGTGTAGTACTACTGTAGATGGCTGGTGCTGCTTTCTCTGGAAAGAAAAAAATTGAGAAGTTAGTAGGCAGTTACTGTAGTACTGTCAAACTAGTCTATACTGGAACTACTGTATACTCTGACTACTGTTAAATACTATGTACTGTAACCTGATGGCTGGTGCTGCTCTCTCTGTAAAGAAAAAACTCTAACTACTGTATACTCTGACTATTGGGAAAGAAAAAATCTGTGCCATACTTACCTGTATCATACTGTACTTACAATACTACAGCACAGTACTACTTTCCTGATACTTGCCCATTATGCGCGAGACAATGGGCAACACAGTGGCAATATGGTCTATATATTTGTTGCAGCATTCCACGGTGAGTACCTCGTTCTAAAACCTCATTATGGCTTTGAAATTTGAAATTTGAAAATGAAAATTGAGGGCCGGTGGATAATCATGAATAATGCACATTGATAATAATATTAATTAATAATATATAATATATAATAATATATATAATAATATAAAATTTTCCGTCTTTATCTTCTTCCTCATTCTGTGTAGTTCATTGAGAGAGGGGAGGTTTTGTGTAAATCATGACTGCACTTTAGATACACTTTACTGTACACACAGTTCACACAATGTACACATGATACCCGCCCTCCCCTATCCATCCTTTTTTTCTCTGAAACGACAAGAAAAGAAAAAATTAGTGCAGTTAGGTGCATATTATGGCATTGTGTACACTATCGCTACTCAATATTGGAATACAGTATACAGTTAATACTGTCAAACTAGTCTATACTGGAACTACTGTATACTGTGACTACTGTTAAATACTTTGTAACCAGATGGCTAGTGCTGCTCTCTCAGGAAAGAAAAAATCTGTGCCATACTTACCTGTATCATACAGTATAGTACTTGGTGTGCCTGTACTTACCATAGAACAGTACAGTACTTTACCATACTACCTTCCTGATGCTTGCCCATTACGCGCGATCACAATGTGCAACAAAGTCGCAATATGGTCAATATATTTATTGCATCGTTCCACGGTGAGTACATCGTTCCAAAAACTCATTATGCCTTTCAACAACTCGTCCTTTTTGGAGGGTTTCGCCACTTTCCGGATATGGTCCTTCAGCTGATGCCAGACCATTTCGATCGGATTGAAGTCTGGCGATCTGTCATTGGAAAAAAAGGACAATTAGTTTAAGAGATACAGTACACAGTAAAAACTGTGGGAAACAAATGAGACACGGTTACCGCACTTACTCCGCTGGCGTCTTCACCCAGTTGATACCGCGCTCAAGGATATGCGCTGTTGACGCGGTGTGCTTCGGATCGTTGTCCTGGTAGAAGCGGTGACCATTCGGGAACTCGAGTGTGATGTATTGCACTAACTGAGGGACAATGTTGTCTTGGAAGAAAGCTTTATTCATGATTCCTATAGCAAGAAAAGAAAAGTGCTCAAAAAACTGCACAATAGTAAAGAACAGCGCAAACAGTAAGGCTACACTAGTAAAGTACAGTGCATAAGGCTACATTATATTTGATATATTTTACCTTCAAAGATGACAATGCATCCTGGTCCACGCCTAGAGATGGCACCACATACATGCAGCTTCACGGGGTGTTTTGGCCGCGGCTTCAAAGATATGCAGCCCTTTTTGTGGAATACAAAGCTTGCAAATCTCTCCAGCGACACAGTAGACTCGTCAGTGAAGATGCAATCCTGGAAAGTTTCCCCACTGTCGATCCATGCCTGGGCCTGGACCACTCTTTTGATTTTGTTTGCGTCCCTTATCATGGGATACACTCTGTAATGACAAGGAATAAATAATTTTAGCGGTACAGTACAGTTTGCTAAACAACACTTTTACCTCCTGTACTGTCCAGTACTAACCTCACACGTCCATATTTCCATCCAATGCTGCGTCTCATCTTCTTTATGCTGGTCTCGGATACAGCGAGATTGTGATTTTCCTGCACAGTGTATTTGACCCTTAATGCACTCCTTTCATCATTCTCCTCACTTATTTTGTCCACCAGGAGAGTTGTCTCCCTACAATGTAAAGAAAAACATTCCGGTAAGTAAAAAAATTAGAGACAGTAGATCAAGAGGATACAATATATTGTTCTATTAATACAGTATGCAGCAATATAAAACTGTTGAAATATAAATATAAATATACAATATATATATATATTGTTGTAATATAAATATAAATATACAAAATATATATACTGTTGTAATATAAATATAAATATACAAAATATATACACTGTTGTAATATAAATATACCAAATATATACTGTATACTGTTGTAATATAAATATATAAAATATATATACTGTTGTAATATAAATATACAAAACATATATACTGTTGTAATATAAATATAAATATACAAAATATATACACTGTTGTAATATAAATATAAATATACAAAATATATATACTGTTGTAATATAAAACAAGAATATTAGATACAGAACTGTATATGTACAGTACATTTTTGGATCAAATTTTTTTTTCAAAGTTTTTTAAATATACTTACGCGTTAGTTACCCTTGGTGCCCTTTTGCGTTCTCTGTTTTTTCCGTGTGCAAGATAGCTCACGGTTGTTGCTGGCACAACGAGGCCAGAAGTAGCTAACCAGCGTTGGATTGCAGCAATTCGGTGTCCGCTCGTGTACATCTCCTTAATTCGCATGCTGAGATCCTTGGAAATCTTTTCAACAACCATTGCTGCGAGTAGAAAGAAATACAAACACAAGAATGTATATTCGATGTTTAGTCGATGTGTATTCAATGTGCAGTGAATCCACAAAATGGATGGTGTATTTATACGGTAATGACTCACATTAGAGTACGCCCACTTTCAACACCTGTACCTCTCTGCCATGCATAAAAGTTTTTCCTATCTTTGCATAGCCCACCACTCGATGATCTTTATCTGAACTTGCCCTTGTCCAGATACTGCATTGTGCCAACTGCTTTCATGGAGCAAGCCCGATTCTACGGATGCAGGAACCCTCTCGCCTCTGCCGTGTCTGTCATGCAGAAAAAGCGAAAGGCGGTTGCCGTTTCCATGCCACGGCAAAAGCGACAGGCTAAGGCCAATAAAGAAAACCTTCTGCTGACCCCAAAGGCTAAGGGTTTTAATAGACGTCAGCCTTATTATGTCAAGAAGATATACGGTGATGTACTCTCGATGCAAAACAATTGGCAGCCAACCCATCGAACCCGCAGACCACCACCTCCCATACACTTCGACGACTTTGCCACCACTGTCCAGTAAATCTTCAGCCCTTCTTCTCCACCCTCGTCCTCGACGCTGTCACCGCTCTCCCGGAAACCCACAGGCCATCTTCCCCGGTTCTATCTGACGACGCTGCCACCTATGAAATCCACGGGTCACTTTCTCCTTTGCTTTTAGACGACTCTGCTTCTCGCCCGGAAATCCAAAGGTCACTTTATCCATCCCTCTTTGACGACGCTGCCGCTTCTCCTCTACCGGATATCCACAGGTCACCGCCTCCACCCTTCTTCGATGTCACTGCCGCTTCTCTCCATGGAACCCCCATCTCATCCTCCGTTGCACCCATCCACCCAGATGTCCACACGCCATGCCCAAGAAGAAGCTCTTTAGACCAGATGCTGAATGGGATAAGTGTGGATCTCCCCGGGAACTCTATTGTGCTAGCAAAGATAGATCTGCTTCTGGAGACCATGTTAAATGTGGAGCAACGGATGCTACATATGGATCAATGGATGATACATATGGATCAACGGATGCTAGATATGGATCAACGGATGGATCGACGGATGGAGACGATAGAGGCTGACATAGCGGGTATACATCGTTTGCTCTGTGTTAATGCCCCTATTTCCCCGACGCTGGAGCAGGGGGGTGACATGGATGTGATGAATGGGAGCATCGACCCCCTTCCATCACCAAGCGCACCCCCTCCACCAGAAGATGTAGTGTATATGTATGCCGTTGAGGAGGACATGACAACCCCGTCAAGACCACGACAGGAGACAACACGGCGACCAAGACCGGAGTAAAGCTTCCTCCCAGACAACCTACCATCGCCCCAAGCACACCCGCTCACAGAAGACCTACATTCGCTCGCATCGATACGGTGCCCGACATCACCCTGCGCGATCTGACACCGGCGCTTAGGGAGAAGTATAGGGTGATGAGTGCGGGTGCACCCCACAAGTATGCCTTGTTACTTTTTAAGCACCATGTTCCCTACTCGTTGTACTGCGACTGGGCCTTCAAAGTGAACTACGATGGAAATCGCATAAAAAAGGCGCTTCCTGTCAATTTAAGAAAGAACATTCTGGATGAAATGCGGCGCTTTTTTCCAATTACAGATCCTGTAATGAAAGGCGTTCGTGACTGCATTAATGGCGTTTTGCGCCATGCAAGGAATTGGCCATGGACGGACAATGTGGTAGACTTTCTGGATTAATCACGGGAACTGTAAGACCATACTGTTGTGCTGAACTGTGCTGTACTGTACATGTTTTGACCTGCTGTACATAAATAAAGAAGTTGTTGTTGTGTGTTTTTTAACTTGTATTTATACAGAAATGTTTTAACTTGCTGTTCACACACACAGGACCTGCACAATTTCAGTCCCTGAGGGCCACACACAGGCACAGGTTTCAAGGTTGTCCTGAAAACTGGGCCTGTCTGCTGCCCTAGAGAACTGTAGTGGTGCAGGCCTGACTGACAGTTTTGCACACCATCCCACTGTACTGTATACTGTATGTTTCTTTAATAAAGTAGATGTTGCGTTTTGTATACTGTATTTTATGAATAAAGAATTTTTTTAATCACAGGTAAGACCATACTGTTGTGCTGAACTGTATTGTACATGTTTTGACCTGCTGTACTTAAATAAAGAAGATGTTGTTGTGTGTTTTTTAACTTGTATTTAGACAGAAATGTTTTAACTTGCTGTACACACACACAGGACCTGCACAATTCCAGCCCCTGAGGGCCGCAAACAGGCACGGTTTTCAAGGTTGTCCTGAAAACCGGGCCTGTCTGCTGCTCTCGAGGACTGTACTGGTGCAGACTGTTTTGCACACCATCCCACTGTATATGTTTTCACTTGCCGTTCTTTGATAAAGGAGATGTTGCGTTTTGTATATGTTATGAATAAAGAATTTGTTTTTAAAACATGTGACTGTAAACCATACTGACTGACTGTAATTTTTTTTACTTTCTATACATAAATGTTTTCACAACTGTAGCAATAAACCATACACCTGTTGATGTTTTGAATTGCTGTGCACTTAAAATGTTTCTACATTGTACAGTATTTGTAAATAAATGTTTTTGTACTTACTCCACCAATAAAAGAACATGTTGATTTGTTTTACATTGTTCCATTGGCTATTTTGCTACTGTAACAAAATACAGTGTTTCTAGAATGTACACTACTGTCCAGGCACACTGTACTGTATACTGTACTGTAGGCATGCTTAGTACAAGAGTAGTAAAAAAATAGAAGACACATACAGTACAGTACTGTACTGTATGTACTGGCACTGTATAGAAGACACATACTGTATGTACAGTACTGTAATACATGTAGAATAAATGCATAGTTTACTGTTTATAAAAAAGTATTGTATACTGTACGGCCGCAAAACATCAGCATAGTGTACATCAGCCACTAAACTGTAGACTCCGGTACGTGGGTTTTTAAATCCGATTCAGCAATGTGCAGGCATTGTTACACAAAGCGATATTATCCATCGAAATCCCTCCATTTGCCATTTTCTTTTCTGAGGAAAAACAAAAAGAAAAGTTTTACTGTAATGGTCTAAAGAAGTTCCCAGCCAGTCCCACCAATAATTTTCTCGGGGGGTGTCTCCTGTTCACATGCGCATGCGCCTACTGTCGATGTAATGACACGCATACTGTATGCGTTTCAAGAAGGTTCCAATGCGCATGCGCCTAGCGTTCCACCAATAGTTCAGTATCTGCAGTACAGTACTGTAGAAGCCGCTCAGCCAATAATATTGCTCACAGGAGAATCACTTGACTTTTGAATCGCACCGATATTGATACTGTATTGTCAAAATAAAAAAAACACAGAAAATAATACGGCAATAATACTCACCATAGAATTTCCCATTCAGCTGGCGCCGGCGCCGTTCCACTGCCAGTCCAGCGTTCTTGATCATCCACGTCGATAGTTTGCAGCGGGACTAGTCCACCTGTAGTCAGCTGATGAGGCTGGAAATTGCTTAGGTACATGCAAGCTTGATCGAAACTGCACGCGAAATCCGGCTCAGGGTTGTCACTGACGGCGGGACCGTCATTGGAAGCCGGTGCTGGTGCATTGCTTGGCAGCGACTGTCGTTTCTTAGTTGGTTTTAACACGACCCTTCGCCTTTTGCCATCTGCATGATCATAGATTCAGGAAAAAGCCGGTGATACACACCAATATCCTCCAACAAGTTGTGGCTCAATAGGATAAAAACAGGGATCGCTACATCACCTTTTCCTTATTGCATGCTTCCACTTATGAGGAGCTGGCGAAAATTTGTAAAAGTCATAGTTTTCGATAAAATATTGATAAATTTGAACAACTGTTGCCATCTTATCCTCTGTTGCATTAATCGCGGCCCATATCAAATACGCGTAACTTCTGTTGGGTTTTTGGAAAATGGGCTGGACTTGAACACTCATGGCGGGCGGGTCTCTGGAGAATACTGTAACCGAAACTGGTCTTTGTCTTTCTTTAATATGAAAAGTCTAAATTGATACATTTTTGCAAACTCTTCCTTCAGTCTCAAGGCCATGTTACAATAGCACACTGTGGTATCTTTTTTAAACGAAACACCTGCAAGTCGACACATTACTGAAGCGCATGCGCATTACAATTCATGAATATCTGCCATCTGGCGGACACGCGAAGAATTGCAACCTATTAAATCCGAAACATTCTCAATAAACGCATCAACCGCGCGTCAACCGCACATGACCCGCGCATGACCCGCGGCTGGGAACGCAAAATGAATGCGGCATGCTCCAGGTGAAGTGCATCGCATTCCAGGAAAATGCCAGGGAAAAAACGGCGATGTGTTAGACTCAGATGTGCCGCAGCAGTACAGTATACATCACTTATATGTCACCATAGATTCTGAGCGCGTACACGCTCTGAGAATGTACATTTACATTAGGACTGACATTTAGTGTGTGGTGGTTACATAACGGACCTATCTCCATAATCTAGGAGGCTATATACAAAGCACCAGATCCTAAATATCTATCAAGGATCTCCATAAGTATATACTACTTAGCTACCTTTAGTCAAGTTACGAATGATTACAGTCACGTGCTGTTTGACACATTTTTTGATTTTAAAGCCCATTTTTGTATTCATTGTTTGCCTATAAAGTATTTTAACAATGTCATTATACATATAGTTTGACTGAGTGCTGATATACTGGGTTTCCTTTTCTTCTGTATACTTTAATCCCCTACCTAGTAAGCACCTCAACGTGGTTCACATTGTGGCTGTGCGGGAGTTTCCCTTGTGTTTAGCTATCCATAACTTGGGTTGTCTTGACCCATTAATACTCCCAGCACGCATTGCAATATCTGTACACTATGTCTGGTTTTCTATCCAATAAATCTGACTTTTTTGAATGGCAGCTGGAGGCTGAACAAATGTTTTCATAAGAATATGTAGCCACAGAATCTACATCTACACCCAATATTAGTAATTTCTTTAGGGAGTTAGACAAAGCATATAAACTACAAAGGAAGACTTGGTGGGAGATATTCAGCTTCGAAAAATACCTTAAGGCAGAATTTATCCCTAGGGGTTTAAGGGTAAACATTGCACCAGCATATGATATAACGGATGATGACTTTACTAGATCATGGGAATTGGTGCTTAACCAGTGCTCAATACTGTTGATGGAGCTTCTGGTCACCTACCAAAAAGAGAAATTAGTCAAGGTTAACACTGACCTTGACACTCTATTGGAAAAGGTGGAGACTTGGAAGACCAATGATAAATTTGTTGAGCTAGAAGGACGACTAAAAAGCAATATAGACAAATTCACGGGGGACTTAAAGGAACGCAAACGTAATAAATTCCAGAGAGACTCTGAAGACTATCAGACTGGCAAGATCTATAGATACAAGTTTGCCCCTAAAAGTCGTAAACAACAGACTAAACCCAATACTCAGGTGTCATCTACAGATTGGGAAGTATCTGAGAGTGAAGAAGAAAGACCCACCACCTCAGAAAATAGTACACCTGGACCCGAACCTCTATTGCCCACTACCTCCCCTTGGTATCTTTTTTAGAGCAGAGACCAAAAGAGGGCAGGAAACCAGAAAAAGAAAAACAAGGAGAGGGAAAGGTATGGGCTCTAAGAAGCGGGAATCCTAATTCCTCAAAAAACAGAAACAAAAAAAACAGGGGCTACCAGGGCTATTAGAAGGTGACGAACTTCAAATTATAAACCTCTCAGATAAAATACTGAATGAGAACCACATAAAAGTCTTAAAATGTGGTCTATCCTTTTCACCATCCAACAATCTGAATACATTTGAATGGGTCAAAGATGTAAATTTATTTGCTCGCAAACTCAAACTACACAAAATGTACCGATCTAGGGAGAGGAGAATGGCAATCCGTGAGGGTATGCCCGTACCAGATGCAAGGGAAACTGAAGCCCTGAATGACCTTATAGTACTATTGGCCAGGTGAAGTAAGACCACCAGGTGAAGGGCTTTTCACTGATCTTAGGCCAAAATCCAAATTCTTGCCCTATGGAGAACAACATGCCCATATCGACACATTTGTTAATTTGGTAACCAAAGATCTTGAATCTTTACCAGGGACCAAACAACTGGACAACCTTAATGGGAGCGGAAAAACAAGCCCTCAAAGAATTATCAGACAATAAGACTATTGTCATCAAACCATCTGATAAGTGTGGTAATCTGGTAATCTTAAAATCAAAGGACTATGAGAAAGAAAATATGAGGATTTTGTCAGACAGGGCCTGCTATGAGATTTTAGAGACAGACCCTACTCTGAAATTTAACAAGGAGCTGATCCACATGCTTAATAAAGGTCTGACTCTAAAACTTATCTCTGAAAGAGAATACAATTACATCCTGGTCCGGACACCAAAAATCGCTACCTTCTATAGTCTCCCTAAGGTCCACAAAAACAAAACACCGCACCCGGGTAGACCAACAGTCTCCGGGATCGGTAATCTGACAGAAAAAGCAAGTTCGTATGTGGACAAGATTTTGAGACCTTTTGTCACTTCTCTGCCTTCATTCATTAGTGACACCAAAGATGTCCTTATGAAGCTAGAAGGCATAGTGGTGGCTGATGACTGTATCTTAGTAACCCTCGATGTAGAGGGACTATACTCTAGCATCAGACATGACCAGGGAATAAGAGCGGTTAATCACTTCCTTAGCACACGCAGTCAGCATCACCAAAATCCCAACAGTTTTACTGTGGAATTATTAAAATTTATCCTACAAAGAAACTATTTTTGGTTTAACAAGACCATCTATCACCAGGTACAGGGTACAGCTTTGGGCACGAAATGTGCCCCGACATATGCTAACCTGTATCTGGGATGGTGGGAATCAACAGTGGTATTTTCAGAAGAACTTGAATATCTTACCACACATGTGGAGATATGGCTTCGCTTCATTGACGATGTGCTCATAGTGTGGCGAGGGTCAGAGGCATTGCTGAAACAATTCATAGAGGTCCTCAACATCAACAATCTCAACTTACATCTGACTCTAGAGTATAGCTCTGAAAAAATTTGCTTTCTCGACTTATTGATCTCCAAGGGTGACAATGGCCTTCTAGAAACAACGACATATATCGCAAAAATACAGCTACAAACAGTATCCTCTTGGCAAGCAGTCACCCCACAAGTTCACTGGTAGAAGGAATACCGGTTGGTCAGTTCCTTCGACTAAGAAGAAATTTTAGTAATGACAAGGACTTTGAAGACAAAGCCATTGACATGAAAAATCGTTTCATAGCTAGGGGTTATAGCCAAAAAACAGTAAAGAAGGCCTACAAATGGGCAAAACACAAAGTAAGATCAGAACTAGTCAAAAATAAACCCACAAAACCAGATCAGAGAATAGTAAGATTCATTGGCACCTTCAATAAACAATGGAAAGTGGCAAAGGAAATTCTGCACAAACATTGGCACATACTAAGGGCTGACAAAGATCTATGTGACTCTATACCTCCATATCCAGCCATGGTCAGCAGACGGGCTAAGAATTTGAGAGATCATCTAGTCCACAGTCACTATACTGCGGAAACACCTAGGGCCACCTGGTTACCACCTCGGGTTGAGGGCACCTTTCATTGTCAAAGATGCAAAGCCTGTCAATATGTAACTGTGTCAAAAACCTTCAGAAACCACAATAACTCTAAGCACTTTAATATACATAAGTTTATTAATTGCAATACCACAGGAGTTGTTTACATGGGGACCTGTAAGTGTGGGAAAAAGTATGTGGGCAAAACACGCCGCCAGTTCAAAACATGAATTTTGGAACATGTAGGATCAATTCGCAATGAACTAGGTACCCCAATTGCCAACCATGTAAATAAATGTCAGCAAGGAGACTTGAAGGCAATACCCTTTGTGGGAATAGATCAATTTCCCCCTGGAATTAGAAAGGGGGACTGGGACACTGAACTGCTGAAGATGGAGTCAAGATGGATACTGCTGCGGCAGCTTTTATTCTAACAATCACCGGTTTTTACCTGGCTTGTTCCTGGAATGCGACGCTGTTCACCTGGCGCATGCCGCGTTCATCTTGCGTTACCAGCCACGGGTCATGCCCGGCTGATACGCAGTTGATGCGTTTATTGATAATGATTCGGATTTTAATAGGCTGCAATGCTTTGCGTGTCCGCCAGATGGCAGATATTCATGAATTGTAATGCGTCGAATCAGTAATGTGTCGGCTTTCAGGTGTTTCATTTAAAAAAGATACTGTACCACAGTGTGCCATTGTAACTTGGCCTTGGCCTTGAGACTGAAGGAAGAGGTTGCAAAAATGTATCAATTTAGGCTTTTCATATTAATGAAAGACAAAGAATAGTTTCAGTTACAGTATTCTCCAGAGACCCGCCCGCCATGAGTGTTCAAGTGCAGCCCGCATTCCAAAAACCCGACATAAGTTACGCGTATTTGATATGGGCCGCGAATAATGCAACAGATGATAAGATGGCAATAGTTGCTCAAATTTATCAGTATTTTATCGAAAACTATGACTTTTAACATTTTCGCCAACTCCTCATACGTGGAAGCGTGCAGTAAGGAAAAAGTTATTTATAGAAACAACAGAGGGATAGGGAGTGATCACAGGACCATACCAATTGAATAATGTAGTCAAATATGTAGTCAAATATGTAAGTGAGGTAAGTGAGGTAATCAAAAAGATGGGTGCAAACTGTGAACTGAAAAGTGAATCAGAAAAGGGGAAGAGAAACACAAAATGGATGTGCACCCTAAAAGAATTCACTTATATGCACACCAAACTAATGTAAAAATTAACTTTTAATAAATACCTTAAAACATATATTACCAAAGTAATGTGTAATGTGGATTAAAAATATATTCAAATCCATGTCTTTGATTATTGAGTCGCGCTGTCCCAGATGTCCACTTAATATTAGTGGGATACAAAAGACAGGGGATGCTAGGAGTCAGGGTGTTACCCCCTCTGGAGCAACGATGAGACCCAGTAGTGAGAATATATAGTTGTTCACAGGTAGAGCTTCCTTGCTAGATGGACCAGCACTGCGCACTGCAATAAGGGCTTTGGTGTGTTAAAGTGCAGGTGCCTGGGTAGTAAAGCTAGCACATACAGTGTAATGATGATACAGACACTGCAACATACATCCACCAGACACAGCAGTGCTGGGGTGAATAGCACAGAGATAACTGTGAAAGCACCTCACATAGAGTGCAAGGAAAGCAGGCACACAAACTGTGGAAATAAATAAATAAACGACTATCTGCTAGGGTCTGCAAAGTTAGAACAAGGAGATTACAGACACTACATTAAAACAGCTCCAAGTAGGAGACTGACAACATTGCGCGTCCAACGCGCGTTTCCCTCCAGCAAAGGAGCTTCTTCAGGGACAAATTTTACTGGGGGAGAGAGGTCTGAACCCTTTTATACTCCTTCAATACCCTAATTACAAAATCAATTGCTGTCAGCTGTTGCACATGCGCACTGATCTCACTCACAGACTGACTCAGCAAAGTACTCAAACACCAATAAATGAATTATCAGAGAAAGTTCCATTGTTTGTACCTTTATTTAGGCATATTCCCAACATAAACCGGCTGTTCGTAGAGTTTTTAAAGCCATAAACCGTGATCGCCATATCCAGTGTCTAATGCGCATGTGCAGGGACTTAGACAGTATTTTCATTCTAGTCTGTGCGCGTTGCGCATGCGCGGGGACTTAGGTGTATTTCCATGCTTTTTCGTCTCCATTGCGCATGCGCGAGGACATAGAACGCATCTCTATATTTGTGCCAGTACATTGCGCATTATATCGTGCCACCGCGCATGCGCAAGAACTTAGAGTTATAGACGGTCTACCCTCCGTCATAGTGCGCATGCGTTGGGACTTAGAAATAATTCCGGACGATTGCATACAGCGCTAGTGCGAACTGCGCATGCGTAAGAACTTAGAATTTATTACAACGTTCTTTGTGTATTGCGCATGCGTGGGCACTTAGAAATTTTTTCGCGATTCCTGGTATTTTATATAGCGCATGCCCGGGGACTTAAGAATTGTGTCAGAAACTGCCCAAACATGATGCTAGCACATGGGAATTCAAGGTTCCTCAGGGAGAAAGATGTGCATGGATAAAATTATGATTAAGTACATACAAGGGGTACTGAGTGTAGATAAAAGGTAAGGGTGTACAGAACCTGTGTTTCACATATTGTATTGGTTGACAATGCAAATAAAATTATTTGCAGTCCCCCATATGTATAAAACACAATGTGTCAACTTTCAATGCGGTGTTGGATAAATCAATTAAACAATTTGAAAAAGTATGACTGTATATGTGTCTGTAATTTATTATCTCTACTCGTTATATATAACACATATACACACATTACACAAATACTAAACCCACTGCTGGGTTTAGAACTTAAGTATTATAGTCACTAGTCTAAATAATAATAATACTATAATCTATTTAATATTTCAATACCAAGGCTGGAAATTGTCATAGTGGACAATGAAAATGACATAGCTGGATATCGGAGAGACAAGTAAAATGTATATACATAATGTGAGTAGATGGCAGGATACATATTTTCGACCAGATAGTCCCTTGCTTAAATGAAGGGCATGAAAGTAAACCCCTCATTAAGACCGTTGGGGCTCCTAGTTTTTAGCTTGTAAATCCATTCTGCTTCGATACAAAGCAGGGATTGGTCAGTGTTTCCACCTCTCATGGGACATTTCAACTGATAAATGCCCATGAATTTGATGGCATTAATATCGCCGTCATGACATTGTGTGACATGTCTAGCCACGGATGTCTCAGCAGAGTGTTTGATGGAATTAATGTGTTCGAGAACACGTCTGCGTAGCTGTCTGGTCGTCTTGCCAACGTATCTCTTACCACAGTTACATGTGATAAGATAGATAACGTTGGTGGTGCGGCAATTAATAAAACTAGCCACACAGAATTGTGATGTGTTGTCATGATTGGCGAATGTTTTGCCAACATTGATGTGTCTGCACGCTTTACATCCCTGGCAACGGTACATGCCTTTCACGGGACTCAACCAAGTAGTGGTCCTAGCCCGCTGGAAGTGGCTGTTCACTAGAGAATCCCGTAGGTTCCTAGACCGCCTGCTGGTAATAATGGGTCTAGGGCCTATAACTTTCGCCAGGTCGTCATCTGCCTGAAGAAGATGCCAGTGTCTAGCAAAGATCTGTTTAATGGCCCACCATCTTTTATTAAAGGTGCCAATGACTCTGATTGTTTTGTCCTGTACCTTCTCCTTATTACTGGACAGGAGTGAGGCCCTATCAATGTGTAGTGCCCGATGATAAGCCTTGTTTAATGTTTTGATGCTATATCCACGGTTGAGGAACCTGGATCGAAGTTCTTTAGATTGAGTGGTAAATTCTTCGATCGTAGAGCAGTTACGCCGGAGACGGAGGTACTGCCCTATTGGAATACCCGCTACCAAACTCCTGGGATGCTGGCTCTGTGCCAGTAACAAGCTGTTGGTTGCTGTGCTTTTCCTAAACACCTTGGTTTGTATGTTACGCTCATGATCAACATAGATGTTCAAATCTAAGAATGTTATTGAGGTGGTACTCAGCACGGTGGTGAGCCTCAGATTAAGCGTGTTTGTATTCAGCTTCTCAACAAATTCGTGCAACAGTTGACTGGTTCCTTCCCAGAGAAGCAGGATATCATCTATGTACCTGATCCACATAGAGATGTGGTCAGTGTACATAGATAGTTCCTCATTAAAAACGTGGGTACGCTCCCACCAGCCCAGGTACAGGTTGGCATACGTTGGTGCACAGGCTGTGCCCATTGCCGTACCTTGGGTCTGGTGGTAATACAGCCCATCGAAAACAAAGTAATTGTGTGTTAACAAAGTTAAAGGATATACAGACTGTAAGTCCCAATCCTGAAAGGTCAGCTGATGATAGATGGTTTCAAAATCACAGTTCACAAAATGTAAAGCATACAGTCCTCTTCACGTTGTATGTTCAACCTGCAGATGTGTGACATTAAGCAGAGAAACAGGACATTGCGCAGTATATTTGATTGCCAATGTTGCACTTAATTTCTAAGCTCAATAGATTGCCTACTTACTAGAAGTAGATGAAATACATGCAGGGGAGAGAATCTGTGCTTGGAGCCTTCTGTGTCCTGGTCGCCTTCGGTAAATCACGAACCCCTCGTGGTGTCCTCTGCTACCGTGGATGTTTAGGAAGGTCTCCCTTTCAGGAACGTAGTCTCCTGGATCAGTCTTAGGGTCCCTGCGGTCTTTTATTCTCCAGTGGGGATAAAAGATGGCAAAGGATTGCACAGAAATAAAAACTTTTATTGGACGCCTACCTAAAACAGTTAAAATACTCACAAAAGTCGGTGAGTGTAAAATCAAAGAAGTGCCCGACCCAGCACACTCAAAAAGCTGCACTCTGTCTCTGAATGTCCGCCTCGGTGCCGCATGTACCTCGCGAGTCTCCTCTCAGTGACTAGCAGCTTGAGTGTGGGGGGCAGTACCTCTTAGGCTCCTCCCTACGCGTTTCGTGACGGGGAATGTCACTTCGTCATGGGATTGTGGAGCCTCAGCAATCCCGTGTGCAATATATAGCCCCAGTTAACCCCTAGCTTACAGGAGCCACTAGAAACCAATCATGTCAGAGTGATTAAACTTCCTGATAATTGCAATCAGATGGGTTAAAGTTAATCACCTCTGGGGCGACTCCCAGGTTCATCTTGGAAACATGGGATCACATATTATGCATAAACAGTGTCATTGTATAAAAACAGTATCAAATTCACATAATATATAAAAATTTCATTGGATGAGAGAATGAATAATTAATTCAAAGAAAAGATGCTAAATCGAAATCGATGTTTAACCCTTTAGGGGAGAGGGTCTTGAGAGTATAGATCCAGAAGGTCTCTTGCTGTGAGACCCTCTGTAATCTATCCCCCCCTCTGACACCCACCTTGGGGCAATCTATGCCGATACATGTAAGCCCCTCTGGAGACTGATTGTGATGCAATTTAAAATGGTTGGACACACTATGTGTCTCCAAACCATTTTTAATATTGTACACATGTTCGGCGAATCTTCTTTTCAGGGGTCTCCCCGTCCTGCCTACATATTGTAATTTGCAGGGACATTCTAAAAGGTAAACACAGAAATTAGATTTGCAGTTAATAAACGTGAGAATTTCAAAACTCTTTCCGGTGACATTGGATTTGAATTCTTTACATTTAGATCCATAACTACAACCAATACACTTTTTACAGGGAAATAGCCTTTAAGTTCTGTTAACCACATGGTTTGTCCCAAACCCTGATGCTTCTTGGGGCAACTAGGGGCCAATTGGGATTTTAAATTTTGAGCTTTTCTATACACAATTTGTGGTTTCTCAGGTAATATTGATTGTAAAATAGGGTCTCTTTGTAGGATCCCCCAGTGTTTATTAAACACTTTGGATATTTACCTAGACATACCATTGAACTGTGTAATGAAAGGGAGAAATGCTTTACCTGTATGTGCATCTACTTTTTTTGACAGGATGGATCAAGGAAGCTCTTTCTATATTGTTAGCTTGATAAATAGCATTTTTAACAGCCTTCCCATTATATTTCCTGTCTTTAAACTTGTTACCCAGATCCTCAATTTGTTCTTTGTACACTTCCACTTGTGAGCAGTTCCTTTTTACTCTAAGTGCTTGTCCTTTTGGAATATTTTTTATCCATTGAGGATGATGGTGGCTGGATGCTAAGACATAGGAGTTGGCATTCACCTCTTTATAATAAGTTTTTGTGTGTATCTCATTGTTGTCAGTATAAAGAGTAAGATCTAGGAAGTTTATAGAGTGTGGACTGGAGTTGAACGTGAATTGGATGTTATACTCATTTGTATTGAGGTGTTCTTTGAAGGCCTCTAGTTCCTCTTTGGTGCCCTTCCAGACGCATAGCACATCATCGATGTAGCGTTTCCAAAGTACCAGGTTTGCTCCATATGGGTTGTGGTTTTGGATGTAATTGTCCTCCCACATACCCATAAAGATGTTTGCGTAACTTGGAGCAAACCTGGTACCCATCGCGGTGCCACACGTCTGGAGGTAATAGCAGCCATCATGTGAAAAATAATTGTGGGTAAGTATGTACCTAATGGCCTCTATAATGAATATTCTAACTGAGGAATCCATATTGACATCTTTATTCAAAACCCACTCTATGGCCTTCAGATCTATTTCATGGTCTATAATAGTGTCAAGGGACACCACGTCGCATGTGACCCAAATCAGACCTTCTTCCCATGTAAGGTCTTCAATGGTCCGCAACACATGCGACGTGTCCTTGAGATGTGATGGTATTTCTACCACATATTTCTGTAATAAATGATCCACAAATTGGGATAGATTAGATGTTAGGGACCCTACCCCCGAGATGATGGGGGTTTCAGGGGATTTTTGTGGATCTTCGGGATAAAATAGAAGAGTGGTATTTTAGGTTGCTCTATTAATAAGAACTCCAACTCTTTTTTGCTGATAGTACCCGTATCATACCCTTTTGCCAGCCATTCTGATAGCTGAATGCCATATTCATTGGTGGGATTGCCTTTCAATGTTTTATAGGTATCCCTATCACTTAGTATTCTTTGGCATTCTTCCTGATAGTAGTCCTTATTCATGACTACTATCCCACCACCTTTATCAGCCGGCTTTATCACTATCTGATTGTTATTAGATAATGATTTTACTGCTTCTTTCTCACTTGTGGTCATATTTTGTTTTTTACATTTGAAATCTTGGCTCAAGTTTTCTAAGTCTCCTATGACCATTTCCGCGAATGTGTCTATAAACTTCCCTTTACACATCTTAGGATAAAATGTTGAGTTTTTCTTAAATGCAGTCAGTGGGGCCTTCGCTACACTTGTACTTGCTGTGTCCATATTAACAGCTCTAGTGACTGCATCTTTAATGAAATATTTCTTTAGTGTTAACTTTCTAACATATTTATGAACATCGATAAATGTTTTAAACATGTTCGGTCCCTGGACTTGGGCAAAAGTGAGTCCCTTTTCCAATACTTTAGTCTCAACTTCCGAAAGTTTGTGATCACTAACATTAAAGATATTTTGTTTTTTTACCAGTCTCTGCCTGCATTTTGTCTTTTTCTGTTTTCTTGTTCCTCCTCTCTTTCCTCGGAGACGTCTGCTCGTGATCTTTTTCTTTCTAACTCCCTGGGTTCTTGCCACTCTCTCCTGCTCTCTCTCCTGGCTTCGTGAAAGGGCCTGTGACCTCTGCGTTGCTCTAAAAAAGGAGGAACAAATCTTTTATTATAATCTCCATCCCTATCTTCTCTTTCATTTGGTCTCCAGATTGGTGATCTCTCCCTATATTTTTTGCAAGTTTGATCTTCCTCAGATATCTGTGATTTAAATGATTCATACCTTGTATGACCACTTTCTGGGTTTTTCAATTCTTTTGTTTCTTTTTTATCTTTTTTATCAGTTTTTATCTCTTTCTTCTTGTTTTGAATGTATTTAGAGTTTTTACTTTTTAAATATGTTGGGTCAGAGTTTTTTTGAGACTCTATACTAGTTTTTGCTATCGGTGGTGCTGTACTAATTACTTCTCCAATTTTGTCTGTTGTGACAGTCACCTGTTCTCTTTTCCAATTGCGTTGTTTATTTTCGTCATAATCTCTTTTATCTCTTGCAAATTTAATTTGCTTATTCAATTTTGTTTCTCTATCCAATTTTTCTATTCTTAAAATCACTTTGTCCTCTAGTTCCTTATATTCTTTTAGTTCCATAAAAGGTTCCAGATTCCCCTTAATCTGATTAATCTCATTGTCAATGATCTCCAAAGTTGAAGCTCTTTGCTTGATCACTAACTGTATGAGATTAACAGAGCATTGATCCAGATGGAAATTCCATTCTTCCATGAAACTTTCTTTGTTCTAAGTCCCGCTTTTCAGGGGTCAAGTTCTGAAAAGAGATGTAGCGGTCGCTGCTGGAACTACAAGCCAAAAAGAGTACAAGGACGTTTGGTACTCACTCCCGGTCAAGGGATTTCAGCACCTCCAGAGTGGAAAAAGAGGCGTCAGGAACTGCATACCGTATTGAGTTCCAGGACTTTTGTGGGTACATCCCGGTCATTGAAAGGACTTTTCAAGACTTAGTTTGTAAGATTAGTTTGTAGCCCAGACCTCCAGTAAGTGTGTTTTTTTCTGCATATTGTATTTCATTGTGTGTATGTCTGTATCTAAGGAATAAATACAATTTGTTTTACTCCTTGGTTTTGCTCAATGAATGATCCTGGTACATAGGTGTAAATTTCCTGGTCTCCTGTGACAGGCTATATATTTACTAGTTTGCTTTTTGCAGTGTTGTGACCAGCTTTTTAATTCATTTATACACCTCCAATACATAGCCTGTGTATACAGTTTATGCACACTTATATGTCTATTATTGACAATATTCTAATTATGGTTTGTCCTTAAGGGCATCCCAAACATTGTATTAGGGCATAGACATTCAATCAACAGGCAATGGTTATTGTAAGGGTTAAATTTTTATGCCGTTTTCGCGGGCTTTTTAGGGTATATAATTGGGCAGCTACCGCTTCTCCCCACTCCAAGACGAAGCCCTCTGTGTAAGGGTGAAACGCGTTGAGGGGGAGATCGCGGTGTAGCCCTTGTGTGTGCAATAAAGTTTTTTTGAAGATACATCCGGGAGCTTCATTCTTCAGACATGCGCAGTTGCGCCGAATTTCTTCTCCTTTCCTGACGTCCCAGACGGCGGCACGCAGGAGCTGGCGAGGAGAGCGGGTCCGAGACCGGAGGAGCAGGGGAGGTAAGATTGATATCCCCCTGCAACCGGTCAACTCTGTGGCCATGCCAAGCTCCCTCGCATTTAGCTCCAGTGTCTGACACACACCCACTGGGTGGTACTTGTGTTATACACAGAAGCGCAGGACAGATTCTCTTGCAATTATATATTTACTAGTGGCAGAATGGGATGATCATTGAGCCTATGTTTTAAAATCCCACAGGGTCTTATATCATAGAGGGAGACTCGAAGATTGCGAGCATCCAAACCAAGTGGTAATGTACACATGTTTTACAAAGCAGAGAAGGCACAGGTTCTCATTGTCACTTAGTTTAGTGCCCTCAGGTGAACATGGACAGATGTTCAGGCCGGTACCCGTCATTGGACCAAGGGTTACCGATGGACAGTCAGTCAAAGACCTTGCTTGAGGAGGACTTAGAAGCTCACGAAGCGAGCATTGCTCCACCCAAGGGGGACATACCCTCAGCTGCAGTTGCAGTGGTTAGAAGCCAACCGGGGCGCATGAGGTTATTCCAGCCCTGGTGGTGGAGAAAGGGCATGGGGAGGGAGGGGCATCCACATGGACACTGTGTGGGGACAAATTCAATGGAGTGCAGCAGTGGTGGCCCCAGTGGCTACTGACTCTCCACCCCTGGAATCACCACAGTTCTTGTCTCATGGGGAGAGGGGGCTACCCTGGACAAAAGGGTCAGGCTTGCAGCCGCACAAGGGACATCAGTCCCATACTCCTACCCTGTTAACAGGGAGCAATCCACCCCCCGAGTGGACCACCACAGCTTTAGCAAATTTGTGGATGGCACAGATAAAATTGACAGGTTTTTAAAGAACTTTGAAACCCAGTGTAACAGATACAAAGTTCCAGAATGGGACTGGGTGTTGCAGGTAAACCCGTTATTGTCCGGCACTACCAAGGAGACTCTCCAGGCTATTCCCACCGAGGATGGCAATGACTATGGACATGTTAAAGCCCTGCTACTCACCCAGTATGCCCTCACCCCTGAAGCGTACACAGGCAAGTTCCGCTCAGAGGAAAAGCACCACCAGGACTCTTACATGTGGTTTGTGTCCCACCTGGCCTCGGATGAGACTCAGTGGGTGGAGGGGTTTATGCTACTAAGGACCATTTGTTGCTAGACTTGATATTTCAGGAGCAATTTTTGCTGCAATGTCCCTCGGACGTGAGGGAATGAGTCTTTGACCACAAACCAAAGACTTATTCGGACGCTGCTAAAATTGCAGTCAAATTTGTCACCAGCTGGGCATTGATGCGGAACAAAGGGGCTACCCATGACATGGCCACTTTGGCCAAGGAAGCCAAAAGCACGCTGCAGTGAAACAGCAAGGCTGAAGCCGAGGGATGCGCACCCAAATCTGCAGAGTTCAAGCATGAGAGGCAGTGCTATCAATGCAACAGGACTGGGCACATCAAGCCAGACCGTCCAGGCCATCTGAGGTCTTGTGGACCCGAGCAGGGGCAACGCTCTCCAGCTGCAAAACCATTTGCCCGTGTGTGACTGGCAAACCCAGAGGAGCAAAGTGCAGCCATCCATTCAGCCCAGCGAGGGACTTCAAATGAGGAATCTACATTTGCCAACAGCGGAGCAGCAGCAGAGACAGGAGGACATCAGATTGCGCCAGTCGGGTTGCAATCCAATAATCTCCGGCAGAAGCATTTACGCACAGTGACCATCGGTGATCGCCAAGCAGCCAGCTTGATCGACTCCGATGCCACTGTTACTCTGGTCCGGCCTGATGTGGTCCAGCCAGAGGATCTGCTCCCAGGCACCGGGGTGCATGTGACCATGCCAGATGGAGGGCCATGGTCCATCTAAGTTGCCCGGGAATTCCTGGATTGGGGTGATGGAAGTGACATGAGGGAGGTGGGAGTATTGCCTGGATTAGATGCTGTGTTCCTACTTGGAAATGACTTGGGGCAAGTTACGTGTGTTTTTACGGCAGAGCTGGTTCCCATTGCAGCGATTACCAGAAATCAGCGACCAGGAGTTGCACATGAGGATTCCGCCATCCCCCTGCATTTGGGAACAATACTTCTGGGGTCTCTGAGGAAACCAGGTAGGTAAGCAACACTGAGTCGTGACAGTGTGCTGGCTTACCTTCCCCTTTACCTGTTCCCTTTCACCCCAATTTAGTGAGTAAGGGTGGGAGGCCAAGATTAGGGACAAAGTTTAGGGAAGCGGTGTGGTCTGATCCCAGCATGGAGGGCTTGGAGCTCTGGGTGTCCGAGTCTGCCTTGAACAGTGGGTCAGATCGGTATTCATGGCACTGTGAGCTTTTGTAAAGAGAACAGGATTCTACAGCTCCAGATAGGGTTTGGACAGATAGAAGACAGTTAGTGGTACAGAGGGAGTATAAGCAACAGATGTTACAGGTAGCCTTACCACTAGCAGGGCATCGGGTGATCACTCGGTTGATAACCCAGCTGTTGCAACATTACTACTGGCCGGGGGCCTCAGGGGCTGTGGCAGATTTTTGCCGGTCATGCGATGCCTGCCAGCGAGTAGATAAGGCTGGTGGTCATGTGAAGGCATCCCTGAACCCATAACCGGTAACCGGGGAACCCTTCCAGAGGGTAGCTATGGACATAGTGGGACCCCTCATGATCCCCAGTTGGTCGGGCAGGCGCTATATACTAACGGTGGTGGATTTTGCCACCCGGTCCCCTGAGGCAGCAGCACTTGCTACCATCGATGCTAGGGCAGTAGCAAAAGCATTATTAATTATTTTCACTAGAGTAGGTTTCCCTAGTGAGATTCTAACCGATCAAGGGTCACAATTCATAAGTGAATTGTTCCAGTGTCCCTGGGATACGTACGGGGTGAAGCTCCAGCGCACAACACCTTACCACCTCCAGACAAATGGTCTACTGTATGTGAAAGGTTTAATGGTACCCTGAAGCAGATGCTTCAAGCTTTTATAGAAGCTGAAAAGGACTGGGAGATTCACATGCAGCATTGCTGTTTGCGTACTGAGAGGGAAGGGTCCAAGAAGGGGGCCGGTGCACAGCTGAAAAATGCAACTTAGACAAAAATGAACACTTGAAAAATATTTATTGATTAAAAAACATACATGTTGAGTCCTGACAGATCCTCTGACGCGTTTTACACATGGGCGCTTTGTCAAAGAGTGATCTGACAGGATAAAGTTAGCCTTAATATAGTGTCTTGCTGATGAATCAGCTGGGTCTTGAATAATTACACAGCAGCTTAAAATGTCAGAGCACTGTGATACACATGAATAGAAAGGTCTAAGTGTTAATGAAGAATACAAACGAACATATGATCTAAATACATTATGCAGACTTCATCTCCAATACTTAATAAAGAAAGTAGTGTGCAAAACATAAAAGACAATAAAGCTGCTAAAAAAAACCAATATAAACAAAGCCAGTAACTACCACATGACTTAAAAAATGTGTAAATACATACAGTATATGGAGAAAATACATATTGGAAACAATGTGTTTCAGAAAGAATATACTGTATCAAAAGAAATTATTTGCATATCTAAATCTAGAATAATATGAGAAAAAAGTACATCCCCTAACTCAAAACCAAAGAGGTAACCGGAAAGGGGGTGAGGGGAGGGGAAGAGGGAAAAGGGAAAAATTGGAGGGAGGAGGAGAAAGGAGAGAAATGGAAAATCATATAGATTCATAATAATACAAATATCAAAAATATATCAATCATGTTAAAATAAAATTCCCATTCAGCATTTAAACCTTTGGGGACAAGAGTAGCTAAGGTAAAGATCCAATACATTTTTCTTTTGTTGAGTGAATTGAGTCTATCACCTCCCCTATTGTGTGGTTTAATATGATCAACACCAAAAAACTGGAAGTTGTCTATGCCCCCCTACAGTAAATGCATTCAGTAAAATGCATTTAGATTGCTTAGAGATTTGATGTATATGATCCTTCTTTTAATCAGTCTGGCATGTTCTGCAATTCTAGTTTTTAAGGGTTTGATAGTCCTCCCTACATATTTTTTATCACAGCCACACAAAATGACATAAATGACATAACTTGTGTCACAGTTGCTTAAGGAGGAAATTTTATATTCAAATTTGAGCTGTATAGTCTTCTGTTTTTAGTAGGTTTGGCAAACCTACACCATCCAAAGAGACCACACTTGTACCCTTGTACCCATGTGAAGTCCAAGGAGACCTCAGGTGGTCTCCAGAGGTCCCCGCAGTCCTAAGGAACCAACCCGGTATTTAAAAAAAATTAAACCTGTCCTATACATTTAAATACATAAATACCCCCTGCCACACACATACAGTACATCGTGAAGGGTGGGTATCGGGCCAGGGTGGCTTAACCCCTTCATTACCTTTGCAGGTTTTAACTGATAAGGTGATTAAGGGGTTAATTGATATCAGAATGTATTTGCAATGTATTGGCTAGTTATTTTGTTGGCAACGGAGGAGAGAGGGAATTTACTGGCGAAGGGGCTACTTCTTGATGCGGTTAGTAGAACTTTATTTATTTTATTATGCTAATTTATGTGTTTAATAATGGACAAATAATCTATTATCCATATCTGGATAATTGTTTTTTTGCCCATTACTGTACTGTATGTGTGTGACTTATTTATGTATTTAAATGTATAGGACAGGTTTATTTTTTTTAAATACAGGGTTGGTTCCTTAGGTCTGCGGGGACCTCTGGAGACCACCTGAGGTCTCCTCGGATGCTCACAGGTACGCTGCGGGTCCACGGGGGAAACATGCAGGGAAGAACCGGTGGCCACACATCTGCTGTGGGGGCACCGCGGACCCGTAGGGACCACCCGAGGGCCCCCAGAACCCCGTGGTAACAATCAGAAGCCCCTCAGACACCTGTGGGTCAGACATAAGCCCCCCCAGACACCCGTGGGTCTACCCGTGGAGACCCCATTGTAGCCCACGGGGATCCGTGGAGACCACCTGGCGGACCACGGTGCCTGGCGGGTACCATCTGTAGGCCTCCAGACCCTGTATGAAACTCTTTGCTGGGATTCTGGGATCTGCGGACACCCGTCAGGACCACTGGGGACTCCCGTGGGCCTGGGGTATTAACCCTGTATGTAAAATTATAAATCATGTATTTATGGGAGGGCACAGGGGGTGGTTATGTATTTAATAAATATAATGATGTTTATTGTGGGGCTGTGTATTGTTTTTATTGTAGGTACTGGGGGTGGGGAAGGGGGTATTGGCCCCAAGGTATGTGGGTAGACCTCCCGCCTGGGTAGTGGGTGAGGGTGGTTAGACCTCACGGGGTGGGTAGTAGGGGATGGTATTTAGGCCTCCCGAGTGGTGGATGAGGGTGGGTTAACACCTTAATGACTGTAGCGGTTAATCACCGCTAGGGTGATTAAAGGGTTAGGAGACAATACATTGGCTGTTTTATTCTTGTTTATGTTTTGCAGCATCGGAGGGGGCATGGACAGTGATGAAGATGAGGATGGCCTTCATCGTGGCAGCCGGACATAGGTGAGCGCAATATGTATTTAATGTATTTATTGTGCTTCATGTATTTTAAATGGACAAATTCACTATTATCCATATGTGGATAAAAGTAATTTTGAACATTACTATGCTGTATGTGTTAGGGGGTGGGGGGTATATTTATTTTAAAGTATTTATGTGTTTTTAAATTTTTTGGGGGGGCACAGAATTGGTACTGCAGGCCTGCGGGGAACACCCGAGGGCCACCGCCGGCCTATAGTATCATTGCTGTGCATCCCAAAAATGTAATATATGTAATGGGAGTATAGGGGTTGTTGGAGGCACAGGGGGTGTACTGCTGCGGCAGAGTTTATTCGAGCATTTGCCCGTTCTCTGCCGCAGCAGTAGCCTGGCGCGCGCCCGAGAGTGACGGGCGCGCGCCGAAGCAGCGGAAGAGCGCCCTCCGATCGGGGCGCTCTCCCTACCGCTGCCGGGTCCGCCGGGTCCCCCGGAACCCCCTGCCGCTGTCCCGCAATCGCGGGACACCAGGGCTCCCTCGGGGAGCCCCTGGACGCGCGTGCAGGGGGCGCACGCTCCCGAAGACGCGTGACCGCGCGTCTATGACGCGCGGCACGCCGAGGGGCGGCCACTAGCAAGCCAGGAGATTTCCCGGCTTGCGGTACCGACCACACTCGAATAAAGTGTGTCGGTACTGTATGTTGCTTATTGCAATGTTTATTGGGGGCAATTGTCCGCAATAAACATGCTATTATGCTTTAACCCCTTTATTGCCTTAGCGCTATCCGCTATGGTAATAAAGCAGCATTAATGTACTTTAATAATATTGTGCGGGAGCAGGGGGTCTCCTGAGCTGAACCGCATTGATTTGTGTCAGTGTCGCTGCCATCTTTATAGCGGGCACGTCGCGTATGGGACGCTATAAATATGGCGGCAACACTGGCAACCAATGACCCATACCGGGACCTGTAACTCGGGAAGCAGGGGGTCCCTGAGCAACAAATCAATGCGGTTCAGCTCAGGGGACCCCCTGCTCACAGTACACTATTATTAAAAATACATTCATGCTGCTTCGTTACCATAGCAGATAGCCGCAAAAGTAAGGAATTATTGTTTATTGATATGGGTGTTTTATTCATAGTGTAGATGTGCAGAGGGTCTCCGGAGCTGAACCGCTTTGGTTTTAGTTCCGGGGACCCCCTGCTTCCAGAGATACAGGCCCCTTTATGGGGTGCCGGTATCCCTAATAATATCGTCTTTTAAAGTGTTAAGCCAGTTGCATCTTGCTTATAGACTTGGCTAAATTGATTGGGTCCAAGAGATGGTCCAAGGTTCGCCTTCAAGAGAGCTAAAACTTTGGCATCTTCTATCTCCCCCAGCCTATTTAATTCTTCATCCCGAGACTGCATTCGTGGTATACCTAAGGGATTCCACAAGTGTGGTCTCTGTGGATTCTAGACTGGGGCTTACCAGGAACTACTCTATTTGCGCAAACAGGTACAGTAGATGGTCTGCTTGAAAAAGCAGAAGAGAGCGAAAACAGATCTCACCGCAATAATCTGCGTATCAAGAACATCCCATAAAAAATTTGGAGCAGCTACATTGAACTCAAATCTAACCAGTCTATTTCAAAAACTTCTACCACAGTTTGATGAAAACCAACTGATCATGGACAGAGCCCACAGGGCCTTAAAGTCAAGATATGCTGACCCATCTAAGCCAAGTGATGTGGTGGTCAGACTCCAATACTATAAATCAAAGAGGCCCTTTTGAAGGCTGCACAAGAGACTGCACTGGTAACAATGAAAGAAGATATTTTGCAGATCTTTTCAGACTTAGCACCCGCGACTCTACAGAAAATACGGCTGACACTTACCTAGCTGACACTACCGCCATTGTGAGACAACACCAGAAAAGATATAGATGGGGTTTCCCCTGCCGAGTGATCATCACGAGAAATGGCCAAACTAAATCTGCCGCTACAAGCGAGGAGGGGAAAACTTTGTTACAACATCTGGGACTGCTGAGCCCGCAATCAAGCGGACAACCCCCGTCAAAACCCCCAGAATGTGTTAGCCCTACATGGGCAGACTGGGCTACGGTCACCAGAGACAAAAGGATGCACAATCAAGCAGGACCGGCCCCTTCTGGACTGAGTAAAGACCCCTGAGACTGTTTGTGTCTATTCTCAAATGGTGTCAAATCAACTGTGTTAGAAGGTTTCTCGTATATTAACGGCTGCCAGTCGACAGAGTTCAGAAACTCTCTCTCTTAAGCTCTCTGAAGGTCAAAATGCCAGTAATTTTGACGGTTAAAAGGTTTATGATGTTTGAAATGTTACTTTATACAATAATATTATGTTTGAAGTGTTCTCTTTTACAGTTGTTAGATGAGCTGAAAGACAGTCATGCAGAATAAAAGAAGGTGTATACTGCTACGCTGGAAAATAAACATATAATACTGAAAGTGAAGGATCAGCTCATCTGAATTGCAAACAAATCTGTCAAGTAGGCCATAGACGAAGACAAATCTGGGTATGCGTGGAGGTCTGAGGTCCCAGTAACGAGGTGGTGAGTAGTATGCTGGCACGGACATGTCTGTCACAGTTAGATCCATGCCCCCAATCCTCGCCTCGCATCCTTCTTCCTGTCCACCCCTCAAGGCTACTAGCCCTGGATCAGTTCTTCAAGATGACAGTCTGGGGATTCCTCCACGTCCTCCTCCCCCTCCATCCCAAAATTCCAGTCACCCTCTGCAACATGATCCATATTTTAAAAACTCATACATACTAACATTCCTAACCCAAGAAGTTAAATGGGGCTGAAAATCATATCCTAAAATGTTAGGGGTTTAAATACACCCCAAAAGAATAGATTGGTGATTATGGAAATGAGTAGATTGGGAGCTGAGGTCGCTATGCTTCAAGAAACTCATCTGCTATCTAAAGATCAAAAATTACTTAATTTTCAACCAGATAAGATCAAAGCGGATAGAGAGGGACGGTTTATAATGGTCTCGGGACTTCTAGACATGGTGCAGGTCACCTTAGTTAATATATATACGCCCCTAACATAGATCAATTTATATTTTTCAAAGACTTAATTAACGAAGTTTACAAATTTAAAAAGGGTAAATTAATACTGGGAGGGGGCTTTAATATGCCTCTCGACCCCAGAGTGGACAGGCCCAATAACTTATCCATCAACAAACAAAAATCTCAGAAATGTATTCAAATACTTTTCTCTCCTGGACCCTTGGAGAGTCCTTAATCCAGAAGTAAAAGATTACTCTTTTTTCTCTAATGCCCAAGGGACATTCTCTAGAATAGACTATGTAATGGTTGAATCCTCACTCTGTAATTGTCTTGCTATAGCAAAGATATGCCCCACCGCCTGGTCAGACCACAGTTCGATAGTAGTAAATTTTAAAAACTGGGGCCCCACATACAAACCCACAACATGGAGACTAAACAAATCCTTACTATGCAACCCAGAAGTAGTAGATGAAATTAGAGAAACGCTTAAGACATACTTTGAAATTAATGATACTGATTCTTTGTCAAAAATGACCCCCTGGGACGCCCACAAGATTGTTATCGGAGGCAAGCTAATAGAGATTGGGGCTTGGGAAAAGAAACAAAAGATACAAGATATAAATAGACTTACCCAAGAACTAGTAAAAGCTGAGAGACTACATTAAGCAAACTCTTCAGACCCACACTTTAGACATATGACCCAAGTCAAAGTACGCCTTCATTCGCTTTACTGGTTAAGATAGAGAAAGCCATGCTTTGGACGTGACAAAGTTGAGAAAAAAGTACATTAAAGGGGGGTCTGACGTAAACAGCACTAGGATCTAAGCAGCCATTTTTGTTCAGCATCCATCTTAGGTGCCTGATCTTGTCATCCATTTTGTTTATTGTCTGCATGAATGTTGGTATAGAGATGCGGTTTTAAAGACACATTTTTTTTATTCTTTCTTTTGCTCCTACATTTTTAGTGATAATAAGCCTTCAGCTAAACATTGAAGAGACTGGAGAAATGCCACTGTTATGAAACTAAAACAGAGATAACAGCCACTTCTCACAGTCAAGGTGAGGGCCCCATGGTCAAATACACCCTTCCCAGAAATCACGTATATAGAGAAAAGGTCACTAGCTTGCATAATAACTTTGTAGCTGATTCAATTAATTTTTGGTATAATTCTTACAGTTATGTTATTAATTCAATGTTCTCATATTCATATTTGTTTATCTTATACGCTTATGTAATGATGGACAAGCCATGTCATAAAAGGGGGCATGAGCTTAGTATTTTGGTATAAATATGTCTTTTAGGCCATATTTCTGCAGGAGAGCTTTTGTGTTGAAACTTTTCTCCTGTGTGTGTGTACCCATACGCAATAAACTCATTTGTCATTTTGCAATGTAACCCTCAGATTTGTTTCTTTATTCACGCTTTTCATAGACGCAACAAAAGTATTATCAAAAAGGAAACAAGGCGGATCGCCTCCTAGCAAATAAGTTAAGCCAGAAAAGGAAGAGATCCCAAATATTTTCAATCCGAAACAAAATAGGACAAGAAAAATACGACCCAGCTCAAATAGGAATAGAATTTAAACAATATTATGAGAAACTATATAATCTATCTAATACTAATAAAAAAAAACACAAAAAATCAGATACGTCCTCCTCTTTTCTACATAAATGTAATTTACCAAATATAATCAATGCAGAGAAAGAAAAGCTAGAGTCCCCAATCACAGGTCTAGAGAAAGTGGATGTTATCAAAACATTGAAAAATGGAAAAAGCCAGACGGGGTTTCGAGTAAATATTACAAACATTTTTGTGCAATATTTGTGCCCCATCTGACAAAATTGTTTAATACATTTCTTAAAGGAGCAAGTCCCTCAAATGAGAAGTCCCAAGCTACCATAGTAGTAATACATAAAGAAGGGAGAGACCCCCTGAACTGTGATAGCTATAGCCCCATTTCCTTGCGCAATTCTGATATAAAAATATATGCCAAGGTTCTGGCCAATAGATTAAAATTAATTATGCCCACCATAATCCATCCTGATCAAGTAGGCTTTATTACTGGTAGACAGGCCTCCGACAATACTAGGAGGCTGGCTAATATTATGCATATAGCCCAATCAAATAAATCAAAACTGGTGGTCTTAATCCTAGATGTGGAAAAGGTCTTCGATAGGCTAGATTGGGAATTAATGTTTAAAACATTAGAGACGTTTGGTTTAGGCTCAATTTTTATGAATGGGTTGAGAGCCCTCTACGAATCCCCAACTGCAGCTATACCAGTTAACGGACAACTCTCCAGCCGATTCCCAATAACAAATGGGACTAGACAGGGCTGCCCCCTCTCTGCCCTGCTATTCGCTCTTTCTATAGAACCACTCAGTTGCGCCATACGTAACTCTAAGGATGTTTCGGGGTTCAAAGTACGGAAAGAAGAATTCAAAATAGCTCTATTTGCTGATGATGTGATTTTAACAATCTCTAAGCCTTTGACATCCCTGCCTAATCTTTTCAGTATATTGTCCGAGTTTGGTAGGTACTCGGGATTTAAAATCAACCAATCAAAAACTGAGGCATTTGCTATCGGTCTTCCTCATGATCTGACAAAGTTGTTACAACTTAACATTGATTTTAAATGCGACCCAAAAACACTAAAATACTTAGGCATTCAATTCCCAAAAGAGATAAGCTCACTATACAGCGTCAATTATACACCTCTGCTCAAAATATTAGAGAAAGAGATTACACAATGGTCAACTTATCCAATCTCCTGGATAGGCCGAATATGGGCAATTAAAATTAATGTTCTGCCACGGCTCCTATATCTGTTTCACCTTGCTGATCCGAGTACCACCTCAAGATCTAGCTGAAATCCAAAAGACGCTTATTAGATTCGTATGGAACAATAAAAAAAACGAACTAAAAAGGGATATGTTATATCATCCAAAGGAGCTGGGTGGCCTGGCTATGCCAAATATTTTGAATTACTACAAGGCAGCCCAACTGGGACAGGTAGTGCAATGGCATGTCCCCCCATCATCCAAAAGATGGGTAGAGTTGGAGGCTAGTCTGACCTCACCGATACCATTGGCAGATATAATCTGGCTAGACAAAAAAGACAGGCCAAAGATAGTCTCAATCAACCAGATTTTAAAGCACTCCTGTGATATATGGGACCAGGTTTAAACTGAAACTCACACAAAAAAAACTCCCTGATGATCACGCTAGCGAACAATCATAATTTCCCTCCAGAATTCCATGAAACCTATTTGGAGTAGATTAGTTATATGCGCTCCAACATTTAGATTCAATTCAGATAAATAATATAAGTCCTTAAATAAGATGCAGAGGATAGGTACTGGGGCTAGTGAGATATGTGATCGTAATCATAGCATTTCATATACCAAGTATAAGGATATCTCTGTCCCTGAAGGTTAAAGGCTAAGATTAAAGAAAATCAGACCTAAAGCCTCATTGGGAGAGTCCTCAGGTAGACAAGGAATAGCGTACTCACAATTAGTATTGCCCCAGTCCTGTGAATCTTGATAGGCGTGCAACCAGGAGAATGCAGGGAAATCCAGAGGAAAAAACACTCCAACGCACAGCCATAAATAGAGTGGGTCCCACAGCAAAAAGACTGATAAAAATATATATTCCTTTATTGATCCATATTTTTTAAAAACGGAGGTAAGTACCCTCCTACGCATTTCGGGCCATACGCCCTTTATCAAAGAGTGATATGCTCCCCCTATGTCAGCATTTAAATACTCTTACGGTGTCCCCTATTCGCGCCAAAAATTGCCTCCAAACAGATACGCCCACAAGCGCAGTAAAATCAGACGGAATGCGCAATGACATCACGCATCATGATGTGCTCCTGCCTCCGCCCCCCGCCACCGCCATGGCAACCGGCCCGCATCCTTCCTATAGTGCAGGAGAAACGGGCCCAACCCCTGGCAGCTCGACCCTGGTCCCCTCCCGCGCTACAAAGCAGTAAGGCAGAAGAGGAACCAGTCTGTCAATGCTAGTCCATGGAGCCCGCCCTCCGCACCACAGGGCAGGAGATGACGTGGGCATATTGACAGCCCGGGGGCAAGATAGGATCCGCTCGCGTCCGTGGTAGCATACCCATACAGGCAATATTGGCCAGGGGGAGCCCTTACATGTTTCCAATGGTATAAAACCATATCAGAAAAACAAATAATAACAGTTGAATGAAGAAATAATAATTGAATGAAAAGATATAAATATACCTGCCAAAAAGAAGATATACATATAGTACAATGGAAAACATATACCCAAACACCTAATCAACACCAAAAGGCAAAAATAACATAAATCTCACATATAAATCAAAAATTAATCAAAAAATAAAAATAATAATTGAACATCAAAAAAAGAAGAAAAACATGGGTTAAGAACATAACCCTACCTCCTAAGATAATATTTAATAAAATCCTCTGTATCGACAAAAAATACACTTATTCTATCCTTAAGAAAATGTAATGTCACATAGCAAAGATCATGTAGCAAAAAACATTATTCAAAATGGAAAATGGTCACATGACCTAAAAACACAACGATAACCATACAGATTCATATGCAAAGGGTCCCATTCTTTTATAAATCTATTCAAGAAGTACAAAATATATGCATATTGTAAAGAGTATAATGGTGAAAGCTCTCCTATAGAAATGAATAATCATTAATGGGAATGATGCCAGCCAATCAGAATGGCTGTGCTTAATTTCCCTTTAACATGACGTCACTAAATCCAAGATGGCCGCTGTGTCACAAGGTAGTTCAGCCAATCAGAGTGTGGAATTTGTCCCACGATCTGATTGGCTGAAATACCATCTGACGCTGGCTTCGTGACGTCATCTTAAAGGCAAATGAAGCATAGCCATTCTGATTGGCTGGCATCATTCCCTTCAAGTGATGTCATGGCAAAAAACTCAAGGACTTTGAGGAGCTCTCAAAGAGTAACAAATCTAAGATCAGAAACAATATGAATAAAGAAGAGAGGTCAGCCTTAGAAGAAATAACAAATAACACCAATATAGTTATTAAACAGGCCGATAAAGGAGGGGGGGTAGTCATCCAGAATAGAGATGACTACCTAAAAGAAGCCCACCGCCTCTTAGGAGACAAAAAGACATATGACATTCTAAAAAACAACCCCACTAAAACCTTTACAAATGATCTAAAAGTTCTCTTAGAACATGGTAGGGAATTAGGCATACTGAATGAGAACGAATATAGATTTTTATTTAATGAATATCCCCAATTACCGATATTCTACATATTGCCTAAAGTCCATAAATGTTTGAAACAACCTCCAGGAAGACCGATTGTTTCCGGAATTAATTCACTGACATCGAATCTGTCAGCTTATATTGACACTTTCTTACAAAGTCATGGTAAATCCCTCAAATCTTATCTGAAAGATACTACAGATGTGTTAAACCTGTTAGAGAATTTTACCTGGAATAATGAGTACATTATGGCCACTATAGATGTTGCGTCTCTATACACATCGATAGAAAAGAATTTAGGATGTGAAGCAGTTAATTTCTTTCTGAAACAAGATCCAGACATGAAAGAACAGCAAGTTCAATTTATTATAGATGGTATATGTTTTATACTTGATAAAAACTATTTTTGGTTTGAAAACAATTTTTATATTCAAAGATGTGGCACAGCCATGGGTACGAGGTTTGCTCCCAGTTACACCAATCTCTTTATGGGATTCTGGGAGGAACACCACATTTGGCCCGGCGGCGTTCTGGGGGCAGACCTTGTCCTATGGCGGCGCTACATCGATGATGTGTTTATGATTTGGCGTGGTGGCCAGGAGAGTTTGGACTCCTTTTTGTCAAGTATAAACATCAATATGTATAATTTACAATTTACCTCTGTAACAAGTAGAACCTCTCTCAATTACCTGGATTTAAACATTTACATAGAGAATGGTACCCTCAAAACTAGGTCCTACTTTAAGGAAGTTGACAGCAACAACTATATTTTGCGTACAAGCTGTCACCAGAATTTATGGATGGACAATGTTCCATACAATCAGTTCAGAAGGATGCGGAGCAATTGCACTGACACAACAGTATTTAGTGATCAGTGCAATATATTAAAGGGACGTTTTGTAGAAAAACATTATAGAACAGAACTCCTGGACGTAGCATTTGAAAAAGCAAATGGTCTGAATAGAAAGGACCTAATAGTACCTAAAAATAAAGATAAAACTACAAATACAAATTTTGACACAGCATTTTTAACATCTTTTAATAAAGAATCAAATAATATTAAGAAAATAATACAAAAACACTGGCATGTTTTATTGAACGATCCGTTTTTGAAGGATGAAATGCCAGAACGCCCCAAAGTAATTTTTAAAAAAGCAAGACATTTAAAGGGTATGATAGCTCCTAGCAATATAAAAAAACTAGAGACAAATAGGAATGGCTGGCTCCAGAAATTGGAAGGGTTCTATGGCTGTAGTTCCTGCAAAGCCTGCGAATACAAACAGCAAGATAAAAAGGGATTTAAGTGCAATAATAAAAATGAGGAATACAAAATAAAACAGTACATGAATTGTAACTCAAATTATATAATCTACCTCCTGGAATGTCCCTGCGGGCTACAATATGTAGGAAAGACAACAAGAGCCATTAAGACACGCATTTTAGAACACCTAAGTAATATTAGACGAAGTGTCCAGACACATAATGTCTCTAAGCATTTCTCCATCTTTCACAACTCCAATATAAAAGGGCTGAAATTCACTGCCATAGAACATGTTGCACAACATTGGAGAGGACGGGACAGAAATTTAGACTTAAGTAAAAGAGAGATGTACTGGGTGCATAGACTCAATACACTAACACCCAATGGTCTAAATGTAGACTTTGAGATTGCACCTTTTCTCTAGTCACTGTAACTGCACTTTTCGTTTTGATACATGTCAGTCTTATATTATTAATTTATATTTTATAAATTTTATAATTATGCTTTTGTCTAACTCTGTGATTCCTGATTCAAGTACCCATTATTAACTCATGTCTTTTTCTCTCCTCCCTCCACATACAAGCATCTCTCCCCATTGGCCCCCTATTAATTGAATTTTATTATGTTTTTTAAATCTGTGTAGGTATTTTAGCTTTTTTTAAATCCTCTTAAAATAGAGTAAATAAACTTATTTATGTATTTTATGCGTCGCTTTTTTGGACCACAGAGATTATGTACCCACTTTGGGAGACTCTGTGTGTAACTGTGTTAATTATTGTAGTATAATTATGTTGATTGTTTTATTAATTGCCTTAATTGAGTAGGCTATTTAAATAACACCCAGTAGGGGACATAATCATTTCTCCTGAGGAAGCTGCGGTATGCAGTGAAATGCGTTGAGCCAAGCAAGTCCAGCCAGCTAGCAGAGCCCAGCTGAATTCACAGTCTGGTAGTCTGACTATCTGCTGCATCCACGGAGGCATAGCTGCGGTCCGGCGATCCTCTCCCCCTTCGATCTACCCGCTCCTACCGGAAGTCGTCACCTCCAGGCCAGGAAGTGACGACAGACGCCATCCATCCGACACCGGACGAGGGGGCACCCTCGAGGAGGGTTAGTGAGTGGAGTGGAGGACTTTTTTCATCTGCCGAGCCGTTAATCTACTGCCTAAAGAAACTCCTATGTGAATGTGCTCATTTAATACATTGTGAGTACATTTCTTACACATTTCTCTGATAAAATCTGGTGTTATCTGGTAAAACACTATTGTTTTCCTTTCATCTCTGTATGATTGCATATGACTGATTGGGAGCTGATGTCGATGTGAAAACATCATCCTGCCTGCCACCAGCCTTTACTGATGTATGCTGTTGTATGCTGCGGTCCTAAGCTGAGGTGCCCAAAGACCCATCTTTAAAACAAACCTGCTATTTTGAATCTTACATTTTGTAAGTAGGTTATCTACAAGAGCCAAGTTTTACAGTTTGACCCACATTTATTATAATACTGCACCATGATCATTTTTGTATTTTTTTCTGGGTGTTCCTGAGGATACTGCTCCCTTCCTGCTCTGGATCCTAAAATGTATTATGTTGATGTCATTGTTTATTTTTTCATGCTTAATGTAATTAAAGGTGAGTTTAACCCCTTAATGACTATAGTGGTTAGTAACCGCTAAGGTGATTAAGGGGTTAGGGGCCATTAGAATGTATTTATTTTGCATATATGCTTTCTGGAAACGGAGGAGAGAGGGACCTGCTGTTGTGGTAAGTATAACTTTATTTATTTACTTTATTTATGTATGCTAATGCAGTGTTTAATAATGGGCAAATAATCTATTATCCATATCTGGATAATAGTTATTTTGCCCATTACTGTACTGTATGGGTTTGGGCGGAGGGGGGTGGGGGGGGCGTGTATTGATGTTTTTTAAAAATATTTATTAATATACATTTCTTTAATAGTGTAGAGGTGCAGGGGGTCTCCGTAGCTGAACCACATTGGTTTTATGTTCGGGGACCCCCTGCTTCCCGAGATACAGGCACCTTTATGGGGTGCCGGTATCCCTCTGCATTGAAATGTCCCGCGTCACGTGACCGGGACATTTCCTTGCATTGGAGATACCGGCATCCCATAAAGAGGCCTGTATCTCGGGAAGCAGGGGGTCCCCGTACATAAAACCAACGTGGTTCAGCTCTGGAGACTCCCTGCACCTCTACACTATTAAAGAAATATATATTTAAATAAATAATTTTTGGGTGACATTTCAGCTGGGAGAGGCGGTTCTCTCAGAGCAGCTCTCTCTGCAGCAGAAATGAATCACTGGTTTAGGCCTTTTCAGAGGCTCGATGCTCTCGCTGGCAGCAAATCGCCCATTTTGGGCATTTTGCTATCACTGTTAATCGAGCCTTTCTGAATACCGTGATAGCAACGCTCCAAAAAAAGTCATTTTAAATTCCCTGGCGATTTCTTTTATCAACCCTCTCTGAATAAAGCCCTATATGTTTTGTCAATTGGATGTAGCATTGGGCACCCATGTCTTTTGTTATTTTAGTCAGGTGTTTTGAGCTGCTGTGTAATTATTCAGGACCCAGCTGATTCATCAGCAAGACACTCTATGTTAAGGCTATCTTTATCCTGACAGATCACTCTTTGACAAAGTGCCCCGTGCGTGAAATGCGTCAGAGGAGCTGTCAGGACTCTACCTGTATGTTTTTGAATCAATAAACATTTTGCAAGTGGTCAGTTTTGTCCAAGTTGTATTTGTCAGCTGTGCACCGGCCCCCTTCTTGGACCTTATACTGACTGATTGCCCGCCTGGGAGCACGTTGTGCTGGACTTGCTGTTTCCTGCATGCTTTGGTGTTTGAGATTGATTACCTGCCTTCCGGTTGTCTAGATTGAAGCTGTTCACACTGTAGGAGACCACGCCATGCTGAAGCTGTTGGAGTCTGTGTACCGTGTACTGTGAGTAAAATCTACAACTATACTATCGTGCTTTAATGTGTAAAGCCAGTTGCGTCTTGGTTATATCCTTGGTTGAATTGATAGGGTATTATATACCTATTTTCCCTTCCGTTATTAGCGGTTATATTGGGGCTTCTCCCTACAGTACATGAGAGGTGAGAAGGAGGTGAGAGGGAGGTATGATGGTGAGGGGGTAACCAGGCTGACTAATAAAGGTCAAGCCCACTTGGTTGCCCCTGAGTCATATTGTGGGGTCTTAGAGTATCAACCATAGAAAAGGATCTGGAGTACCCATCTGGAAACATAAGTTGGTAACTTCTAATAACCACAACGCCTTACTATCACGTTGTGCACGTGAGTGCAAATTTTATAGAGCTTTCAACACTGATTTCATCTGTTGGGGTTGACAATATTGCACTATTTTATGTCTCTACTTTCTTTCCATGTCCTGATGTGATTTGCGCACCTGTTTTTTCTTCGATTGCTGGTTGGATTTGCTCTGAATCCTGTGTCGGGAGCTGCACTCTCTAAGGACAGTATACTATTCAAATGTTATTGGTTTTAAGTGGTGTTATTTGCGCTTGTTTATCTGTTCACTAGGGAATCGGTCAGGTCAGATTCTCAAATACCTTGAAGCACAATGCTCCGGTCAAAATCCTACCCTGAAAACATTCTTGCAGCTCACTGCCAGGTCTCCCTGTTTCAGCACAGACCAGAAAGGTAAAAAGGGGCATAGGGATTTGTGTATCCTGGGTATAGTCAGGGGTCCCCGTTTAAGGGGAGTCCCCCACGGTATATGCCCAAACCCCTGGACTCGGTATAGGGGTTTGGGGTGTCTCCAACCATGTATGAGGTTGCGGGAGTAAAATTATTTATAAGTCCAGCTTCGGTACAATTGAAGCAACCCTGAAAATGAACCTAAGCATTATTTGAAGCAACATTTTTTTTTTAAACTTCTTATAGGAAGGTCTAGAAGCTATGAATATTAACGTGCATGTCTTTTCAGTAGATCCTAGAGGATGAGGGACAGAAGAATATTGCAAGATTTATATTAATATGGTGTATAACAGTTTATATGTGTATGCCTTGTATATGAAATGGGGAATTTCCAAGTCCTTGGTTCCGAGAGACCAGAGGGCCACAAGGCTTGCTGCCACTGTGTCTGGTCGGGTCCCAGAATTGGTGTGCAGAGTACCGGAGTTACACTCAAGTACCCACATCCTGACATGAATAAAGGCTATCCGGCAACCATTTGCCCAGCCTCAGAATCTGAGGTGCCTGGCACAACAGGGGTTTCAATATGCTAAGTGGCAGAGGTGCCAGGTTGGCGCATGCCCCATAGCAGAATTGAAATCAGTGCCCACCCGGCTTTAGAGTACCGGCAAATCTGTAATAGGCTGGTAGAGATATTTCCACGCGCTGATTTCCATGGCTATAGGGGTTTGTGAATGGGACTGAAAATACTATAAGAAACCTAGCAGCCAATCAGGTCGAGAGATTCAAAAGAAATTCTAAGCGCCAAGACAGCAGAGGCAGATTTGAACTGACCAAAAGATGCGAGAGATTAGAGATAAGATTAGAAAGAAATAGATGCGAGCCGGCTTCAGAAATTTCAAGGCAATACATTTTCTAAGTCCCGCTTTTCAGGGGCCAAGTTCTGAAAAGAGAGGTAGCGGGCGCAGATGGAATTATAAATCGAAACGAGTACCAAGACATTTGGTACTCGCTCCCGGTCAAGGGATTTCAGCACCTTCAGAGTGGAAAGAGTGGTGGCGTCAGGAACTGCATGTCGAATTGAGTTCCAGGGCTTTTGCAGGTGCATCCAGTCATTAAAAGGACTTGTAAAGACTTTGTTTTCTAAGCTATTTCAACTAGGAAAGATTAGTTTGTATCCCAGACCCCCAGTAAGTGGGTTTTCTTCTGCATATTGTAATTCATTGTGTGTATGTCTGTTTCTAAGGAATAAATGAAATTTGTTTTACTCCTTGGTTTTCTCAATGAATGATCCCGGTATAAAGGTGTATATTTCCTGGTTTCCCGTGATAGTAGTATCTTTAGGGACAGTCTAATTACTATAGTTCAGTCTGTATTGAGTAGGTTCCCCAGGGAAAGGTGCGTTGAAGATCTTGTCCAGTTTGCACAATGGAAAAGGCTGTACTATACCTGTATTATTTACTGAGCCTATTAAAAGTGAAGTTAATTGAAGAAAATCATATCAGAATTATCCTTCTTTCAATATTTAACTTTAAATGTTTGTATTTAATATAATACTCAACCTTCCTTATCTCCTACCCATGATCATATTCAGTGGATCCAGTGGAGGACAGGCTATGCAATTACATTTGGATTTGGATTAAGTTCAAAGCAAAATAACCTCCTTTAAATCTTAAGTGATGATTGATTAAAGTCAGATAACTTGAGTGGATCTCAATCAGTTTAAATAAAACTGACAAAAAATGACACAGTGGTTCTGATTGATTAATATAGAAATATGTGTTATACAAGGAATACAGATGGCCACTTTTATAATAATTTTAAACACTGTCATTTTGAATTCTGATGTGAAAATCTGTTTCTTCTTTAAAAGCCAGGAAAATTGATCTAGTACTGTACGAAAGATTTTAGCATAAGTTAAATCTGACAACTAGTGAAATTTATGAGACATGAGAGCCAGTATATAATTTGTAGGATACTAAATCTGTCACTGGCATATTTTGCCAGGCTAATTTTCAGATTTAATGCAGAATATGCCAATGGCATAATTTATCTTTTTTGTTCTGCAAGTTACATAATAATGTTTGGTACAAATAAAATAATTTTGTAGTTCTGGGGAATAGCATTATCATATTGTGTAGTTGATTATGAATCATTTTAAAAAAATTAAATAATCTTGCATTTGTATTGAGTATTTCTAACATTGTTACTTAATATCCCTTTAGCTGTTTTACAGTCTAATTATACTGTAGTGAACACATAACTGTGAGTTAATATCGCCTTGATTTTATGATACAAAGTAATGCTTAGAACTACAGTATTTGGTTCCAACTAAAACCTAATATGATTAAAGAAAAAATTGTGATAGACAGCACTCTAAATAAATGATACTTTTATGCTAAATGCCAGGTGCAAATGAGGAACAGAAGAAGGACCCAATTCTGACTCAATACTTACTAAATAATAATAATGATAGACTATTATTATTATTTAGTAATTATTGAGGAGGAAATTGGGTCCTTCTTCTGTTCCTCATTTGCACCCTGAATTTAGCATAAAATGATCTGTTATTTAGAGTGCTGTCTATCACTATTTGTTCTTTGAGTATGTAACCCTTTCATCATGACAATAAAAACAAACAGCTGGCGCCTCCAAGATAACAGTGAGTGAATTCTGACCAAATAGAGAGTCCAATCGGGGGTAACAAGCAGTCCTGAGGGGAATCTTGAATGAAGTCTCACAAGGGTGACAAACAAATATAAACAACAAAAAAGACAAAAAGGAAAATCATAGTGTAACTCTAAAAAACCAAACACATGAGAAGATTAACTAAATGATGTTTATTTTTGTCATGGTTATGGTTATTCTTTTCATTTAGTTATTCTTCTCATGTGTTTGGTTTTTTAGAGTTACACTATGATTTTTCTTTTTGTCTTTTTTGTTGTTTATATTTGTTTGTCACCCTTGTGAGACTTCATTCAAGATTCCCCTCAGGACTGCTTGTTACCCCCGATTGGACTCTCTATTTGGTCAGAATTCACTCACTGTTATTATCTTGGAGGTGCCGGCTGTTTATTTTTATTGTCAGGTTTTTGTTGATTTGTGTTGATCACTTTTTGCCTAGGCAGCCTCACTTTCCAAGTAAAGCTTTTTTTGTAATCACTGTAATAACAACATTATTACTATTTTAATTTTTAGCATTAGCGCTGTTAACACTTTTCCTCTTTTTTTCCATAACCCTTTCATCATACTCCCCCCTAAGTGAGATGGGGGGTATGCTCCTTGCTGGTTACTTCAAGCGGTCTGGGTGCTGCAACCTGCTGGCAACAGGAGGGCTGAGGGCTCCGCGTGGTGTGGGGAGAGCCAGGACAGGGAACAGGGGGGAACAGATTACCTTGATCTTGGTATCTCCTGATGGTGCAGTGCCTTCAGCCAGTGAGGATCTCCTGTAGATCTTCAGGGGATGGACCCCCACTGACACTCCTTCATAACCAGAGACATGAATCCACAGAGCAATGTATTTTCTGTCTTTATTCAGCAGACTCCATCACAGAGAAACACTTCTCTCATGCAGTACTCATCATCATTCCTGCTTCTTACTCTCTTGGCCTAAGCTACATGATATCCCCTCCCTTCCCACTTAGCATGGGGAAAGGGAGAGGCAATTTCTTCATAAGACCTCTTCTCTCTAACTCTCTCTTGTCTAACTGATCTAACTAATTTAGGAGGCTCATTACAAGCCAAAGCCGGATACAGATTGGCCCACACACAGCAGGGGGCGTTCCAACCAATATCCACCCCTTAGATTGACAGCCTCAGAGTTGCTAAGCCCGCCCTTGAATACTGACACATTATTCAAGGCTGGAATACACACACAGGCCTAATAATGGATTTAACCTTTCCACTGCCTGCACTAACAGGACTGACAGAGGAAAGGCCCAGAAACAGAAGTAACTGCCGGGAGGCTATGTTACAATCTCTCCCTTGTAGAATCCAATGCCCTCACATGGAACTACAGTAGGTATAACACTACCTTCCTTTGCAACTTCTGTAAATTTGACATAAGCTGAAATGCAACAACTACTGTACATTTCAGCATAACATGAATGAAATGACCAATGCATATACACAGATACATTGCATAACATTGTAACACAGTGCAATAGGTAGAACAGTACAATTTGTACAACAGGAGGAGTAGGGCTACCTTAGTAGTAATGAGCTGGGTCAGGCTTCCTGACCATTCTGCCCTGACTGTCAGGCACTCTTATAGAATAACATTGCTTGTGTCCAGATGCAGACACACATTCCACCCTGTCCATGTAAATACTACGCCCCACCTTCCATTCCCTGTGCAACCTCTCTATCTCTTTTTCTGTATCCTTACACTGACCCTCCTCCCCTTGTGGTGTTATCCTTATCATAGGTGTGACAGGCATTACAGGTATATAAACACCATTACTTATGGGGACATCAGGCATTACAGTTGACAAAGTCCTAGAGATCATAGAGTTAACACTAGGGCTGACAGCATCAGGGAGCACTGGAACAGGGCAGGGCGGATCGGACACATTATAGTCACTTGAGCGGGAGACTAAAGAGACCTCCCGAAGCAGAGCCATAACAGTGTCCACAGTCCTGGTAACGCTCTGTAGGCCAGAGTCTCTGGCAGCACTCAATTAAGCCGCAACTGCGACTGCAACATCATAGGTGCTCCGTGCTCCTTTATTTCCCCTGCAGGGCAGGGAAAAAGAGTCAGATGACTTAGCACTCACCGGGGAGGTAGCAGCAGATGTCAGACCCATCCGGCCGGACAGTTTTGCAGCCTTCCCATCTCCCGGTGATGGAGCAGCAACAAGTGTGCTGGGGCTGGCATCCCGAGTAGTACCGGCCGGCACTCCCAGAAGAACTTCTCCCAGGAGCCCCAGCATGTCATAATAGCATTCCACCTTTCTTACATACGTGACAGCGCGGGCAGGGCCTCGCACATCTCTTGGCAGTGGAGCGGTAAGTCACGTTGTGATGGGGGAGGGGTGCCAAGCGAGTAATAAAGGGGTCACCCCCATTAGGCACACCCTACCTCCATCTGGGAGGTGATGGTTAACAAGAAATGTACCTATAATACACATGTTCGCCTGCTTCACAACCAAAAGGTATGTCCCTTGGTTATCATGTTCCCCACATTTAGAGGAATTTCATGTATTTTTATTCCCCTGCCTCAGGGCAAACTGTGTTCTATTTGCTAGACGTGTATATTGGTACAATTATTGGTGTTTGTACCTTTACAGTGTATGCAGCAACCACATACACTGGAATCAGGTCGGGAGGGAAAGGGTTAATTGCATTTACATGTTTAAAGCCCTTTGTTACCTTTTCCCGCCTTTCAGTCTCCATTTTGCAGTATCTCCATAGGTCGCCATTGGAGCCCCATGTAATCCTATGGAGACTTCACAGATTTGGGCCCGATACTGAGAAGACCTGCAGGTGGCGCCCGAGAGGAGGAGCGGAGCTTCCCCATTGAAAGTGAATGGAGTAATGTCTTTCAATGGGGATTCCTCAAGTCCGACCTTTCTGGAAAGAGCTGGCAGCCAGCCAGACCGCAAAACCGCAAAAGTGGATACAATGTCAATGAGGAGCTTTGATCACACAATTGGCGTGGGAACTAGGCTTCGGTCAAGTTCACCACCAATTAGCATGAGGAAATTTTGTTCTGAGGCATCCCGAAATAAAATTCTTTTTGCCCATAGCCCCTAGGAACCCCTTCACTCGACCCCAACCGGGTCCGACAATTAATGGCAAAGAGGAAGGGTCGTAAGAAAATAAGAAAGTGTGAAAAGTGGAAACCCATATCTCCGGTTCTGTGGGGACTACAGCTGCGGCCGCCTTTATCCTAATGCGGCCGTAGCCGCGTCACTCTGACAACCGTGGCCAGATACGGTCTGTTTATTTTTTTTCCGCAGCGGTTTCCGGTATGTTAGCGCTTGGATTTTTAGCGCTGTCTGTTATACTGCAATACTGTCTAAAAACACATGTGGGCGTTCGCGAGCTTTTGTCTTAAAAGTCTAATAGCAATTCAACCTACAGTAAAGTACAGTACAGCCGTACATTCTCTGCAAGTCTGTGTGCGCGCGCAGTACTGTAATTGTAAAATGAAACACCTAGGCGTGTTACAGTATCACATTTTCGGCGCATACAGCGCTCTCCCTCTCGCCCCTACGCACACACAAGGCTAAAGTACTATTTCAACTTCTTATCTACAGTACACCTCTCCCACACCATTCCTTGGAATGGATGGCTTTCTGGCATCAATCTTCCCGAACCTGTCATCACATTCCTGCGTGTATAACGTACAGAGCCTGGTGTCACATTTCTGCGCATGCGTGCATAACTTTACATTCATTTAGAAGTTCAAGTCTGAATTTTTTTTTTTGGTGTTGTAGTTTTTTTGGTTTCGTTTTCAGACATGAGCCTGCATAAAAAAATTGTGATATTCTGATATTCAATCGGTACTGTAGCTTTTTAATGCGACACTAGTCATGCACATGTTTTATTTATGTGATTTTTATTTATTTGGGGTTGTGGGGATCAAAACATGATGATGTCCTGTTGAAAAAATTTCTTTGAACGACAGAACAGCTAATCCTTCATGCAGCTTTACCCCCCTCCCCCCGCACACACACACAAGGCTCAAGGATTTGATTTCAACTTCTTAGACACAAACTATTCATTTTCAAATGTTTGGCTTTGTGGTTGTAATCGTCCTGAGCCTGGTGTCACATCTCTGCGCCTGCTTGTAATTCTCTTTGGGACTTTGTTGATTATTAATGCACATGCGTGTATAACTTCACATTCATTTAGAAATTCAAGTCTGAAAAAAAACTTGTTTTTTTTATTTCGTTTCCAGATATGAGCCTGTCACGATGACATCAACTTTTATCAACACATTTATATTTCTGGGTACTTGAATGAACAGAACAAGTTGCAAAATAAATTGTGATTTATTTCCTTAATAGACAAACACACGACATCTGCAGAATACACTTAAAACAACACTCACTGGGATAAGGAAATGAAAGAAATTGTCCTTGGAACGAAAGAAATTGTCCTTTGCTTGCCAATGCAAGAAATGCAGCCTTGGTTTTAAAAGTCTTGTGGTTATGTGGTTGTTAACCCATTCACTCCTGGACTGGTTGCTGCTGTACTGGAACAAAGTCTTGCATCTTTACATCATGGATTAAAATTCAAGAATCACACTGGGAATAATTGGGAAGCCAAAGTTATAGACTGCCCGAAGCCAAGTGACCCACAGTTCATAAGACCGGTCCAAAGGGCTGTCCGGTGGGCAGGGCGCATGGGTCAGGTTGACGCCCATGCCACTTAGCATACTTGGGCTACACCCATTTCTTGGGGCCACTGGGTCTGGTCTCTGACTTAGAGGTGTCACTAGCCTGACACCTGCTGTGCATCAGTATGCCAGTATTGTATACATTATGGGCCTCTGGGTCTTGTCATAATTGATACTCTTTTAAACAGGGGAACTCTAAATCTGTGAGAGCCTTTTGAGGCTCCATCATAAAAATAATTACAACCCTTTGAGGCTTGGTCATAAAAATACGGAAGCTCATTCACCCATATCACAGCTGGAGGTCCAAGTAATTCCTGCTTGGACTTACAAAAAAATACATCCTGCCTTACATTTAAGATCTGCTATCATGTGTTGGTTAGAAGGAATGGCAAGCAATGCATCTTGTCTTTTACCCTCACAGACAGGGAATGGCCTGCACATGGGGAATAAAAATGGCGGGGACAGGGCAACAACAGTAATGCATGGCAAATCAGGTATTAACCCTTTCCTCCCCGTCACACCTCCCCCACTCAAGACGCAGGGACTGCCCTGACCACCCCATCCGGTGGCTGGGCTGACATGCCAGCTCTTGAAGTTAGTAAGTCCTGAGGGCTGTCCTGGTGGGAAAGGCCATAAGCATTACCATGCTCACTTCCCTTCTTGTGCTGGATGGTGACGTTCCACTCCTGTAAGGCAAGACTCCAGTGCAAAAGTTTTGCATTTTCCCCCGACACCCTCTGTAACCAACTCAAAGGATTGTGGTCAGTTATTACTGTGAAATGTCTGCCATACAAATAAGGCTGTAACATCTTTAGAGCCCACACTATGGCCAGACACTACTTCTCAATGGTCGCATATGCCAAGTCTCTGGGCAGCAGTTTGCGGCTTATATATACTACCGGGTGCTCATCGCCCTCCTCCCCCACTTGGCTGAGTACAGCCCCAATGCCAAAGTCTGAGGCATCAGTCTGCACCAGGAACTTTTTTGCATAGTCTGGAGCAGCAAGTATAGGAGCGCTGGCTAGTGCAGTCTTTAATGCCTGAAACGAGACCTCACAGGCAGGAGACCAGACTACCAGCACAGACTGTCGCTTCTGGGTCAAGTCAGTCAGGGGTTTGGCAATGGCGCTATACTGAGGGACACACTTCCTGTAGTAGCCTGTGGTGCCTAGGAAAACCATAACTTGCTTCTTGGTTTTGGGAACGGGCCACTGCACTATAGCTTCTACCTTAGCTGGTTCTGGCTTAAGATGCCCGCCACCCACCCTATGCCCTAGGTACAATACCTCTGCCATCCCTACTGAGCCCTTGGTGGGTTTCAACGTGAGTCCCGCTTCCCTAATCCTGGCTAGCACCGCAGCTACATGCACTAAGTGTGAGTCCCACGAATTACTAAAGACAGCAATGTCATCCAGGTATGCCCTTGCAAACCCTTGCATATCTTCCAGCAAGCGATTGACCAGGTGTTGAAAGGTAGCCGGTGCATTTTTCATCCTGAATGGCATCACTAGAAATTCATAGAGGCCAGTTGGGGTAATAAATGCAGACATCTCTCTAGCCCCCTGTGTCAAAGGGATCTGCCAGTACCCTTTACTGAGATCCATAGTCGTCAGATACCTTGCCCCCGTGAGTTCATCTAACAACTCATCCATGCGGGGCATGGGGTAGGCATCTGACACCATATTGGACTATGCAGTTACTACTGCCAAACTACTGTATACTGGAACTACTTTAGGACTACTGTAAAATACTTTGTAACAAGATTGGGATTGCAGCTCTCTCTGAAAAGAAAAAAATAGTGCAGTGAAGTGCATGTTGTATACTGTAAAACAATCTGTGCCATACTTACCTGTATCATACTGTACTTGGTGTGCCTGTACTTACCATACTACAGTACTGTACCATACTACCTTCCTGATGCATGCCCATTACGCTGTATCACAATGAGCAACACAGTCGCAATATGGTCGATATATTTATTACATCGTTCCACGGTGAGTACATCGTTCCAAAAACTCATTATGCCTTTCGACAACTCATCCTTTTTGGAGGGTTTCACCACTTTGCGGATATTATCCTTTGGCTGATGCCAGACCATTTCGATAGGATTGAAGTCTGGCGATCTGTCATTTGAGGGGGAAAAAAAGGAAAAAAATTAAAGAGATACACTGTAAACAGTGGGAAAAAATGAGACACGGTTACCGTACTTACTCCGCTGGCGTCTTCACCCAGTTGACACCACAGACAAGAATATGCACAGTTGACGCGGTGTGCTTCGGATCGTTGTCCTGGTAGAAACGGTGACCTTCTTGGAATTCACGTGTGATGTATTCCACAATCTCTGTCACTATTTGCTTTTGCAAAAAAGCTTGATTCATGGTTCCTGTAACAAGAAAAGAAAAGTGCTCAAAATAATGCACACCAGTACAGTACAGTGCATAAGGCAGCAGCATGTGAGTTTGGGCCTTATTTTACTTTCAAAGATGACGATGCATCCTGGTCCACGCCTAGAGATGGCACCCCACACATGTATCTTCACTGGGTGTTTTGGACGTGGCTTCATAGATATGCATCCTTTTTTGTGGAATGCAAAGGTTGCAAATCTCTCCAGCGATACAGTAGTCATCAGTAAAGATGCAATCCTGAAAAGTTTTGCCACTGTCAATCCATGCCTGTGCCTGGACCACTCTCTTGATCTTGTTGACGTCCCTTATCATAGGGTATGCTCTGTAACGACAAGGAATAATTTTATAGGTACAGTACAGTTTCTTAAACCACAATTTTACCTCCTGTACTGTCCAGTACTAACATCACACGTCCATATTTCCATCCAATTCTGCATCTCATCTTCTTGATGCTGGTCTCTGATACGGTTAGATTGTGATTTTTAAGCAGAGTGTATTTGACCCTCAAGGCACTCTTCTCATCATTCTCTTCACTTATTTGGTCAACCAGAAGAGTTGTCTCCCTACTACAGGAAACAACAATACGTTACAGTAGCCCACAAGTACAGTACATAATTTATGCTCAGACCTACAGTATGGCTAAATACAGCTCAACCCCGTTATTACGCGGTCTTTGGGGTCCACAACCCCGAGACAGCGTTATAACCGGGGTCGTGTCAAAATTTCACCGGCATAGAGCTCTCGAGCCTCCTCATTACAGATTTCATTCTCCTCCATTTTGCCGCATTACCTCTGCTCTCCTCTTCCAGCTGTCCACATGGTGTAGAGTGTAGGGTCCTGGGTTAAATTCCTCTATGATATAATTATTTTTTTTTATAAATTATTATTTTAATTACATTGTATAATTTATAAATAATATATTATTATTATTTATTATTCTTTATTAAGTAATATTTATTTATTAATAATTAATAATGATGTATTCATAATTATTACTTTAGTATAAAGTATTAAGTATTAATAATAATTCTATATTAATAATTACTTATTAATAATTCTTTATTAATAGTAATATTATTATTTATTTTTTTTATTAATAAGTATGATTATTAATTATTATTAACATTTAATAATTATTAATAATTATTACTAATGAATAATTATTACTAATTAATACTTAATAATTATTAATACCTAATTATTGATAATAATTATTAATACTTAATTATTAATAACAATTATTAATAACAATTATTAATACTTACTAATTATTAATAATTATTAATACTTAATTGTTAATAATAATTATTAATCATACTTATTAATAATAAATAATTAATAATAAATAATTATTAATAAAGAATTATTAATAAAGAATGATTAATAAAGAATTATTATTAATAATTAATACTTTATACTTAATTAATCAATATTAATACATCATTATTAATTATTAATAAATAATGATTACTTAATAAAGAATAATAAATAATAATAATAATAATGATATTTAATTGATAAATTATACAATATAATTAAAATAATAATTTATAAAATGTTTAAATTATATTATACCATATCATACAGGAATTGAACCCAGGACCCTTTCATATGTTGGCTAAGATTTGTACCTCTACACCACAGAAGCTATGTGATATGTACTCTTTGGCAATGTGTTGAAGAGGATAAATATATTTATATGGTATGTCTTGTTATACCAAGCCTATGGTTTAGAGGTAAGAGGCAAGGCATTGGTCCCGAGTTCAATCCCTGCATGTGTTTTTTACAAAATGTATTAATGTTTAATTGTGTGTCTGTGTCTGGTAGTCAATAAAGCATTGAATTGAATGTTTGAAAAAAAAAAACAATGGCACACGACGGCAAGAGAGCAGAGAGATGAGCATGTGGACAGCTGGAAGAGGAGAGCGTAAGGCGGCAAAATGGAGGATTTGAGATGCAGATAAGGCGGCAAAATGGAGGCTTTCAATTTGGGAGCCATGCTCAGACCGCGTTATAAATGGATTCGCGTTGTAGCGGATCGCGCTATAACGGGGTTGAGCTGTATATATAATACTGTAATATAATAGTTATATAAATATACAGACAGATAGATATCTAGATAGACAGATAGATATCTAGATAGATAGATAGATAGATAGATAGTGTGTGTCAGAATGTGAGTAAACTGTGTACTGTAATGTGGGGTTGTGAGTGCGTGAGTCATAATGAGTAATAATGAAGTGTCTGATAATTAAGGAAAGAGGTGAAACTCACTTTCAAATAGAATTGATTATAAGAATGTAGGAATGCAATTATGATAATTGAGGAAGGAGGTGCAACACAAAAACAAATTGTACAGTTTATCTAATAATTGCTAGGAAAATGATTCTGTTAAAACCAATAAGCCATCTAAACAATAAAGGCGCTATTGCAGTACTGCACGGTACAGAATACATACAGTGTACTGTACAGTATTCAAAATACTTTACAGTACTTACGCTGTAGTTACCGTTGGAGTCCTCGTGACTTTTTTGGTAATTCCGTATGCATGATAGCACACAGTGGCTGCTGGTAGAACGAGGCCAGAAGTACTTAACCAGTGTTGAATATCTGCAATTCGTTGTACTCTCGTGTATACTGCACCGACACACTTTATTCAAGCAAATACCCGGTATGTACCTGGCAGATACCTGGAATGCGCCGCTCCTCACCTCTGACAAGCCCCGTTGCATTTGCCTTCCCAGCCTGGGTTCATGCCTGGCTGATGGGCGGCTGATCTGTTAAATGATAATGATTAGGATTTAATAGGCTGCAATGCTTCGCGTGTCTACCAGATGGCATAAATTCATGAATTGTAATGCAGTATATATATATATGTACTGTGCAGTATTGCAGCCAGCGGGAATAAAATGCTTCAATCCCTGCTGGAAAATAACTCAATGCACTCGGGCAGAAAACAGTCACAAACCTCAATACACCCGGGTATACCCGAATTCGTGGGACTAGCCGAGCTCGAATAAAGTGTGTCGCCAGTGTATCTCCTTTATTCTCATGCTGAGATCCTTAGAAATCTTTTTAACAGGCATCACTGTGTGTAGAAAGAAATACAAGCACAAGAATGTATATTCGATGTTAAGTCGATGTGTATTCAATGTGCAGTGAATCCACAAAATGGATGGTGTATTTATACTTTAATGAGTCACATTAGAGTACGCCCACTTTTAACACCTGCACCTCGTCGCCATGCATAAAAGGTGACACACATTGCATAGCCTCCCACTCGATGATCTGTATCTGAGCTTGCCCTTGTCCAGATATTGCATTGTGCCATCTGCTTCCATGGATAAACCCGATTCTACGGACGCTGGAACCCACTCTCTTCTGCCGTGCCTGTCATGCAGAAAAAGTGAAAGGTGGCAGCCGTTTCCAAGCCAAGGCCAAAGCGAAAGGCTAAGGCTAATAAAGTAAACCTTCTGATGACTCCAAAGGCTAAGGCTTTTAAGAAGCCTTATTATGTCAAGAAGAAATTCGCTGATGTAGACACAAAGCAAAACAAATGGAAGCCAACCAATCGAACCCACAGAACCCACGGGTCTCCTCCTCCATCACTCCTCGATGACACTGCCGCTGCTCTCCCGGAAATCCATAGGTCAACTTCTCCATCACTCCACGACGACACTGCCGCTTCTCTCCCAGATATCCACAGGTCACCTCCTCCATCAGTTGAAGAGTAGAGCAAAGGAGCACTGCTACCGGAAGAAATCCTGAAGGAACAAATATCACGGGAAAACTCCAAGAATAAAACTGAGGATTTTTAATGCATAAGCTCACAAGGAGATGAACATGACCAACGCACCAATGCGTTTCATCCCGTAGGACTTTATCAAGGTGTATAGTAAAAAATTAATTGATCAGGGTAACCAAAGAGTATATCTTCAAACATTGTCTACCTCATCACTTGTGGATGTGGTAGCCAATATGTGGGAAGAACTATTAGGAATCTTAAAATCCGCATCATGGAACATTTGCGGTTGATTTCTAAGGGGGATCTTAATCATCCTGTTCCCAAACATTTTAGCCATTGTTCTCATGGTGGTTTAAAAAACTAGATTCCAGGGTATTGAGTTTATTCCACCAATATCCAGGGGGGAGATAGAATCAAAAGATTGGATCAACGTGAGGCATTCTGGATCTTTACATTAAGGACCAGGGTGCCTCACGGTATGAATATTGATTGGGACCTTTCCCACTTTCTTTAGAATTGATATACTCTTTGGTTACCCTCATCAATTAATTACTTATTGTATTTATCTTGTTTAAGACATATTAATGTTGATGTTATTCTAATTACCAATACATTCTATGTTTTTCAATCCAATTAACAGTTTTTATCAACATTTTCTGTATATGAACTCATATAGTGGTATATACATTATGGATGTTATCTTGTCTATTTATTATAGTATATATTCATACATATACATAAAGATTAAGATGATTGTATGTATTTACTTTTATGTATCCACTGTTTTTCATTGAGATGAACTATGCCAATTAACAATCACACACTTAACCTGTGTTCTTTTTCATATATTTATTATACATTTATTTATCATTTAAATTTAATTGGTGATATCTATATGTGTATTTATTATGTTATAGCCAGTTTGTGTTTGTGATTGTTAACATGTCTTCTTTGCATCAATATGTTTTATTTATCATAAGGTTTTTTCTCTTTTTTTCTCTTTTATATATTTATTTTTTGTTTTTTCAGTTCAGTTCTTATGTTTATATTGTCAGTTTTGTTAGTTAAAGTTTTTCAATAAAGTTTGTTTTGTTTTTATTTTTTACACCTCTAGCCCTGTAGGAGCATCACGGGCTTGCGTTCCAGGGTGGATGCGTGCACACTAGTGACGTCACCTCATGTGCCGAGGTGAGTGGTTGGACATGATGCGGTGTCACAGTGATGTGACGCGTCGCATGCGCGCTGCGGCCCTGCGGACATTTGGCACGAAATGGTAGCTATATCTAGGAGAAGGTATGTTTTTTTCTTTACACCTTGATAAAGTCCTACGGGATGAAACGCGTTGGTGCGTTGGACCTGTTCATCTCCTTGTGACCTTATGCATTAAACATCCTCAGTTTTATTCTTGGAGTTTGCCCGTGATATTTGTTCCTTCAGGATTTCTTCTGGTAGCAGTGCTCCTTTGCTCTACTCTTCAACTGTTGCTTCTACACATCAGGATTGCACGCAGTGGAAACACTATCCATCATTGGTTTTCTGGACTTCAATATACCCCCAAGGGCAGGTAATGGGCAATAGCCCTTATACTACTGCCTTTGACCCTATATTGGGGATGTTTATATTTTAAGAGGGGTGTGCATTTTGACCACATCTGCGGTAGTCGGGCTGACTGACCGCTAGGTCTTTATTTTGCCCCCCCTTAAATTTATATTTCATATATCTCTCATGGATAAATCATTGAGTTCCTATCTCCAATTATCTTTTCAACTCTATAATGATTTTGTGTACACACTGATATTGAGCGTCATTCTCTACACAACTCCTCACCTCCTCCATCACTCCTCGACGACGCTGCCGCTTCTCTCCCGGAAATTCACAAGTCACTTTCTCCATCACACTTTGAACGACTCTGTCGCTTCTCTAATGGAAATCCACAGGTCACCTCCTCCATCACTCATCGACGACGCTGCCGCTTCTCTCCAGGGAACCCCCATCTCATCCTCTTCAGCACCCATCCACCCAGATGTCCACAGCACCCCATGCACAAGATCCAGCTCCTTAGATCGCATGCTGAATGAGTTAAGTGTTGATATCCCTGGGAACTCTATGCTGGTAAAGATAGACCTTATTTTAGAGACCATGCTAAATATGGATCAACGGATGGAGAAGATGGATCAACGGATGGAGAAGATGGATCAACGGATGGAGAAGATGGATAAGCGCATGGAGAAGATAGAGACTGACATAGCGGGGATACATAATTTGCTTGGAGTTCATGCCCCTGTATCTATGACGCAGGAGCAGGAGTGTGGCATGTATGGGAAGAATGGGACCTTCAACCTTCCATCATCTAGCGCACCCCCTCCATCAGACGAATATGTGTTCATGTATGCCGTTGACGAGGATGACATGACAACCCCGTCAAGACCACAACAGGAGACAACACAGACAAGGTGACCAAGACAGGAGGAAAGCATCCTCCCAGACAACCTACTCTCGCCCTCCACCACAAGCACACCCGCTCCCAGAAGCACACCCGCTCCCAGAAGCACACCCACTCCCAGAATCCCACCCACATATGCTTGCATTGAGACGGTGCCCGACATCATCTTGTGCGAGCTGTCCCAGCCAGCCAGGGAGAAGTATAGGATTGCAATTGGTGGTGTAGCCGAAAAAAATGCCATGTACATTTTCAAGCACCACGTGCCCTACGTGGTGTACTGCGGGTGGGCCCACAATGTAAACTATGAAGGGAATCGCGTAAAAATGGCTCTTCCTGATAATTTAAGAAAGACTATTGTGGAGGAATTGCGGCGCTATTTTACAATTAGCGATCATTTAATGAAGATCGTGAGAGACTCCATAAATGGCATTTTGCGGCATACAAGTCATCGTCCCTGGAAGGACGATCTGCTGGGGTTCGAATTCGCTGCTTGATTGGTCGTCTGTTCAAATGTTGATCCATTTTTGACTTGTTGATTGTTTTATGTTTTATTCTAAAATGTTTTTACTAACAGTACACCATGAATGTTTTTTTACTTAGAAAATGTGGAGAGTGATCTCCAGTGTTCCAATGCTACAAATCATATATAAAACAAATGTAATCACTGTCCAGGAATAACTAGGAAATGTCTCAATGCGGTATTGGATAATGAATGTTAAAGAAATGATGACTTCCAAAGTGGCTATAAAGGTATAGGCACACCTGTCGGGGGTTAAAAAGCAAATGTGGACCAGAGGGAGAGAGTAATGAGACTGCAGCCCCACCAACTATAACTTATAACTCTATAATGGTCCCGATAATGCTAACCTGACCCGACCGGTAATCCTGCCACCTTGTCAGCCGTGATGTGCAGTGAAGCAAAATCCCATCCAACCTGTGTAGGGCACGGGGATTCACAGCTGTTAGAAGACCGGAGAAACGGGGCGCTCCTGCTGAAACTGCAGACGGAAGGCCATGACTGCTCCTCTGCCTGGCGTGTAAGCCAATCCCTCAGCTCACCGATGCAGTTTCAGCAGGAGTGCCCCGTTTCTCCGGTCTTCTAACAACTGTGAATCCCCATGCCCTACACAGTTTGGATGGGATTTTGCTTCACTGCACATCACGGCTGACAAGGTGGCAGGATTACCGGTCGGGTCAGGTTAGCATTATCGGGACTATTATAGAGTTATAGTTGGTGGGGCTGCGGTCTCATTACTCTCTACCTCTGGTCCACATTTGCTTTTTAACCCCCGACTGGTGTGCCTACACCTTTATAGCCACTTCGGAAGTCATCATTTCTTTAGCATTCATTATCCTATACCTGCATTGAGACATTTCCTAGTTATTCCTGGACAGTGATTACATTTGTTTTATATATGATTTGTAGCATTGGAACACTGGAGATCACTCTCCACATTTTCTAGTCACAGACTTTTCTCCGTTTGCTCATCATATAAGTTCTTATTATAATAATATTAATATGTTATAGAACTTTCTAGCATGAGTATATATCTCTCCTCATTGATTTTTTTCAATATATGTTATTTATTGATTTCTACTCTTTTGTAATTATCTACACAGGATTACTTTATCAAGCTTTTATTTATTTTTTCATTAATTTATTTCCTTTTGAAATTCATAGTTTAATTGATTTATCATGGAAGAATTTATTGAAGATAATGTTGTATTAGAGGAGGATGCTGATACATATGTTCGTTCATGTGGAGATAACACTAGATGCTCCAGAAAAGCTGCGCACCTTTTTGATGGTATCTTAGATATCACATGTGACGAACCGTCAGATTTGACACATTACTTTGTTAAATTAGAAAAACTTCTCGTTATGAATATAAGACTCTGGTGGGATATTACCTCACTAGAGAACTATATTAGATGTAACAGAATCCCTAGAGGTCTACGTGTCAAAAAGGTGCCCTCATTTGGTTTTATGAGTAACAAATTTGAGCAGGATTGGGTAAAATTTTTGGATACATGTTCTAGACAGCTTATGGAGTTAATTATCCAACAAAAAACATCAGAAAAATCTAAACTTATGGATGAAATTGCGACTCTCCAAACTAAGCTTAAACCATTCTCTAAAATGGAACAATTTATCAAAAATGATAAAACTCTTTCCATTAATGTTGATTCTATTGAAGAGATTATTAGTGAGAAAAAACATTCTAAATTTTATAGGTTCTATTACACCAAGGGGTAAACAAAAACAATCAAAGAATTTGTCTAATAATAATCCCAATAAATCTATTCTAAATAACACTAGAGTGGAGACCTCTAGCTTTGACTCAGATGTCTCAGATTATGAGGCAAGGTCTCAATCAGTGTCCTTCGATAGATTTACAGGCCATTCTAGGGATGATCGTGGAGCTACTGGTTATGAAATCAGAGCCCCAACTACTACATTTCAGTCTAAAGTTCCCAAAACATCTGGCCAACCCTCCTCGGCTTTTTTACAGTCAAATCCCAGAGGCCGAGGAGAACACGAAGGTCCCAGAGAAAACAACGAAAGCAGAGGCAGGTCCAAGAGGAAGAAATACGAATGAACTCTCCTGACAATGTAATTAATTTGTCAGGTGTAGATCTTTCCTTGGACCATCTTAGGCTCCTGAACAAAGGATTGGTGTTTGCCCCTACACAGAACTTTCATTTATTCCAAACAGTAATAGATCTCCAAAAATTTACTCGCAAACTTTCTTTAAAGAAATTATTCTCCACACAAAATCGTTTACTAGGCACAGTTACTGATGTGGTTTCCACAGAACCTTCACAGCTTAATACCGGGACTATGAACTTATTAAACTTTCAAGAAAATTGTGTTATCTCTGATATGGAAAATTTGCTAGAGTCACAAGGAGAGCCTTTAAATACATATGTCCAACCCTTTTTTGGGTCAGAAGACTCCGGGTATCGTAAAAAATCCTTATTTTGCCCCAATTACAACAGAGGCCCATCTATAACCACATTTGAATGTTTGATTGAACGTGATTTAACATTACTTTCCCAAGGCTTTTCCTATTCTAATGTCAATTCTGGCAATTTGACCTATACAGAGATACAACAAATTGACTCAATAAAGAAAATTTTTAATATTGTAGTTAGAAATGAGAACAAAGGGGGAGCCCTGGTAATATTGTCCTCTGATCAATATAAACAAGAAACATTGAGGCAATTATATGATACCAATGTTTACCAGGCCCTAAAAGAGGATCCTACTTCAAAATATTCTTTAGAATTTACTGAACTGTTGTCCTTTGGGAGAATTCTAAATGTTATAAGTTACAAGGAATGTGAATTTTTGAACTGTCCACATCCCGTGATTCCGGTATTCCACCATCTCCCAAAGATCCATGAATCGCTAGTCGACCCTCCAGGACGACCAATAGTGGCGAGCATTGGATCTTTGGGAGATGGGTTATCGCGGTATGTGGACAAGTTCTTTCAGCCCCTGGTTTTCCAACTTCCTTCCTATATCAGAGACACAGCTGATCTCATTGTCAAACTACAGGATATTACATGGCACAAAGAATACAGGTGGGTCACATTAGATGTGGCCTCCCTGTATTCCATTATTGATCACAATCACGGACTTAAAGCGATACGACACTTTCTTGATTTATCCACCTTATCAGTTTCACATTGCACTTTTTTACAAGAATCTATATTCTTTTTACTCACACATAATTATTTTCTTTTTGATTCATGTTTTTATTTACAAAAATTAGGCACCGCTATGGGCACGAGTTTTGCACCTTCATACGCTAATTTGTTTATGGGTTTTTGGGAGGCACTATTTATTTATCACTCAAATAATTATTTTTGTCATAATATCGTCTTTTTAAGAGATATATTGACGATCTGATACTTATCTGGGATGTGATGAGCACTCTTTATTTTCTTTCATTCACTATTTAAACACTAATGATTATAATATTAAATTCACGTTTGAGCACAATATTAATCACATCAATTATTTAGATTTGACCCTGTATGTTGACAGTGAGATGAACATTCAGACCGATATCTTCCGCAAAAAGAATTCCAGGAATATGCTTCTCAATGCACGGAGTTGTCATCCCCGTTCATTGATAAGGAATATTCCTGGATCTCAATTCATGAGATTGAAAAGACTTTGTTCAACTAATGATATTTTCCTGTCTAGATCAAAGGAAATGTTTGACAGATTTATAGCCAGGGGCTATTCCACTAAAGACATAGAGGTTGCCTTTACTAGAGCTGACTCTATGGACAGAGATACTTTGATTCAAAGAACTGGTTTGAAATCTACAATATCCAATAAGACATCTTTTAATACCACACAAAGTCCATTCTTTGTAACAACTTACAGTGCCCAATCACAACTGATTTCTAAGATAATATCCAAACATTGGCACACTCTTCTCCTTGATGAGGACATTGGTCCCTCATTGTCTAGTGGCCCTAGATTTACCTTCCGCAAGGCTAAAACTTTGGCCTCTCACCTTTCTCCCAGTTTATTTGATTCTGGTTTACGAACTCCTACTATCAGTACTATACCTAAAGGTCTTTATAATTGTGTGAATTGCTCTATGTGTCAATATGCATTACCTGCAAAATGTATAACTTACTCTAATGGTCTAAAAAAGTTTAATTAAGAATTTTTTAAATTGCAACACATCTTTTGTTGTACAGGTATATGTTCTTTCATGTGCATGCGGCCACAGATATGTGGGACGCACTATTAGACCTCTCAGGCTGCGTATAGCTGAACATACTCGTTTGATCAAGAGAAAAGATTTGGTCCATCCTGTATCCAGACATTTCTCACAGTGCCCTAGGGGGGGTATTGGTGACTTCTCCTTTTCAGCCATTGAACACCTACCCCATCACCCCAGAGGAGGCAATAGGGAGAATCGATTAAATCAGAAAGAAATGTATTGGATATATACTCTCAATACTCTCCATCCCCTTGGAATGAACTCTGATTGGGAGTTGAAACATTTCCTTTAGTCATAAGGGCATGGAGAGTATTATACTGTTTTACAACTGTTATTTGTATAAATTAATTTTGCATTCTGTAATCTTATGATGTGTTAACAGAATAAGTTTATTACATGATATATTCTAATAATTTCAGGAACAATTATTTGTCTTTATTAACAATTCATTATTGATTGCTATCTTCCACGATCGTTTTCTTCCATGATTTTCTTTTCTTATATGCAATTTTTATCATTGTGCTTGACATTATGTTCTTTGTTTTTAATATTTTTTCTTTTTTTGTCAGTCTATTATATGGTTTATTATAATATATGTGTTGTTTGTTTTACTCCAGACATGTTAGAGTTAATATGTTCCAATCCATGTGTTCATTGTTATCTGCTGTGTCTGATTTGGAGTTGTCCAATCAGATTCGGCTTACATTTATATTAGACATGTCTGCTTTCTGAACCATATACTCTTTGATAAAGTCCCATGTAGGGATAAAACGCGTCAGAGTGGTTCTACTATGATGTCCAGCCTTTTTTTGCAATAATGAATAATTTTATTTTACAACCTTGTAGTGGTACTAGGAGTAGTGACCATTTGTTCCTTTTACTTCTACTCCGTTTTTTTTACTTACTCCACCAATAAAAAAAATGCTGCTTGTTTTAATTGTAATTGTTTCATTGTGTCTCCTTGGGGGGCATGCGGGGTAGGCATGCGCATTACATCAAAACAGTATTAAAACGCATTATTAGTATTAGTATTATTATTAGAACACACATACTTTAATACATGTACAGAATAAATGCGTACTTTTTATTTTCGGGGTTTATTATACAGTACAGTATGTAAAAAAGTATTGCATACTTTATGAAAAAAAACAGCATACTTTTTCAGGTTTTCTATAAAGAAAATAAATAATATAAAAAAAATATATTTATATATTTTCAGTTATTCTATCCTAATCAATAAAAATGGCACAGATTCAGATTCATCAGTGTGCAAGCATCGTTACAAAAAGCGATATCCATCGAAATCCCTCCATTTGCCTTTCTCAGTGTGATGACAAAGTTTATTTTCTGAGGAAGAAAAAAAAAGTATTACTGTAATGGTTGGTTCAAATTAGTCTGTCCCCTAAAGAAATTCCCGCAGTCCCTTCGGTCAGTCCCAACAATAATTTTCTTGGGGGCGTCTCTTGTTCACATACACGCATGCGCCTAGATGTGATGAGACACATACAGTATGCGTTTCAACAAGATTCCAATGCCCATGCGCCTAGCTGTCCACCAATCTTTCAGTATCTACTGTAGAAGCTGCTCAGCCAATGATATTGCTGGACTACATTTTGGCGAATTGTGACTAAAAGAACTAAATAACCATATCCAAAGCGATTGATTACAGGAGAATCGCTTTACTGTGCATTGATATTGATATGGTAAAAAAAGAATTAAATACGGCAGCTGTACCCACCATAGACGGTTCCATTCGGTTGGCGCCGAGCCACTGCCAGTCCCGTAGTCTTAATTATACACGTAGTTGACAGGTGACAGCGGGCCTGCTACACCTGTAGTTGACAGCTGATGAAGCTGGAAATCGCTTTGGTACATGCAAGCTTGCGGGTATCTGTACGTGAAATCCTGCTCAGGCTGCAGGTATCCAGACGGGGGCTGATAGCAAGGGTTGCCGGTCAGCAGGTTTTCACTGACGGTCGGACCGTTATTGGAAGCCGGTGTTGGCGCTGGCGCATTGCTTGCCTGGGACTGACGACTCTTAGTTGGTTTTACCATGACCTTTCGCCTTTTGAAGTCTCCATGATAAAAGATCTGGAAAAAAAGATAAAAGATCTGGAAAAATCTGGGGCACACACACCAATACCCTCCTCCTGTAACTCCGGGTGCAGGAGCAATATGAAAAAACACGGATCAATACATAACTTTTCCTTATTGCACGCTTCCACACATGAGCATCTGGTGAAAATTTGTAAAAGTCATAATTTTCGATAAAATATTGATACATTTGACCAACTGTGGCCATCTTATCATCTGCTGATTTAATTGCTGACCATATTAAATAAGCGTACGTTATGTCAGTTTTTTTTAACACAGACTGCAGTGTGTACTCATCTCTGCACCTCTCTGGACAATAGAATAGAACACCAGACACTTTACATTAAGTTTTTTTTATGAAACGCCTAAATAGATACAGTGTTGTAACTTCTTCAGTACCAAGGTCAATTCACAAAGGACCACTGTGGTATTTTTTAAACACCTGCAAGTCGACACATTACTGAAGTACATGTACTGTACACATTAGAATTCATTACAATTCATGAATATCTGCCACCTGGAGGATACGCGAAGAATTGCAACCAATTAAATCCGAACCATTCTCATTAAACAGATCAAGCGCGGCTGACGCCTGCATGAATGCGACATTAATACGGCATGAATGTCGCATGAACGCCGCATGAACACGGCGAAGCGCGTGGCATTCAGAAAAAGTCACCGGAAAATATCCGAGAAGTGTTCAAATAAAAGTGGCCGGAATTGGGCCAGCATGTAGTCACTGCTCCGGCATGACTGCATGGCAATTTCCAGCCCTCTCCCCTCAACTGAACGGAGTAGGGTTAACTGTAAAAAAGTGTGAGTTGCCCATTTACTCCAATAGGAGCGGAGGTAAAATCCGCGAGGTAAACGGTGAAGTTAAAAATTGTAAAAACCAGAAGTCCATAACTCCAGTTCTGTACAGACCAGAGGGCTGGGATTTGGCCCCCATGTAGTCATCATTCTGGCATGACTGCATGGCAAATACCGACCCACTCTGAGCAACAGAATGGAGTATGGTTAATTGTTTAATGTGGGTTTTGGCCATTGACTTCAATGGCAGAGAAAGGCAACTTCTGTAAATGTGCATTTAAAGTCATTTATTATAACTTCGGTTCTGTGGGTCCCAGCAAGCTGAAATTTGGCCACCGTGTAGAATCTTCTCCGACATGAGGATCTGGCAATTTGTAGCCCGCTCGGCCCAGCCAAACGGATTATTTTAATATATATATAATTGTGCACATATACTGTATTTGGTGTCTGGCATAAAAGCCCAGGAAAGATACTACAACAGGCCCCCTGATCAAAGGATCCCCCACCATGATTGTATATGCTAGGGCGGAGAAGAGCATGACTTGAGTGATTCTGTAGGTGTTATAAATCACACTTACAGACAAAGGTTTTCTTGTCCAGATCATCTTCTGGCAGACCGAGAGGCGCTATTTCTTTAGTGTGGGGTTAAGAAAATGAGACCCCAAGTCAGGGAATGTGCGCATGTGTCAGTTACCTGGGGGCATGTCCCAAAATGCTCCCCACATTAGCTGGCAAAAGGTAATTGGGTGCAGGTAATTGTTAACCAATACCTGGCACCCAATGTTAGGGTATAGGGCTTAAATCCTATATAACTGATTGTAAGCTCTATGCCCATTGTCTTCATCTTCGTCTTCGTTACAACATCTGAATGATACATGATTGCCTGATGAATTGCCAATCCAGATCCTGATTGCTTCATTGCCCATTCCTCAAAGTAAGTGTATATATCCTGTGTGTTATTTGCATATTCTGTGTGTTCACCTTTTCAAGGAATAAACTTTCTTTATTATATCTTAGTCGCATTTGATTCAACCCAGTGATTTTGTGTTATATTATAACCCTGCACAAGCTACCGTGACAGACATCACATCATGGACATCAGGATTGGTGCCAGCCTCAGGAACAGGCACCGGTAGGATAAGCGGCAACTCGGGAGCTGTGGAGGCCCCGACCGGTACCTCAGGGGTTGTAGCACCCGCGCTGGCAGCATGGATCTGTCAGAAGGCACCAGCAACGATTACCGGAACCTGCAGCTCCGCAGCATACTCGGGTACGGTGAAGGTAATGGCATGGACCTCAAAGATGTCATCAGCCTCCGCAGGATCTCCTCTCATTGAACAGCTCACCGGATCAGCAGTGAAGTACTGAGGGCTGGACAAAGGAACACAGTTTTCTCTGAGTGGTTCTCTGTCACTCACAGGTAGGATGTTCCCAGAGTGTGGCATGGAGCATAGCTGGAAATAGGCCACTCTGCATATACTGTAGCAGACTGAGCTGATGCCTGCAGTTCTTCTCCTGTGGCTCCACCTACTGCATTGTAGAACAGATAAGGCAGCTTGCAGACACAACCAGCAGTGGTGAGAGTGAGATGGTATCTGGCTCCTCACATCCTGTCGCTCCTTCAGGGCACACCCAGCTCCTCCCCCTGGTAAATAGTATAGTCCAATCCAGAGCAAGGAAGGAGGAGGGGTTTGAGCAGCTTGTGCTGTGTCTTGCAAACTGTCAGGCAGCAAAAGCTTGCAATTTGATGCAACTTTTGCAGAAAAGCACATGATTCCCAGGTAAGGCGGGAAACGCCATTTTGAGTACAATCAGTCTCTGGAACCGCCATATAAAAGCACAAAGTCCAGCACAACGCGGTCTCCTTGAGAGCAAAACCACCATCTTGTGAGGACTTGTGAGAACAGGCGTGACCCACATTTCTTCAGTAAGGGGCCACACAAAGTAAAACACCATTCTTTCTGTTGAGTACCACGCACCCTGGGGTAGCTTCAGGGAACGCCTCACGAACCGTTACTGCAATAGTCCTGTTATTGCTGGGTGCACAGGGGTCTCCGATCTCACCTCAGAGTCCCTGTCCCCTTGATGCTAACTTCTTTGGGGGATACAGAAGGGTATCATGCTCCCTGGTCCCTAGCCCCAAGGGGGTCGCCCAACTGCAGTGCCAGAATGGGCCTGCAGGCTCCATGGTGTAGCCTCAGGGACCCTTTATTCCCCATCCTTTTCCGGGTTATCTGATAGGCAGGGTATCCACGCTCCCTGGCACATAGCCACCAAGGAGTCACCCCAAATCCTATGTAGTGATGTGTATATGGGTATCTACGCTCCCTGGCACATAGCCACCAGGGGGTCGCCCACAGGCTAGCAACTTTATGTGGGTATCACACTCTCTGGCACATAGCCACCAGGGAGTCGCCCCACATAGAAAAGGTAATTTTTAGGGTAAACCCCTCCCCGGGGAAGCTTTAGGGAGAGATTCCCTCTCTGGAGAGTCTGCCTGCTGCTGCAAAAGTCCCAAACATTGCTGCATGGTCCACTGTCTCTGAAAACCTGTCCTGTTGGTAAAACCTGTCCTGTCCTGGGGAGCAGTTCATCTCAGCAGTGCCTCCAAATGTAAACCTTTTATCCTACCCCCCCCCCCTCTCCAAGTGAGATGGGGGGTATGCCCCTTGCTGGTTACTTCAAGCGGTCTGGGTGCTGCAACAGGAGGGCTGAGGGCTTTGCAGTGGTGTGGGGAGAGCCAAGACAGGGAATAGGGGGAATAGATTAAGTTGATCTTGGTATCTCCTGATGGTGCAGTGCCTCCAGCAAGTGAGGATCTCCTGTAGATCTTCAGGGGATGGACCCCCACTGACACTCCTTCATAACCAGAGACATGAAACCACACAGCAATGTCTTTCTGTCTTTATTCAGCAGACTCCATCACAGAGAAACACTTCTCTCATGCAGTACTCATCATCATTCCTGCTTCTTACTCTCTTGGCCTAAGCTGCTTGGTATCCCCTCCCTTCCCACCTAGCATGGGGGAAGGGAGAGACAGTTTCTTCATAAGACCTCTTCTCTCTAACTCTCTCTCTTGTCTAACTGATCTTACTAATTTAGGAGGCATGTCCCAATTTGAACATCCTTGGGGAGTCTCTCTAACTCTGACTCATTACAAGCCAGAGCCGGATACAGATTGGCCCACACACAGCAGGGGGCATTCCAACCAATATCCACCCCTTAGATTGACAGCTTCAGAGTTGCTAAGCCTGCCCTTGAATACTGACACATTATTCGAGGCTGGAATACACACACAGGCCTAATAATGGATTTAACCTTTCCACTGCCTGCACTAACAGGACCGACAGAGGAAAGGCCCAGAAACAGAAGTAACTGCCAGGAGGCTATGTTACATGTATAACCCGTGGATAGACTTGCACCTAGTCGGTTGACTTAATGTCATTATCACACGACAACACTGCCCCACAGATTAGCGTAAATACATTTGCGAATTCAGATATTGATGCCAGTCGCATTGCCACATTGTTTGTGGGCAGTAAGGATTTTCTTTCAGAAAAACAACTCGAGAAAAGACATGAAGCACAAGTTAAATGGAGCTACATGCGACCACACTCGCAGAATATTTTCATGTGAAACGGATACCAAGGGGTCTCAGATATAATTTGAGACCCACGCTGTTTTCAGATAACAAAGATTACTGTACTAAGTGGGAGGGTATCCTGAATAAGTGCTTATTGGACCTAATAATCTTGACGGTTGAACAAATCCAGAAAGAGTTAGTAGAGTCAAGGGCACAGATCAGCAAACTACAGGAGTCACTATCCACCACATTATCCGAGACTGACCTTAATAAATTTAAACAGGAGCTAGATGAGACTTTGACTACCTTTGGTAAAGAAATTGAAACCCGTAAAAGAGATAAATATCTCAGAGATGCTCGAGACTATACTAACAATCAGGTTTACAGTTGGCAGGGAGGGCAGATGCTGGAAAGTTGTGACACCCCAAGAGGTTTTCCAATTGACACTGAAGATACCAGAATTATCAGAAAGTGACTCCTCCACTGGTGTGCCCCATTTTTTAGAGCAGAGACCACCCCGCGGGCATCACAGGGAAAAGATCATCCCAGAGGGGGATACAAACTCGGTCTCAAGTACCTTGGTAATTAATATTTCAGATAAAGTTTTGACCAATGAACAAATTGAGGTACTGTACTTAACAAGGGATTGTATTTCGTACCGACTAATTTCACAAATACCCTTGACTTGGAGGTTGACTTGGCACGCTTCTTTAGAACCCTTAGGCTTAATGGGTTCTTCATTAAGCATTCATCAACTGCCCAACCCATGAGCGATGAAATAGAAACTGACACTAATTATCATCTGTTGCCTGGGGAGTGTAAATATAGAAGTAAATTCAATCCACCCACCACTAACCACGTTATAGAGACATTCATCACTCGAGCACAACATGACATGGAGGTTCTTACAAATAGGAAATCTACATATAGACCTCTGAACATCACCAAAAGACAACAAAATATTATCAAGGAATTAGAATCAGATCCCAATATAATCATTAAACCTGCTGACAATGGCGGAGCTATAGTCATCATGAATAAGGATGACTACAGATCAGAGATCATGAGGCAATTCGGGGATGTCAACAGTTATAAGCAGGTTGACCAGAATCCTACACATGAAGTTGCTAGAAAAATCTTACAGGTTGAGATGAGAGTGGTGTATTATCTAAAAAGCAGAAATAATTATTTATTAAAAAGGATCCTATAACACCTGTATTATATGTATCACACTACCCAAAGTACACAAAAACTTAACATCTCCCCCCAGTAGGCCAATTGTGGTGTAGAGACTGACTCTATTTTCCAGCCCTGTGCTGTCTTTTTAGATAAATTACTGAGACCTCTAGTCACCAACACCAGATCCTACATTCAGGACACCTCACATTTTTTGGAAAAAATTAGACAGTTACTATCACTGGGGGAGACAGCCATTTTGGTGCCCTTAGACATTAATAGTCAATATACATCCATCCCCCATGTTGATGGTATAAAGGCAGTAAAAGAAACTTTGCACAAAGAAAATATGTTTACACCAAGGGAAAGGATGTTAATTGTAGATCTGTTAGAGATCATCCTGCATGCAAACTTTTTCCTATTTGAAAACAACTTCTACAGTATGTGCAAATACAGGGGATGGCCATGGGTTCCAATGTCGCACCCACACACGCCAATATCTATATGGCTCAATTCGAAATTGAGCATGTATTTTGTCATCAAGCATTTTTGGACCATGGGCGTATGTGGGTGCGGTTCACTGCCGATGTGTTTATGGTGTGGCAGGGAGATGTGTCATCCTTGTTGGACTTTGTCACAGACCTCAATAAGGCCTGTAGGACCATTGGATTCACATGTACACATAACCACACCATGGTGAATTTCCTAGATACTACGATCAGACTAGTGGACGGTGTCACGATAGCTTACAGGGTTATAATATACACCAAAATAACTGGGTTGAATTGAATGCGACGGTGATATGATAAAGAAAGTTTATTCCTTCAGGGAAGGTGAACACACAATATTGAACAAATAACACACAGAATATACACACTACTTAAGGAATGTGGCAGTGAAGTAATCAGGATCTGGATTAGCAATTCATCAAGGCATCAGGTATCTTTCAGATGTAGTCAAGAACAATATTGGGCATAAATCTGACACTCAGTTATAAAGGGTTTTGGCTCTATCCCTAACATTGGTTCTCAGATATTGGTTCATAATTATCTGTACCCAATTACCTTTTGCCAGCTAACGTGGGAAGCACTTTGGTACCTGCCCCCAGGTAGCTGGCACATGCTCATCATCCCTTAGTCAGGCTCCCATTTTCCTCGCCCCACTCAAAAGAGTTGGCATCGCCAAGTCTGCCAGATGGTGATCTGGGCCAGGGAAACCTAACTAAAGGTGTGAATTATAGCACTTCATGTGAAAGGCTACGTCCTGCGTTCTCTCCACCCTGTATATACAAACCGGGGGGGGGGGGGTGAGCCTTTGATCAGTGGCCTTTGTGTAGACTCACTGTTGCCCCCTGACCATTAACATACTGTCTGGGTCAGGGATTTTCGCTGGCTTTCTACCAGGCATAAAATATAGTATTGTTTCAATATTTTATATAAAGCAAAATATTCAGTTTGGTTGGGCCGAGTGGGCTAAAACTTGCCAGACCCTCATGCCGGAGGGGACTCTACATGGTGGCCAAGTTTCAGCTTGCTGCGCCCCGCCGAACCGGAGTTACAGTAATACATTGTAAAATTACATGTTTTGGAAACTGCATTTCTCCGCCATTGAAGTCAACATTTTAAACAGTTACCCATACATCGTTCTGTTGATCGGAGAGGGCTCTAACTTGCCATGCAATCATGTCCCAGCCCTCTAGTCCTTATAGAAACGGAGATATGGGTCTTCACTTTTTACACTATTGGACTTAGTGTTTAAAGCCACGTGGCTTTTCACCGCCATTGCGGTCAATGGGGTGACTCTTGTAGTGGCCGCGACCCTTTCCCATTGCCCGTCGGACCCTGTTGGGGTCGAGTAAGGGGGTCCCACTGAGCTAGGGGCAAAAAGAATTAACCCGCTTGCTGCCCTAGGACCAGAGATACAATTTTAATATGGATGAACTTGGCCGTGACCAAGTTCCCACGCTAATTGAGTGATCAAAAGCTCTTTATTGAAATTGTATCCGCTTTCGGGGTTTGCGGTTTGGCTGGCAGCCAACTCGTTCCTGGAGGTCGGGCTCGAGGAATCCCCATTGAAATACACTACACCATGCATTTCAATGGCAGAGTTCCGCTTGTCCTCCCGGGCGCCACCTGCTGGTCTTCTCTGATATAAGGCCAAAACCACGGAAATCTCCATAGACTTGCATGGAGCTTCAATGGCGACCTATGGGATGGGCTGCAAATGGGGATAGAAAAGGCGGGAAGGGGAACAAAGGGCCATAAACATGTTAATGCAATTCACCCTTTCCCTCCCGACCTGATCCCAGTGTATGTGTTGGGTGCACACACTATAAGGGGAAAATACATGTAACCAGGGGAGACACAGTTTGCATTGAGGAAGGGGACTAAAAACACCATTAAGCATTATAAAAGTTAACCCCTCAACTCACCATACAATTGTGGGGGTGGCCCTTTGGGGTGCAACCAATTTATTACTGGGCCTACCCCCCTCCTCCATCACTACAGACGGTAAACTAGAGTCTGATATGTTCACCAAAGAAACAGATCGTAACAATCTATTAAACTTTTCAAGTTTTCATCCGCCTGGCACTACTATTGGCTTACCGTATAGCTAATTTTTGCGAGCTATGCACATTATTAGCATTCCCACTAAAGTTGAGGATAGCCTTAATATTATGCAAGGTACGTTTTTAAGGAGTGGTTATCCCAATTAATTCCTCAGGAGCGAGCCTAATAAGGCAGAGTCATGGACAGAGACCGCACCTGTGGTTCCCTGTAGCAAAACATTTTTGGTCCCTTTTGTGTCTACGTATAGCACAAATAGTGGACAAATAAAAAACATCATTAAGCACCAATGGCCTTTTTTTTACGAAGTGACCCTCTACTGGCCTCCATCTTCTCTGAGTCACCCTTATTTTCCTACAAAATAGGTAGAAACCTACGTGACCATATTGTTAAAGCAGATATAGGGGGTTCATAGCCTAAGCATATATTTCTTGGAACACCCAAATTAGGTTGTTACAGATGCTTAAGCTGTAGCCAATGTGGGAGCATCCAGGAAGGTTCAACGTTCCAGCATCCGCTAATGGGTCAGATATTTCAGATAGAATAATTTTTCACGTTTGTAGAGACACATTGTTTATTTGATTAAGTGTCCCTGTGGTCTGGTATATGTGGGGGAGACTACACAGTTAGTGAAGGATAGGATTAGACAGCACAAGGCTGCCATCCGGAGATGAGATCCAGAAGCACCTGTGGCCCATCACTTCACACTTGCTGGGCATAATGCTGGCCAGCTAATGTACCAGCAAACATCAGATGCAATGGGGACTTACAGGAAAGCCCCAAATTCAGGCAATGTAAATAGAGCACAGTCAGGAGCCGCCAGCGAAACGCAGAAGTGCCCTTGCATTGAGTCTTTGTTTCCTGTGCCATTAGAAGCCCGTTGTGTCCGCAGTGTGATGCTGTCACGTGTAGAGGAAGATTGAGTGGGAGGATCTAACCCGGAAGTCCTGTGATGTGTAGCAGTGGAGGAATCGCCCACGCAGCCTGACTCCTTGCAACAACTTCATCACCCACAGGTTTTTTACCTCTCACAACAGACACCGACTGTGCTCTATTTACATTGCCTGAATTTGGGGCTTTCCTGTAAGTCCCCATTGCATCTGATGTTTGCTCACTAAATCCACTTGATGTCCTTTCAATCTGTGTAGCCATTCATTATTATTTATTCCTATTGTTTATTCCCCTTGTTCCTATCTTAGTTATAGGTCACACTCCATTTCATCACACAGTGTTGCACTATTATCTGTGTTATGCTTTTTCCTTTTATATTCACCCTGGTGTACTGTGCTCCCTGACTCCTCAACACTGCAACTAGTAAAGGATCAACAAGGAAGATCCATTGAAGGTTGAGCTGCATTTGAACACTGGTTGTATATTTTCTTCTCCTTTTTCTTTATATTGTTAGTCCATCGTTATTACTCTTTTTTTATTGCATGTCATCACATACTACCTGAAACACCCTCAGGATCACCCTGGTGATTTCCGTGTTCTCATACAGGTTAGTGGTAATACATTTTTCAGGTGATGCTCTCCTATACAGACAAAAAAAATACTTTGTGCTATATCTTCAGTATATGTACTCATGTTTCACATCCCTAAACAGTTTTAACAATTTTTTTTAATGTTTTTATTGACATTTGACTTTAGGTTGTTCAACTGGGCTACCTGTATGATTGGATTTCCCTGACCACATTGGCTAATGTTCCTGGACTAGACTGAGATACAGACGCATGAGAGGGCTCTTCTACTTAACATGAGTTCCCTTGGAGTGATGTGGGTGTGTCTACACTATGGCTCACCCTTGGAGGATCATGTTCCAGCTTATGCTATTTGGGCTATATTTCTTTGTGATGCGCATGCACTCGCGTGTCACGGTGGACCGACCTGATCAGCAATTTTATATTTTGGGGTACGAGATTGAGCACACAAGTTGAGCAAAATAAACTGATATTTATTTCCTTACTAGACAGACACACGACAACCTTAGAATATACTTGACAAAACACTTACTGAGGGAGAGAACGGGATAGAATGTCCAGAAGTAAAACAAAGCCCGGAATATTGTCTTTTAAAATGCGTGTCCTTTGGCAAGGGGCGCACAGTTCCAGCCCAATAAGTCCGTGAATATCTTCCAAAAAAACAGGGGAGCTTGTCTCGTAGCCATAAAAATAAAAAGAACATTACATAGTGCAATAATGTTTTAAATCAGTGTTTTGTGCAAAAAAAGGCTCAAAAATGACTACTCACATTAAAGTAATCAAATTCGGGCAGTCATCCAACTTAAGGGGTGGACACTTTTTCAAGAGCGTTTTTTTGCACAAATCACTGATTTAAAACATTATTGCACTATGTAATGTTCTTTTTATTTTTATGAATACGAGACAGCTCCCCTGATTTTTTGGAAGATCACCTGATGCAAGACGAGTGGAACAGTCTTTTTCAAGGGTTGCAGTTTGTTTCTAAGTCTTTTATTCACTATTTGGTTATTTAAACACTATATTGTTATTTAAGCACGAATATCACTATAATTGTTTATTATTCACATATGTGTGGTTATATTGTGTGTTTTACATTTAGGGTGTGTTAGAGCGCTATAGTCACTTTTTTCACTACTGTAAGTCCGTGAATATGGCAACGTTCATTCTGGTTCATTGGGGTTCGTTAAATAACCCCCAGCACTAACGAAATCCTGAAGAAGAGTTGTGTCCTTGGTTCCGTTGTAATTAACTGGTTGCGTTCAGGAATCGTTGCTGCTGCTCTCATCCGCATGTAGAAGCAAAGTGGAAATTCATTCACATTGTAGAACAAAGACGAAAGACAACGGGGATAGCTCGGGGGGCATGTATATAGGGTCTGAGATCATATCTCCAACATACCCACCCAATCCCTCTCATGGGAATTTTCACATTCACCAATCTCCAACTTGCCCACAGTTTGCAGAGTGGGCACTATAGGGATTTCTGGTTAATACAGCGCCTGTGCGACATTGCCACCTTGGCTGCTTAACATATGTGTACTCCCTTTTTTACCTGGCATCTCCCAGGCTGGGAGGGGGACTCAGGGTGTGAACTAGCCCAGATGGCTAACAGGATCTCCTATTCAGCGGGCATTCCAGCTAATTCACACATCTTGACTCTGGGGCTTTCATATGCAACACTTCCCTAGACTCAAGGGCACTGCCTCAGTGTGGGGTCTATGAAGTCTGTATGGGAAAGTGGCCCATAGGTGTTAAAACATTTGGTCCCTGGGTGTATTACAATGACAGTAGAAAAAAACTCATCCTGCCTGTACATTTAAAACATGCAGCAAAAAATACACTTTGTAAAAAATACATGTTTCACTTGTCCTAAAATTATATTTTTAATATGTGTGTGCTTGGGGTGCTACTCTGGGGCTGCACACCAAATTTCAGGGTGCTAGCCCTTCCCGTTCCAGAGTTATGGCTTCTCATTGAGCTGGCAATGCTGGACTATGGGCTTCTCACGTCAATTGACTTGCGGTATGGAGTTCCCACGCCAATTGATAGAGTTCCCACGCCAATTGCCGGTTTCCTTTCAAGTTATGCCATTAACCGGGATGGAGCTACATTGTGTCCGAGAACCACTTGAGACTGAAAACCGCAACCCTTTGATTCAATTGACCTTGCGGTTGCGATTTCCAGCCTCAGTAATGGATACCTATACCTCTCAATGGAACAAAGAGACCGCGCCACGCTTCTCCAATGAACTTGTGGTTCGGCGCCCGCAGCGGCATCTTTTGTCCAAAACCAGTAATGCCGGTATGCCATGTAATATATTACCGCAGGCATACACAATCCTGCAAAATAGGGACAATAAGGTACAGAGGGGAAAATAGTACATGTCTGGTGCATATACAATTAACCCCTTCATCCCCAATACGAAATAGGGTTAACAAGCCGAGCATACTGCCTTTATTAATGCGTTGATTAACCCCAGTTTCGTTAAACCTCCCCCACTCAAAGCCCAAGGTCTGCCCTGGCCACCTCCTCTGGTGGTTGGGCTGACCTGAGAGTTTTTGAAGTCAGTAGTTCATGGAGATTGTCCTGCCGGGAGAGGCCATCAGAATTACCATGCTCACTGCCCTTCTTGTGCTGGTTGGTGAAATCAAACTTTTATAAGGCAAGACTACAGCGCAAGAGCTTGGCATTCTCTCCCGACACCCTCTGTAACCAACTTAGGGGGTTATGGTCCATGATAACCGTGAATGATATGCCATACAGATAGGGCTGTAGTTTCTTGAGAGCCCATACTATGGCCAGACACTCCTTCTCAATAGTGGCATAGGCCACTTCTCTGGGCAGCTGCTTGCAGCTCAGATAAACCACTGGATGTTCACGGCCTTCCTCCCCCACCTGGCTGAGTACAGCCCCAATGCCAAAGTCTGACGCATCATTCTGCACCAGAATTTTTTTTAATAATCTGGAGCAGCAAGGATGGGTGTACTGGCCAATGCAGTCTTCAAAGTCTGAAATGCTTTTTCACAGGCTGGAGACCAGACAACCAGCACAGACAGTCACTTCTGGGTCAAGTCAGTCAGGGGTTTGGCAATGGCACTTTACTGGGGAACAAACTTTCTATAGTAGCCTGTGGTGCCTAGGAAAGCCAAAACCTGCTTCTTGGTCTTGGGAGTGGGCCACTGCACTACTGCCTCTACCTTAGCTGGTTCTCGCTTGGGGTGCCCTCCACCCACCCTATGCCCTAGGTATAAGACTTCCGCCATCCCTACTAAGCACTTGTTGTTTTTTTTTTTTCAACTTGAATTTTATTAGTAAATCACATGTTCTAGAGACATTGCAAACATTTCCATATGAAGCCAGTACATTGCAGTGTCCATTGTTCATGTGTCAATACTTACAACAAACTATGACAGGACAGAATGGGGGGGACAGACCGACATATAACCTAGACAAACCTGAGGGAAAGAGGGGGTTAAGAGTGGGAGGCGGAGGGGGGGCGGTACCTTCCGCTGTGATTCTGCTGGGAGTCCCGTGTCTTCCGACTCATCGCTTCTTGGGGGGTCAGGATGTATCCCGGTAGCTCCAACGACTCGCACCATGAGGCCCTATTTGGTACTATCCCCTTAATTCTACTTGTGCTATGTGCATGGTCCTGTGCCTAGACACCTAGGGAGAACGCATTCCCCACTATCATTGCCATATCGTGGACCCATCTATCCCCGGTATGTCTGTCTGAGCCTACCAAGGCATCCAGACTTTTAGGTAATTTTCGCCGGTATCATTGACCAGACTTGTCAGTTTTTCCATCTGACATACTGTCTAAATTCTGTTCCGAATAGTAGCAATCCGTGGAATCTCATTTTGTTTCCATCTTGCTGCGATCTCCCCCCCCCCACTGCCGTCGCGAAGTGCGTTATCAATTTATTTGTTGCTTTGGAGAAGCCCTGGAGTGATTTATTTAGTAGGAACACCCACGGGTCCCACGGGATTTCTGTGCCTTTAATTCTGGCTAGCCAATCTTTGATTATATCCCATGTCCCAGTCAGTTTGGGGCAAGACCACAGCATGTGTAACAAGTCTGCCTGTTGTCCACATTGTCTAGGACACAATGGGGAGTAACTGGGCAGAAATTTAGCCAATTTTGAGGGAGTATGGTACTATCTCATCATAACTTTATATACGTTCTCCCTTAGGGTCATGCACATGGAGCTCTTGGATACTGCTTGCACAATTTTTGTCCACTCTTCCGGATCGAGTGTCTCCCCTAGGTCCGCCTCCCATTTGGTCATGTAGCTAAGTTTTTTTTGTCACAGTCGAGCCAGAATCCGTTACATCTTTGTATAACTGCGATGTGGGTCCCTTTGTGGTCGTCCCTGAGCGACAGAGTTTTTCGAAATTCGATAATTGACTTATAGGTTGTTGGGCTTGATAGAATGCCCTGACATGGAGGTATCTAAAGAATTCGGCATTTGGAATATTGTTGCTAGTTTTTAGGATATCAAAAGTTTGTATGCCTCTTCTGCCCTCCAGGTCCACCAATCTATACATGTGATTGGTTTTCCAGATTGGGAAATCCGTACTGTCAACCCCGGAGCATTCCCGATGATTTATGGGTCAGGTTGCATTTGAGCCTGGTGTTGTCCCACACCGAGAGTGAGTTGGCCATTGAGGAAAGCGGCTCTTTGGTGCTTAATCGCATCTTTTTGGGAAGCCAAATTAAATGTTCCAGCTCAACTGGGGAACAGAGTTCTTTCTCCAGAGCTACCCATCTTTTTGAGTCCGGGCTGGTGTGCCATTGCACAATTTGGCATAATTGTGCCGCCTTGTAATAGGATAACAAGCAAGGTACCGCTAGCCCTCCCGCCCCTGTTTGTTTGCGCATTATCAGCTTACTCACTCGCGCTCTTTTCCCTCCCCAGATAAATTTATCTATCTCGGATTGAGGATATCCTTCAATCCTAACGGCACTGGGAGGGTCTGAAAAAGGTATATGAGGCGAGGCAGCAGGTTCATTTTAATGCATTGAATCTTCCCTATCCACGAGATTGTATATTTGGCCCAGCGCCTAACATCCTCTCTCAAGGTTTGTATAAGTTTTGGGTAATTTGCCTGGTACAACTGTTTAGTATTCTTGGTGACATTGACTCCTAGGTATTTAATTTGTTTCTGTTGCCAATTGAAGTTAAAATTGAGGGCGATCAGTTTCTCCATATGTTTAGGTAAATTTATATTCATGGCTTCATATTTAGCCTGGTTTATTTTGAATCCGGAGATCTTGTAAAACTCCCCAAGAGGTCGAACAAGTTTGGCAGAGAGGTGAGGGGCCTCGATATTGTCAGGAATACATCATCCGCATATACAGTAGAACCACTTTATGCGTCTGGTTTCCAATGCCAATACCCGATATATTGTTACTGTCTCTTATCTGAGCGGCTAAGGGCCCCATACGTAATGCAAAAAGTAGGGGAGAAAGCGGGCAGCCCTGCCGTGGTCCGCTTTTAATCATGAAGGGGTCGGAAGCGAATCCCTGGTGGGTCACCCTGGCTGACGGTGTAGAGTATAATGAGAGGATGGCTTTTGTCAATTTCGTGCCCATCCCAAATGCTCCAAGCGTGGCCTCAAAGTATGGCCAGTCTATCCTGTCGAACGCTTTTTCAGCATCCAGACTAAGCGCCATAACCGGTATTGATCGTGTATTGGCTATTTCTACCAGATCAATGATTCGTCGGGTGTTATCTGCAGCTTGTCGACCTGCGATAAACCCGACTTGATCTGGATGCACTAGCCTGGGCGGATGAGACTCAAACGGTTGGCCATCAACTTAGCGTAAATTTTAATGTCCGAATTTATCAGGGATATTGGCCTGTAGCTTTTACAGTCCAGTTGGTCCTTACCCTGTTTGTGAATCACTGAGATTGACGCTTGGAGCATGTGCTGGGGGAAGGGGGTGCCCTCTAGTACTTGATTGTACATTCGGAGAAGATAAGGGGTCAATTGTTTCATGTATTTTTTGTAGTATAAGTTTGAGAATCCGTCAGGGCCCGGGGCTTTAGAGGGTTTCAAGTTCGTGATAACCTCGGAGACCTCCTCTGCTTTAAAGTCTCTGCCCATCACCTCTCTATCATCCTCGCTCATACCAGGCAGATTCGAGCCCTTCAGAAAGTCCCTCAGGGCTTTCTCTGTACCTGTGGAGCGGGTCACCTTTCCTCCATCAAATAGATCCTCATAGAAGTGCTTAAATTCTCCTACTATATTTTTAGGATTGGCGGTGGTTATGCCGGATTTGGTTCGTATGGCCTGGATATGGTAGGACTTATCTTTGGGATTGAGCATCTTGGCCAATACGGTATCTGGCTTATTTGCTTTTTCAAAAAATGTCCTCTTTGACCAAGTCCGCGATTTCTCAGCTTGGGTGGTCAGCAGCAGATTCAGTTTAGTCTGAGTGTCTCTAATCTTTTGGAGGATAACTGGGTCTGGAGACCTCTTATGTTGATCCCATAAGTTTGTCAATTCATTCTGAACTTCCTTGATTTTTGCATTTCTCTCTCTCTTTCTCTTGGCCACTAGACTAATGAGAGCCCCTCTTAGTGTTGCTTTATGTGCCTCCCAGAGGGTGATATGGGAGCGGACACTACCTTCATTTTCTCTGAAGAAGTGAGTGATTTCTCCCCTAATTATCTCTTGCAGTTCGGGTACTTTAATTAAGGACTCGTTTAGTTTCCAATTTGCTCCTGGCCTGTCCAGCCCTATTTGTGCGCACCTAAGCTCTATTGGTGCATGATCTGACCATGAAAAATTGTGGATCCCAGTATTGGAGATCTGTCGGACCAGTCTACTAGTGACAAAGAAGTAATCGATTCTGCTGAAGGAGTTATGGGGGTGTGAGTAAAAAGTGTAGTTTCTGTCTAAGGAGTGACAGTCCCTCCAGATATCCACCAGCCCCAAGTCCCTCAGCCCTTGTTCTAGAGCCTTGGAACTTGTCGGCGTGCCCAGTCTGGGGGGACCTGATCTGTCAAGGTCCAAATTTAGAACTGTGTTGAAGTCGCCTCCCACTATCAAGGCACCTTTTGTATGTTTTTGGATAGTGGAGAATGTAGTGGTATAAAAAGCGGAGTCATGTCCGTTCGGGACATAGATTGTCGCGACCGTAATAGGTTGCTGGTTTATAGTCCCTGCCAGTAAAAGGAACCTTCCATCTTTATCTTTTTTTACTGTGTCCACCACCAGTCCCACTCTGTTATGAATTAGTATTGCAACTCCACGTTTCTTCTCCTTTGCGGAGGATAGAAACACCTGTCTGAAGTGATTGTCAAAATATTTCGGGAAGCTGGTGGTGCTGAAATGTGTCTCCTGAATTAGGACTATGTCTGCCCTTTTTCTTTTATTATCATTGAGGTCCACCTTCCTTTTACGGGGGCAGTTTAACCCTTTGGCGTTATGGGATATAACTGTCAGTGTCATGTTGTGGATCTGTTCTCACCTATCCTTCGATGATTTCCCATGGTAGGCGTCGGGGAGCCACCAAGGGGTCCCCCCCTGCGATGTCCCACAGCTCAGCAGACTCCAGCGTTGCACCACCTAAGTAGAAGGTAGGGTGGGGAGAGGAGGACACAGAAGGTACATAGGACACATGAGGGAAGAAACATGTAGTTGGCAGGGATTCAATGGTCCAGGACCATTGCCCCTCCCATGCCTTCGGGACCTGGGACTCCCGGGGAACCTCTGTCAGATCTCCACCTTCCGACCTGGTGGTTGCTCCCTTCCCAGTCCTCCTAAGGATTTTGTCGGTACCGGGGGTAAATACCTCTGCCCGAGATGTGGGGCGCATAGCAAAGACCGGACTGCCTTCCCAGCCCACAGCTGTTCCCGGTGCTCTGTCTTAACCTTGTTAGTCTCAACCTTAACCCACTAAATACATATACATTTTGCTCCAACATATTTCTTTGTATATAGTAATTCCCCTATCCCCCTACTCAAACATATAATTCAACTGTTTACTAAAAACTTCTAGTGAACTACCTCTAATACCAGGTTGACTCTGTACCACCCCTGTATAGCTCCCCTACTAGCTCTGTTTCTTGGGTTATGCTTCCCTTATAGCATTGGGGGTCCCTTATTTTCCTAGCTAGGTCAGATATATATTTTTGGTTGTTTCTGAAGCACTGGGTAGCTATCTACGTAGGTTCTCTTTTTTGTGTTTTTTGGAGGGGGTAACATAATACCCGACTTAACTTTCCGGGCTAAACACCCTGAGGGGGGGGGGGTAGAGCACTTCGTATTGTGCGTGGTGTGTTCTGCATATGCATGCTGGTATATGCATGCTGTTGTTCCTGCCTGATTTGCAAGCCTGTATACATTAAACGTTAGTCTGACCCTCAGCATATTTAGAGCCTATTAGCTAATGACTAGCTTATTACTAGGGATTTTTTTTTTTTTTAATTATTTTTTTTTTTTATTGTTTTATTTATTTAATTCCCCCCCCCCTATTCCTTTTGTGTCAGATACCCCAGCTTCTGTACTGTGCCCCCAAGAACTTTATTACGCCCCCCCCCCCTCCAATACAGTGCCACAAAAGTCTGCAGCAGCTATGTGTGTCGCCTACAGCCCTCTGGGTCTCCGCTGGCTTTTAGTCTTCAAACAGCTCTTCTGCCGGATTTCCATAGAGGATGTCGGTGTCCCGCCTCTTCCGGCCGTCACCGCCGCCATCTTGGGTATGGCGCGTCGTTCCTAGTGGGGATCTCACGAGAGCTGTCCGTACCTCTTCTGACGTCATCCGGCTCCTCCCCGATGTCATTGAGGGTTGAGAGCTGTTCCAAGATGGCCGCCTTTCACGGAGGAGCGCTGCAGGAGTTGGGGAGTGGTGAGTCTACTGACCTTAGCGGGTCTCAACCTGGGCTCAAAACGGAAGAGCTTCAACTGGAACAGGTAGGTGTAGGATGTCAGTTCCAAAGCTCACTTTGGGCTGCGGGGTTGCTTCATTTTGTCACCCTTCCTGGCTTCCTTCCATGAGGGATCTGGTGCTGCATCACCGCCGGGATCTTGTCCTGGAACCCCAGCCTGGTTAGGAAATTTCCGCCCTCTTCCAGGCGCTGCAGAGTGTTGGCCGCTCCGTTTTGAATCACCAGCAGGCCAAGGGGGTATAGCCAGCAGTAGCGGGTCCCGGCTTATCTCAGGACTTTGGTGATAGGAGCAAGCTGTTTCCTTTTGAGCAGGGTAGTAGGAGATATATCTTGGTATACTTGTAGTTTATATCCCTCAAAGTCCCCTTGGCTCCTGGTGATTTGGCAGAATGTCTCTTTAACTTTAAAGAAGTGGAATCTTACAATGATGTCTCTGGGGGGGTCCCCTTGTTGTGGATTTGACCGCAGGGCTTTATGACAGAGGTCCAGGTGAAGGTCCTGCTCCGAGCGGTCCGGCATTAGGTTTTGGAGCCACCGGCCCATAAACTCCTCCGGGTCTGTCTCAGTCTCCGGGACCCCCCGGACCCTCATGTTGTTCCTGTGGTCTCTGTTGTCCGCATCCTCCTGCCTGTCCAGCAGATCTCGGACCGTATCCCTCACCTGTGCCACCTGCTTATCAGTCTTGTGGAGGGCTTTTATGGTGGAGTCCATTTTTTTTCTAGGGAGTCAGTGCGTTCCCCTATTCCACAGATGTCCGCCCGTAAGGCTGTAACTTCAGATTGGAAGCATTTCTTAATATCAAAGCAGAACTCCCGCATATCCCTCCTTCACACGATCTGATTGTCCCTGCTTGTATCCTCTCTGTCGGCTTCCTCCTCCGATTCAGAGTCGCTTTGTGCCATTTCTTCCTGGCTTTTGGTCCTGGCTGAATCACCTTTGGTGAAGTAGTCCATCAGAACCGTGGAGGTTCGCTTTGAACGGGTCGATCGGGACATCTTGGGTGGTTGGGGCAGCTCTGGGAGAAGTTTTGGGTGTTTTTATTTCACTTTAAGGTTATTTTTTATTAAATAAGACGCAGGCTGTGAGTGGAGCAAATGGCTCACACGTCCATACAGCTCAGCCTTCGCGCATGTGCCTCCACATGTTGGGTTTTACGGTGAGACCTGCCTCCCTAATCCTGGCTAGCACCGCAGCTAAATGAATTAATGCACTGATTACCCTCAATTTCGTTATAGCGTGCGTGCCCGTGGTTGATGCGCATGCACAGCATCTACCATTTTAGCATGCACAGTCATAGTGTACATGCGCGGTAAATGGACAGGTGTGCCGTTGGACACTTTTGCTTTTCATGACTTCCTTTGCTATTTTGTACTGTACATGCACAATCATCGGAGGTGCTCAGAAGTTTCCCCAGTCAGTAGAGGGATATGCGCTTTGTTCATTTAGCTACGTGCAGAGTCTCAGCTGTTCCTGATCCCTGTTGACAACTTGTTCAGCTGCTAATAATGGATTGATCTCATGCCCCATGATGACGTCATACAGTCCTTATCTACACTGGATCATTCAGTCCCAGACAGCAGCCCCCTTGCAGCAGGAGAGGAGAGTGTTAGAGACAACGTTTGCTGGCAGATACCCTGTGGTTTGACTTTGAACTATTTTTGGACTTTTACATATGCTCTTTTTCTACTGTTGTCCCAGGTTCTGGTAGCATTTTTGCTTGAAAGGAGACTTATCTTCTTACACATTAGGGGTTCTGTTTGGTTATGTTTAGGGTACTGGGGAAAGGTAAGTACCTTTTGTCCCTTTTGGGGACTAGAGGGAATGGGCCTGAGGAAGGGGTCTGTCCCCAAAACGGTGCCCCCCTGTTTATCCCCATTTCTTACACCTTTTCCCCCCATTTGCTCCCCACTCCCTATCCCTGGGTTTTGTCCTTTTGCTACCTTTTTTTCTTGTATGTTTTATATTGGTGTGTTTGCGTCACATTGCTCCATGTATATAACTTGTGCATATATTAAATACTTTTGATTTGGCATTTTTCCGATTTTGAGATTTGTTCCATTAGTCAGTGAGTGCTGGAACTTTTATTATTATTATTATTATTATTATTATTTACTAATATGCTTAATTTCACTAGTTAGTTTTGAGCCATGCCCATGATAATATCATAAGATGTTAAGTATTTGAATGAATCTGGTGCTTTAGGGGTTAATGTGGTAACAGTTTATTTTAAAAATAAAAATAAATGTTTTATGGCCTGACCCTTGGCCAGGCTTAGTTTTAAGACTGATACAATCTGGAGATAAGTTTTGCTACAGATGAGATTAATTTATGGCCCCTCTGACATCCAAGTAAACAGGACACTTTTAGGGGTACTTTCAAAGCATTCTCTGGAGGGTTCTGCAAGGTTATGGGGATGTGGCTAAGAAAGTGTTCAACAAAAGAGTGAATTTATTAAAAATGAGGATATCCAGTTAAAAGCTCTATTCTAAAATAGAGCGTATGGATATCTGCAATCATTGCAAGGAGACTCATGCTATAAGGCCAGATATCCATTTGTCACTCAAACTTAGGAGCAAGTTCATCATATTTAGTCTTGTTACGTTCACCAAATTCACCTGAATCTACTGATATGACTCAAGTATGTCTAAGTATTGGAAAAATTAAGTAATGAGTGTTTATATATTGAGTCAAGATTTTAAACATATTTTAGTTTTTTTTTCCTCTGTCGTAAAACCGTCAACCTAGCAGCTGATTTATGAAAGGGGTGGGCTTATGTGTTTTTTGAATGGGAAAAATATGTATATATATAGGTCTTGAGCTGGAGTTATGAAATCAGAATTAAACAGTGGTGTACAGCAGCGGCAGCTTTTATTCGAACAAATCACCGGCTTTTACCTGGCATGTTCCTGAAATGCCACGCTGTTCACCCGGAGCATGCCGCGCTCCCAGCCAGGAGCATGCCCGGCTGACGCGCGGTTGATGTGTCAATTGATAAAGGTTCAGGATTTACTAGGCTGCAATGCATCGCGTGTCCGCCAGATGGCATAAATTCATGAATTGTAATGCAGTATATATATATATATATATATATATATATATATATATATATATATATACTGTATAACAACAATAAAAATACAAAATATACTGTGACAAGCGCTATACCTAAATGTGACTGTGCAGTGCACAAATGAATTAAACAGTGCAGTGCACATAAAAAAAAAAAAAAAGCAGCCTGGTGATCTACTGAGGAATATCCCAAAATAAACCTCTACACATGAATACAAATACAAAAATAGACATAAACCTGGCGCATGTGATATAAATGTGAAGTGATATTAAAGTCCAAAGTTAAAGGATATACAGACTGTAAGTCCCAATCCTGAAAGGTCAGCTGATGATAGATGGTTTCAAAATCACAGTTCACAAAATGTAAAGCATACAGTCCTCTTCACGTTGTATGTTCAACCTGCAGATGTGTGACATTAAGCAGAGTAACAGGACATTGCACAGTATATTTGATTGCCAATGTTGCACTTAATTTCTAAGCTCAATAGATTGCCTACTTACTAGAAGTAGATGAAATACATGCAGGGGAGAGAATCTGTGCTTGGAGCCTTCTGTGTCCTGGTCGCTTTCGGTAAATCACGAACCCCTCGTGGTGTCCTCCGCTACCGTGGATGTTTAGGAAGGTCTCCCTTTCAGGAACGTAGTCTCCTGGATCAGTCTTAGGGTCCCTGCGATCTTTTATTCTCCAGTGGGGATAAAAGAGGGCAAAGGATTGCGCAGAAATAAAAACTTTTATTGTACGCCTACCTAAAACAGATAAAATACTCACAAGCAGAGGGATACCGGCACCCCCTAAAGGGCCCTGTATCTCGGGAAGCAGGGGGTACCCGGACCTAAAACCAAAACGTTTCTGCTCCGGAGACCCTCTGCACATGTACAGTATAAATAAAACACATATATAAATAAACACTCGTTCCTTACCTTAGCGGCTATGTGCTATGGTAACGAAGCAGCATTTCTGTATTTTAATAATATTGTACAGTGAGCAGGGGGTTCCCTGAGCCAGAAATGAATGCTCAGGGGACCACCTGCTCCTGCACAATATTATTAAAAATACAGAAATGCTGCTTCATTACCATAGCTGATAGCCGCTAAGGCAATGAAGGGGTTAACCCACCGTGCCTGCTTTATTGTGGGTAGCGGGGGTGGGTGAAGGGGGTATTTGGCCCTTGGTGTGAGTTTAGGACTTGCGGGGGGGGGTTGCGAGTGCACTTAACCCCTTCACGACCGTAGCAGTTAATACCGCTACGGTCATGAAGGGGTTAACCCCTACCACTACCCCCCCGCAAGCCCTAAACAACCACCGTTGGGGCTAATACCCCCTTCACCCCCCCACTACCCACAATAAAAAAAACTCACACACAGCAGCAGCACAATAAATAAATAAATAAATCTAAATAAATAAATAAATACATGAATATAAATAAATACATTTAAAATACATTTTTATTCATAGTGTAGATGTGCAGGGGGTCTCCGGAGCTGAACCGCGTTGGTTTCAGGTCCGGGGACCCCCTGCTTCCCGAGATACAGCCCCGTTTATGAGGTGCCGGTATCACTCTGCATTTAAAGGTCCCGATCACGTGACCGCGGCCTGTAAACCATGCAGAGATATACCGGCACCCCCTAAAGGGGCCTGTATCTCGGGAAGCAGGGGGTCCCCGGACCTAAAACCAAAACGTTTCTGCTCCGGAGTCCCTCTGCACATCTACAGTATGAATAAAACACACACATCAATAAAGAATCGTTCTTTACCTTTGCGGCTATGTGCTATGGTAATGAAGCAGCATTTCTGTATTTTTAATAATATTGTACAGTGAGCAGGGGGTTCCCTGAGCCAGAAATTAATGCTCAGGGGACCCCCTGCTCCTGCACAATATTATTAAAAATACAGAAATGCTGCTTCATTACCATAGCTGATAGCCGCTAAGGCAATGAAGGGTTAAGGCAGAATAAACAATAAATACATTAAATACATATTTTTAATGTGTGTGTTAAACCTCCCTGCCTTGACTGTAATCTGTGTAAGACCCCCTCCCCCTATTGTGTGTATTAAACTTTCCTGCCTTGACTAATCTATGTAAAAAAACCTCCCCCTATTGTGTGTGTTAAACTTCCCTGCCTTGACTGTAATCTATGTAAAAAAACCTCCCCCTATTGTGTCTGCTAAACTTCCCTGCTTTGACTAATCTGTGTAAGCCCCCCTCCCCCTATTGTGTCGGTTAAATCTCCCTGCCTGTGTTTCTGTGAGTGCAGTGTACTGTATGTAAATATGGGGAGGGGGAGGGGGATCCCGTGTAAATAACCACACCCACACCCACTACCCACTACCCACAATAAAAAAAATTCACACACAGCAGCAGCACAATAAATAAATAAATCTAAATAAATAAATAAATACATGAATATAAATAAATACATTTAAAATACATTTTTATTCATAGTGTAGATGTGCAGGGGGTCTCCGGAGCTGAACCGCATTGGTTTCAGGTCCGGGGACCCCATGCTCCCCGAGATACAGCCCCCTTTATGAGGTGCCGGTATCCCTCTGCATTTAAAGGTCCCGATCACGTGACCGCGGCATGTTAACCAAGCAGTGGGATACCGGCACCCCCTAAAGGGGCCTGTATCTCGGGAAGCAGGGGGTCCCCAGACCTAAAACCAAAACGTTTCTGCTCCGGAGACCCCCTGCACATCTACACTATGAATAAAAATGTATTTTAAATGTATTTATTTCTATTCATGTATTATTTATTTATTTAGATTTATTTATTAATTGTGCTGCTGCTGTGTGTTAATTTTTTTTATTGTGGGTAGCGGGGGTGGGTGAGGGGGGTATTAGCCCCAACGGTGGTTGTTTAGGGCTTGCGGGGGGGTAACGGGTGCACTTAACCCCTTCACGACCGTAGCGGTATTAACTGCTACGGTCGTGAAGGGGTTAAGTGCACCCGCAACCCCCCCGCAAGTCCTAAACTCACACCAAGGGCCAAATACCCCCTTCACCCACCCCCGCTAACCACAATAAAAAAATTCACGCAAAGCAGCCCCACAATTAATAAATAAATCTAAATAAATAAATAAATACATGAATATAAATAAATATATATGTATATATATATATATATATATATATATATATATATATATATATATACATACAGTATATATATAACAACAATCCCGATATATATATATATATATATATATATATATATATATATATATATATATATATATATATATATATACAGTATATACACACACATAAATGTAGAAGGGTTATCAAAACCATACTGTACTACAAATAACACTTCTCCATACAGACACACTACATTACAATGAATTTCCTTTAATAAACCTTACTGATCTTACAATCTAAATCATCAAATGCCAATGAAAAAACTCACATTCCAATCATCACATTGCATTTACATTGTATTTATGATGCATAAAATCTATGCACCATATACATTCTGCAAATGAATGTGAACAATATCATTGCAAGCTAAATACAAATTCTGTACTCCAAACAAGTCAACTATTTTAACCAATCAAGTAAACAAAAATATATAAGTACCAACCAGAAAACAAAATTTAAAACCAACGCTAACCCTTACAATACCAAGGATTACATCTATCTAATTGTAAAAAACATTATACTGTAAAGACATTGAAGCATTGCAATAAACAACATACAGTACAGTACATCCCCTGTATCTCCCTGCCTTGAGTGTAATCTGTGTAAAGCCCCCTCCCCCCTAATGTTTCTGTTAAATCTCCCTGCCTTGACTGTGATCTGTGTAAAGCCCCCTCCCCCTAATGTTTCTGTTAAATCTCCCTACCTGTGTTGCTGTGAGTGCAGTGTATGTAAATGTGGGGAGGGGGGGAGGACCCGATGTGCATACTGTAAGGTCTAACCACCCTCACCCACTACCCACATACAGTTACCCCCCCCCCCATCCTGGCCATGGCCCCTCCGCTTCTGCAAAACAGACACAAAAATTAAAACATCCAAAGTAATGTCCACTAACCCCTTAACCACCATAGCGGTATACCATGTGACAGAGGCTTGGGGGGAAAAGGATGTGACATACTACAGCAAATTAGAGTAGGGATGGAGTTCCCACGCTCTGATTGGCTCTAGTACCATGTGACAAGCTTTCAATGACGTCACATCTGTTCTCCCCCCCCCAAGCCTCTGTCACATAGTATACTAGAGCCAATCAGAGTAGGGATGGAGTTCCCATGCTCTGATTGGCTACCATACCATGTGAGGGCGGCCATGTGTCTTTTCATGACGTCATCTTAAAGGCAATTGAAGCAAAGCCATTCTGATTGGCTGTGCTGTCATTGCCTTTAAGTGACGTCATCATTTTTATTTTTATCGGCCAAAACAAATGGTTTTCACGGCCCAAACAGGGCTGTGGGGACCATATGACGAAAATGTGACGTCATAAGCCTTTAAAAGTCTATGTTGTCTCATTTTGAAGCCAGACGCCACGGAGGAAGGACCTCCGGAGAAGGAAGAAGACCAGGGCATGGCCGAAGATGGAAAGAAAACCCCGCCCGGAAGAAGATAGAAGAAAGAAGAATACAGATGAAGATAAAGATGGATTACAAATAGAAGACCCGTGGATTGATTTGGATTTTTAGTTTAATGTTTATTATTTTATGGTTTTTTATTTGATGGGTTCTTGTGCCTGGTGGATTGGTTCGTGAGTAAGCTGTGCAACGGGAGTCGGTGGGGGCAAGTAATGGTAAGTGAACTAAAGAAATGTATTTTTTTTAACTTGTTAATTTTTTTTAAAGCTTTTTTAACATGTGTATTTTTTTTTGTGGTATATCATTTCTTGCCACTGTATGTATGTATGTATGTATGTATAGATGTCTAGAGAGATATATACATACAGGGTAAGAAATGATGTTATTTTAAAAGCTTTCTTTCATGTGTTTTAAATTAATTTGTCTATGTTGCTATGCTTTATTGTGTATTTAAAGTATTTTAAAATTAGATAGATGTAATTGTTGATATTGTATTGTGTGTTTGAGGGAGGTCAGGGCTAGCCTTGGTTTTAAAGTTTGTATTCTGGTTGGTATTTATATTTTTTCACATGCTAAATTGTTCTGCTCCAGGCGTGAATTAGTTAAGTGTTTCATTGTTCGGGATGGACTGTCAATTGTTTAGGGATGTAAATAATGAATGCTAATTGATTGTTGTTTACTTGATTGGTTAAAATAGTTTACTTGTTTGGAAGTGTTTGTATTTAGCTTGCAATGATATTGTTAACAATCATTTGCAGAATGTATATGGTGCATAGATTTTATGCATCATTTATCTGTATATGATATATATATATATATATATATATATATATATATATATATATATATATATAGCAACTGTAAATATTACTGTATGTTCATTTGCATGTCTTAGACAGGTCTGCAACCCTGTCTTTCCCCATTGTCACCCAGCATACAGCGCTTCCACTGCAGCAAGGGATTCTGGGAAATGACATGCAAATGAGCACTCAGTGCCACCTTTGTCTCAAGCTCGTATTACACAAGCCAATCCTCAAGCCACTGCATGCTGTTTTAAACACAGCTTTTAAACAGAGGCTGGGATGAGATGCAAAGCCATTAGACCTACTCACATACATGTTTCAACCTTGATGGGTATCATCAGTGTGAGGCTGGTCTTAATGGCTTGCAGGTTTGAGACTAGACTAGGTAATCACCACTGTCATTAAGGTTATGGTGGGTAAAAAAAGTGACAAAAACCCTCCACAGTAAAGCATAAAGCAACTGTAAATATTACTGTATGTTCATTTGCATGTCTTAGACAGGTCTGCAACCCTGTCTTTCCCCATTGTCACCCAGCATACAGCGCTTCCACTGCAGCAAGGGATTCTGGGAAATGACATGCAAATGAGCACTCAGTGCCACCTTTTGTCTCAAGCTCGTATTACACAAGCCAATCCTCAAGCCACTGCATGCTGTTTTAAACACAGCTTTTAAACAGAGGCTGGGATGAGATGCAAAGCCATTAGACCTACTCACATACATGTTGCAACCTTGATGGGTATCATCAGTGTGAGGCTGGTCTTAATGGCTTGCAGGTTTGAGACTAGACTAGGTAATCACCACTGTCATTAATATTATGGTGGGTAAAAAAAGTGACAAAAACCCTCCACAGTAAAGCATAAAGCAACTGTAAATATTACTGTATGTTCATTTGCATGTCTTAGATGCAAATATAACTATATATATATATGTATGTATAGGGATTGTTGATATATATATATATATATATATATATATATATATATTTATAAATATATTTGTTTATCTTCATGTATTTATTTATTTATTTAGATGTATTTATTAATTATGGGGCTGCTCTGCGTGAATTTTTTTATTGTGGGTAGCGGGGGTGGGTGAAGGAGGTATATGGCCCTTCGTGTGAGTTTAGAACTTGCGGGGGATAGCGGGTGCACTTAACCCCTTCACGAACGTAGCAGTTAATACCGCTACGGTCGTGAAGGGGTTAAGTGCACCCGCTACCCCCCCGCAAGCCCTAAACAACCACTGTTGGGGCTAATACCCCCTTCACCAACCCCCACTACCCACAATAAAAAAATTCACACACAGCAGAAGCACAATTAATAAATAAATCTAAATAAATAAATAAATACATGAATATAAATAAATACATTTAAAATACATTTTTATTCATAGTGTAGATGTGCAGGGGGTCTCCGGAGCTGAACCGCTGTGGTTTTAGGTCTGGGGACCCCCTGCTTCCCGAGATACAGGCCCCATTAGGGAGCGTCATCACGTCAGACGCATTGACACTGACGTCATCACCGCGCGCCGGAACAGACTGATCCGCGCGACTGCTGCAGAGGCTTGAATTACAAGGAGCCATCTTTACAGGACTCTAACACGGTTACATAGAAGATTACCTGCCCTGGACACTTGTTGGGACATTGATCCTACTACTGCAAGACCGGGATTGCCCCAAGATGCTGCAGAAACGAACCGGATGGTGGTGATTATATCACACAATGCTTGATTTTACTGTATTTTTGTAAGTGCATTTCTTAACCCCTTTCTCCCCTTCCCCTCATTAAATTTACTATTTTACGCTATGTGTGTGCGCTCTCTCTTCCCTTTTTTCTATATATACACTACCGGCACATTTTATTTGAGTGCGGCTAGCTCCGCAAGCCTGGGGATGCCCTGGCATGCTAGCTGCACTCGCTCGGCGTGCCGCGCATCATCGACGCGCGGTCACGCATCATCGGGAGCCTGCGCCCCCTGCACGCGCGTCCAGGGCTCCCCGAGGGAGCCCTGGTGTCCCGCGATGTGGGGGACGACGGCAGGGGGTTCCGGGGGACCCGGCGGACCCGGCGAGCGGAGGGAGAAAGCCCCGATCAGAGGGCGCTCCTCCGCGGCTTCGGCGCGCGCCAGGCACATCCCGGCGCACGCCTGGTTACTGCTGCGGCCGAGACCGGGCAAATGCTCAAATAAACTCGGCCGCAGCAGTATATATATATATATATATATATATATATATATATATATATATAGTCAGGTATAGAGATTAGCACTCACGTTTTGATGTAGGAGGCAGATGCTTGTCCTATAGATAGTATGTAGACATATGGTGACCAGGGGATCCTGATAGCCAAAAGAAGACAGCACACTGCAATGTTGATATCAAAAAAAGTGTATTACGTGACACAGGGCCTCCAACGTTTCGGTCCTCCCAATGGGACCTTCCTCAGGGCTATATATATGTATGTATAGGGATTGTTGATATATATATATATATAAATATATTTGTTTATCTTCATGTATTTATTTATTTATTTAGATTTATTTATTAATTGTGGGGCTGCTGTGCATGATTTTTTTTTATTGTGGGTAGCGGGGGTGGGTGAAGGGGGTATATGGCCCTTGGTGTGAGTTTAGAACTTGTGGGAGGTAGCGGGTGCACTTAACCCCTTCACGAACGTAGCAGTTAATACCACTACGGTCGTGAAGGGGTTAAGTGCACCCGCTACCCCCCCGGCACCTCATAAAGGGGGCTGTATCTCGGGGAGCAGGGGGTACCCGGACCTGAAACCAATGCGGTTCAGCTCCGGAGACCCCCTGCACATCTACACTATGAATAAAAATTTATTTTAAATGTATTTATTTATATTCATGTATTTATTTATTTATTTAGATTTATTTTTATTTTTTTTGGGCAGCTGCTGTGTGTGAATTTTTTTTTTGTGGGTAGCGGGGGTGGGTGAAGGGGGTATTAGCCCCAATGATGGTTGTTTAGGGCTTGCGGGGGGGTAGCGGGAGGGGTTAACCCCTTCATGACCGTAGCGGTATTAACTTCTACGGTCGTGAAGGGGTTAAGTGCACCCGCAACCCCCCCACAGTCCTAAACTCACACCAAGGGCCAAATACCCCCTTATCCCACCCCCGCTACCCACAATAAAGCGGGCACGGTGGGTTAACCCCTTCATTGCCTTAGCGGCTATCTGCAATGGCAATGAAGCAGCATTTCTGTATTTTTAATAATATTGTGCAGGAGCAGGGGGTCCCTTGAGCTTTGATTTCTGGCTCAGGGAACCCCCTGCTCACTGTACAATATTATTAAAAATACAGTCGTGCTGCTTTGTTACCATAGCACATATACGAAAAGGTAAGGAACGAGTATTTATTTATATATGTGTTTTATTCATACTGTAGATGTGCAGAGGGTCTCCAGAGCTGAACCGCTGTGGTTTTAGGTCGGGGACCCCCTGCTTCCCGAGATACAGGCCCCTTTATGGGGTGCCGGTATCCCTCTGCTTGGTTTACATGCCGCGGTCACGTGATCGGGATCTTAAATGCAGAGGGATACCGGCACCCCCTAAAGGGGCCTGTATCTCGGGAAGCAGGGGGTCCCCGGACCTGAAACCAACGCGGTTCAGCTCCGGAGACCCCCTGCACATCTACACTATGAATAAAAATGTATTTTAAATAATTTTTAATGTGCCGATGTTTGCGCAGAGAGAGCAGCGGTTCTCTCTCTGCTGCAAACACATTTCGCCCCCGCCGGCATATAGTATCATTGATGTGCATATACAGTACTGTATGTGTATGTTAGGTGTTATAGGGGTTGTTGTTATACAGTATATACTGTATATATACAGTATATACTGCATTACAATTCATGAATTTCTCGGCTTCAAAGACAACAGCTCGCAAACGCCCCCATGTGTTTTTACACGGCATTGCAGTATTGCAGCCAGCGGGAATAAAATGCTTAAATCACGGGCGCGAAATAACGCAATACACCCTGGGAGAAAACGATACTAAACCGCACATCACCGGGATATTCCGAAATTCGCGGAACTAGCCAAGTTAGAATAAAGTTGGTCGCCACTGTATTTAGGATCAAACAGTAACCTCTTTGGGGAAAACCCTATGAAATATGATAATAGAGTGTATAGGGATTGCTGTTTTACGTTTTATCCTGTTATCTTAAGAAACTGCATTTATTGTAACTGTATGTTCTTTAATCCTTTTTCTGTAATCTAAGCATAGTTTTTTCTATAATAAATAGGGACCTGAGACGCTGGCAGATAGATATTAATTACATATTTTACATACTACCCTGGCGGTGGAAGCGGATACATATGATTGCAATTGAGTACGGGGTTAATATTAACTAATTGAAAGAATCTTTTGGAGGAGAAAAGTGAGTTGGCTAGAGTAGTATATTAACCCTGTTGCATATCTAAGTCACTTGCTCACTTGTGTGCTTTTATGGCAAATGTTACATGGGGACGGATTGAAGGGAGATATTGTTCATTTGAGGGACCTTGGCGAAGGTGAAAATTGACCCAGCTTGTGAGCTCTGTATTAACCGTTGTTCCTTATGAAGGTCACATGCTCACAGTTGTGCCATACGTGACAAGCCATATAAACACTTCTGATTTAGAAAACCGACATTCATATTCAGAAATTGCAGCTGTTCATCCTAATATCACTTTAATTGCAATCTAAATGCCCCTTAAACAGTGACCTAACGATAAACCTACTTTTCATATCAAATGTTATTTTACAGCCATATACTGATAAACAAAAACAAATATTGTTTAATAAATCCCCACATAAATCTTTTAAGTACATCAGATTTAATTGGTTAACATAGAATTTGATGGCAGATAAGATCCACTTGACCCACCTACAGTAGTCTAAATATGTTCCTAGCTACTGTAAAATCTCAGACCCTATTTGATCCTTAATTTTCTTATTCCGTATTTAGAGTAGACTTATGACTATCCCAAACATGAATTCCCTTACTGTATTAGCTCCTACCACCTCTGTTGGGAGGCTATCTGAATCCACAACCCTTTTTGTGAAGAAGTGCTTCCTCACATTTCCCCTTAGCCTGCCACCATCTAGCTTCAGAGCATGACCTATTGTTGTATCATTTCTTTTTTTTTAAATAGGGTTTCTTAATGCACTTGTTTCTCAAGTTTTTTTTTTCATATCCCCCTCTCCTTACTATCCTCTAGGCTGTACATATTAAGGTCCTCTAGTCTTTTGACGAAGTTGAGACATTAGGGGGTGTGACATAACAGCATTAGGATGAAGCCATTTTGTTTGAATATTTTAGTCCGCCATCTTGTCTTGTATCTGTAAGTCTTATTTCTGTGTTTTATTTCTGTGTGAACAAACATGTGAAACAGACATGGAATATATTCGCTCCTAGCTGACTTTATTGAACTTTCCTTATCCAATCAGCTTCAAATTGAAAGTGTAAACAGGCTAGAAGTTGTGAGAAACCTTGAGATAAGCTCAGATTCTTACAGAGAAACTGATTCTCATACAATGTGCCAAGTGGCAGAATAGGCACATCCCATTTAACCCCATAATGGTTTTTAGCTGACAGACAGTTATCCAGAATTGTTATGTATTACAAAATGAGGTAATATTAGTGACGCGCAAGCCCCCATTAAGGGAGGACAATTTAAGTTTTTAGGGTATAAATATATGGCATGCCGTGTTATTGTTAGAGTGCTTTTTGTCAAAAGCTGTCTCCTATGTGCACTTGACTTGAATAAATTCACGTGTCAATTCTGTTTCAAAATAACCTCAGACTGTGTTTTTTATTTATGCTTTTTCTCAGATGGCGCATTCTGAATAGGGACTCAATATCATCGGAATCAAGCACCCGGATGAATCACTCCTCCATCACTCAAACCTGAGCGCTCATATGAATCAAGGTAAGGCTACCTGCTTTTTTTAGACAAACAGCCTGATTAAATTGTTTTGAGTGATGCTTGGAGCTGATTTTTGAACGGTGTCTTATCTGATATGACGAGTAAGAATCCATAGCAGTTTCACGTGAATTTATTATTCTCTGTTCCTGTATTCATTTTAAAGGGTAAGAGTGTTAAGAGTTGTTAGGGGCTAAGGTGAGAGTCCCGTTAAAAGTTTTGGTATTTTGGTGATGAAGGTGAGTGTTTGTATGCTTAAGGGATTGTTTTCAGACAGTCCTGGGTTGTGATAAATATTTTTGTTGTCTGAGCAGGACAGGTCCCTGATTGTACATTTGCTGTGTCTTGTCATTAACATACTAAGTGAGTTATTCATGGATATCTGGTTAGAAGGTCTTATCTGTATCCATGTTATAAAAGTATAAGGTTTATCAGGACTGGGTTGGACCCGCTGAAGTGATTCAAGTTTTTCTTTGGTATAGTTAGGGTGAAAAAATGTGATTGGGGAACAGTCTTGTGACAGGTCCTTATTTGCATATTTACACTATTCAGAACAATAACATGCCAAAGGAGTTGTACGTAATCAGCTTGCGCTGATTATTGTAGCCGAAGTATAGTACAGGTCAATTAAATTTGATTTCTGTAACCGAAGAAGTATTGTACAGGTCAATTAAAGTTGATTTCTGTAGCCGAAGAAGTATTGTACAGGTCAATTAAAGTTGATTCCTGTAGCCGAAGAAGTATTGTACAGGTCAATTAAATTTGATTTCTGTAACAGGGGAATAATGGGAAACCAAAAATTCTCAAAGGATTGTGTGTCTGCAGACGAAAATAATAAAGAATGAATACAGAGAACAAAAAGAGACAATATAAATATATTTTGTTGACCAGTAAATGGCACTGTTTGTATTACTATCAACAAATTGCGCAGATGTTTAAATGAAAGAGGGGTCTTTTTCTGTGGGATTAAGGAGCTCAGGGAGCGCCATCTCATGTGTTTTTGAATCCCACAGGGAAACATACCTTACGTCAATATGGGTCAAAAGAATTCTGTTGAGGGACAGGAGGGTCCCGCTGCATTTATTTTTACCATTGCCAGGACAGAAGTTAATATAATAACAAGTGAAAAAGAAAGTGAATAGGAAAGAAATAGCAAGTGAATTTGCCGATAGATAATCAAGGCATATGATGGTGTTGAGGAAGTAGATATTGAGGGTTATTTTTATGAAAGGTTTATATGCAGAAATTGGGATAAAATTAGAGACTGTGTATATTGTTTGGAAGGGACAGAAAGTGTTATAATTGTAAAAAAAAGGCAGGACATTTTTGCTAGTAATTGCAGTGCAGCCTTAAGAGAGAGAGAAGAGAACGGAAAAGAATGGGAGTAGCCCTGTAACTGGTAAAAATTTAAAAGGTTTGTTCGTACTGGCCACACGAATGGGTCTTTTAAACCAGAAAATATTCTTTTTCCTTCTGTTCTAATGGCAACTAGAAAGAGAATCAGAATAACAGTAGCACAGACCGTGCCAACCCCCCCCCCTTTTTCTCCAAAGGAATGTGCAAAAGATATGAAAAGTTAACTCAAAAGCTCCGGAGCATAAAAAAATTAGTTTTAAAAGCAGGTTATTTATGAGAAGTTGATTCGCTGTGTAGGAGAGAAGTTTGTGTCTATGTTCTTTGTGTGTCTGTATTGTGGGTTCTGTGTGTGTAAACCAGTAAAAACACGTCAATTGCATTTCTATAGGATTAGGATATGTTGGAAATATTTTAAGCTCACACGTATTGTTTAAATTATATATGGTGTGTTCAGTTGTATAATTGTCATATTTTTATTTTTAAGAGGCCATATTTTTATTTTTAAGAGGCCATATTTTTATTTTTAAGAAGCCATATTTTTATTTTTTGAGAGGCCATATTTTTATTTTTGAGAGGCCATAAATTTTTATTTTTTATTGCTGTGGAGAGAGCTCCATTTTTAACTTTGAGCTGAAGTTTCAATTCAGTAATTAATATTTAGAAGACTGAGAAGCTGTTTTGTTATCTGCTCTGCACTCTCAAGGTCTTTTTGGCGAAACGCCCGGGCTGGCTAATTGCCAAGATAAACAAGCTCTGAAATTTTACTCTGAGTGTCTTTAAAAAAATAACGGTGTCAGTGTGTTCAGCACTGTGCAAAGAGATTATATTACAAGAAATTTAGTGTGAAGTCCTATACAAAAGCATTTGACTATTATCTGAATATGTGATGTATTTTATAACTTTTAACCATTTATTTTTTCCATAGGTGACCTATTTTATTATAAGCAGTTGTTACTGTTAAAATCACTGTATAATATATAATTCTAATTCTGCTGATTAAGCAAACAACATCCTAGTTGCTAATTTATTTATTTTATTTGTAGAATTTTTTGCTAGGAAGTGGTGCACTGGGAGTCACCTCTCATTTTTGGGTGTGTCCTGGGTATAGAGTTAAAGGACAGGTGATATATATTTGCAAATACAGTTACATAAGTGAGCAGGGTATATATTATATGCAAGGCATTTCACATTTTTAGCAGAATAGTTACAATGAAGTGTTTTGGGTGGAGGCCAGACTGGAATTGGCTAGGGGTATTTGTCTTAGAATCGTAATTGTTTAATTGGGAGTGAACACATTTTAATCCATGACTTTGGATAGGATAGTATTGTATTGTAATGTACTCAGCACTTCACAAAGAATACAGTAGAGGGAATTATAATAGAATAGTAAGTGCAGCAAAATCAGACAATAGGAAAGGAAATCCCTGCCCTTAAGAGCTTACAATCTAAGGTTTGAGGGGAATTTACAGAGATAGCAGGTGAGGGAATAAGTGCTGTAGATGGCAGTGCTTGGCCACAATGGGTGTGGTAGGAGTGACTGTGTGTGGAATAATAGCCATGAGTGCAGGCTATTGGGATGTTTAATTTGTGGGGAAAGTTTTAAGGTTAGTTAGTATTTAATGAAAAGGTTGATACCATTTGCATCGGAGGAGATTACAGTGAGGCATGAATGAGAGCAAGTGTGTATTGGGAGAAGAGAGATTGGTCTGTAGTTTGAGACAGTGTTTTTGTCCCCACTTTTGAAGATTGGGACAGCTCTGGTAGTTTTCCAGGTCTTAGGGATATGGCCTGTAGACAGGATAGAGTTGATTATGGAAGCAATTGGTTTGACAATGGCTGAGGCCCAAAGTCTTAGGAATTTAGATTGTAGTACAGTCAAGTCCACATTAGCTGCTTAGTTTTAAATGTGAGGAGCATTAATAGGAGATACCTCTGTCTATATGCGGATATTAAGACAGTAGTAAACACATTAATACAATAATTTATTCCTAGGTATAAATTATCTCCCAATGAGACACTTATGGGATGACTTATGACTATCAGTAGTTCAAATGAACAAATTAAGGACCATCTATTGTTAATAAAACAATTAATAAGTATTGTATGCCACTAATACATTGTTTGAGTCTCTCTAGGCAAAGTTGAAAGTGCACCCACTCGAAAGGGGTTAATAGTTAAATATTTCCTACGCAAGCATGCTCTTCATCCCAGATGAAAAGGCCCATACCAACCACCAATACAGCAATTAAAGTGTCAGAGATTTATTCCTGGATCCACATGGCTCACATAAAACTCATTCCAGCTCCACCAAAGACCAAAGTCATCTAAAGCACAGAGTCTTCAAGTTAACGTTTTGATGAGACATAAACTTTGACCGTTAACCAACAAGGAAAATAAGATACCAGGCAGAGGCCTGATCATATCAGGAACATTTAATTTTTTCAAAGACTCAGAACATTAAATTTTTTCAAAGACTCAATATTTTTTTTCTTTTATAGTGTGTATAAGTTAGAATTTTAAGATGTATGCACCATTGTGTTTGTGAAGGTATAACCCACAGAGAGATGACAGGATTGTCATGATGATGCTCTACAGAGCCTTGTCAGCAATACTCATCTACCTGTGTTCCTTATACATCGCAGATATCTATCACCATGGTCAAGGTAACACTACACTAAGCATCTCACCCACAAACATCACAAAGTTCATTGGTTCCCTGGAAGTGAAGCTTGTGAAAGCTCTTGTATGTGTTTTGGCAGTACTCATCACTCTCTATGTATGTGTCATGTGCAGCAAAACTTTGATCCAGAAGTGTGTTGCACCCCCACCGAGAGGAGGGGGTCACCCAGGGGCGTGTGTCAGCCACAAGGAAAGGATCACAAGTCAGCCATTTTTGATCATCGCAGACATTTTTTGTTCTGTTTTTCTGAGTGAATAATGTATATGATGCGTGCAGGAGTGATGATCATGCATTTCACTTCCATAGATACCAAACCCCCTCAATTCTCAGTAATAGAATGTTGTGCTAATTCTCAAAATATATGATGGTAGAGATAGATGCCATTTTCTTTAGCTAGCAGCAGAAAGGTCACTTGTCTAAAATAAGGTTTTTAACATTTTTTGTATCCATTTTTACACACTAGCAACACCAATCATTTATGGGTCAAGTGCCTCCAACAACCAGAAACAAGAGAAAACCACCAAATATTGCAGGACTGAAAAGTAGTTTATGGAAAGAACATTTTTGGGTTAGTTTAGTTCTAAATGTAGGAGGTGGTTACTATATGACAGGCTTAATACATTAACAGATGTATTAGATGATGTCCTCAATCACACCACTACAGCCATTGCATCACTAAACCAAGAACAGGTTCAGATCAGGCTTATGGCCTTACAAAACAGAATGGCTTTAGGTTATATTTTAGACATCAAAAGGAGGTGTATGTGCCCTAATTAAAGAACAATGTTGTGTTTTCATCAAGATCAGAGTGGCAAGTACAGCATGAGTTAGACAAGATAGAAGAAATTCAAGAAAGATTTAGGAAGGAAGGTGACACAGACTGGGACCCTTTGGGGCTGGGTGGTTTGGTAGGATCACTAGGAGTGAAATTTTTGAATACGATATGTGTGTGCTTGTGATACTCGTTGTCATCTATGTTTGTATTATGTTTGTCAAAGGCATGATCCACAAATGTGCTACCCCCTCTGCAGACATAATGCCAGTGTTTCCAGAACCAATTTACAGCAGTCCCTTGAAGAAAGAAGATGCCAAGTACAGTGTTCTAACTCTGGAAAAGAATTTGGCTGCAATGCCATACGAGACTATGACTACATTTGGCAGGCACCCTCATGCACTGTCCTATACCCTCAAGCAGCATTATGAGATGATGGAGCACCCCTGTGCCTCCCAACATGTTTCTGGACTAAAATCATACCAATAATTCTCAAAAAACAATGTTTTAAAGAATTAGAGGAGGGACTGATGAAGTTGAGACATTAGGGGGTGTGACATAACAGCGTTAGGATGAAGCCATTTTGTTTGAATATTTTAGTCCGCATCTTGTCTTGTATCTGTGAGTCTTATTTCTGTGTTTTATTTCTGTGTGAACAAACGTGTGAAACAGACATGGAATGTTTTCGCTCCTAGCTGACTTTATTGATCTTTCCTCATCCAATCAGCTTCAAATTGAAAGTGTAAACAGGCTAGAAGTTGTGAGAAACCTTGAGATAAGCTCAGATTCTTACAGAGAAACTGATTCTTATACAATGTGCCAAGTGGAAGAAAAGGCAAATCCCATTTAACCCCATAATGGTTTTTAGCTGACAGACAGTTATCCAGTATTGTTATGTATTACAAAATGAGGTAATATTAGTGACGCGCAAGCCCCCATAGAGGGAGGACACTTTTAAGATTTTAGGGTATAAATATATGGCATACCGTGTTATTGTTAGAGAGCTTTTTTTTCAAAAGCTGTCTCCTATGTGCACTTGACTTGAATAAATTCACGTGTTATTCTGTTTCAAAATAACCTCAGACTGTGTTTTTTATTTTATTTTTATTAAGTCTGTTGCTATAGATCATGTACCATCTTAGTAGCCCTGTTTTGCACAAGCGCTAACATTTAGTGCCAGTAATCCTGTATTCTGGTTTAGAAGTGAATTATTTTGCTCTTTTTAGCATTAAATTATAGTTGCCACACTCTTGACCATTCCGCCAATCTACCTAAATCATTAGTCATTTTAGTTTACTCCCCCTGGAGTATCAACCCTGTTGTAGATCTTTGTGTGATCTGAAAAAACCCATACTTTTCCATCCAGACCAATCACTAATAAAGATATTAAATAGCATACAGTAGGTCTTAATACAGATACTGGAGATATGCCACTGGTCAACTTCCCCTCCTCTGAATGTATTCCCTTTACCACAACTCTCTGTCATATATCCTTGAACCAATGTCTTATTCATTCTACCACCTTAGAGTCCAATCCTAAGCATTACAACTTAATTCTCAGTCTTCTAGGTGCGACAGTGTCAAGTGCTTTCCTAAAATCTAGGTAAGCTAATGCTTAACTCTGATCTATGACTTTAATCACCCAGTCAAAAAAATCAATTTGATCTGTTTCATGTGATCTCCCCCAAGTAAATCCATGCTGCCTAGGATCTAGGAGGTTATTGGACTTTAGATAGTCAACAATTTTATCTATCAGCAATGTTTCCATTAACTTCCCCACTACTAATATTAATCTCACTGACACGTACTTACTTGACTCTTCCCTACTTCCACTTTAGTACACTTGCTCTTCTCTACTGATGTTGAACTCAACCTATTAGTAGCGACTGGATAAATAGTTCTGTAAATGATATTGCCAGTATAGCCCTAAAGTTTTATAATAGCCTTTGATGTTTGCCAACTGGCCCCATTGACTTGTCCACGTTCAGTTCACGTTCACCTCCTTTCCTTTTATATACCTGTTACCAATTTGTTACTAGCTTTACTCTAAAACACTGTTAGCAACTATAGAAAAAAATAACGTAAAAAAAAATAAAACAGTTAACTCCCCAAACACAGAAAATATGCAAAGAAAGAAAGCTGTTGTTTTTTAAAACTCGCACTTACAAAACCAGATACTGTAGCACTTGGAATAAACAGATGCTACAGTAACTGACATAGAGAGCAAGCTACCCTAGTGAGCTTGTTATACTGGATTATATACATTAGGACACACAAACCAATCAGTTGAATGATAAAATCCTAGATGGTTATATACCGGATTCCAGTTTCCTGCTGCATGTAAAAGTACATGAAGAACTATTCCCTGTACTGACATGTACAGTAATAGTAATATCCATATTTGTAAAAGTTAATCACTGCAAGCTTCTGTGGAGTGGTAAAGTGTAAGATTTGACACAACCTTTCAGATTATTTCAATTCATTATAAATAGAGATGGGTGAATCAGTACAAACACTATCCACAGAATTTCCCTGTTTTTTCCATTCAAAACTAGTTCTGCGGTGTACAATCCGTAGATGGATTGTTTCAGTTGCAATCTGTGCAGATTAGTTAAAAAAAAACCTATGCTGCTCAGTTATACGGATTCAAAATAACCCCCTTACAAAGCTTATTGTAAATCCATTCCGTGGATTGTATTTATTTTGAATCCGTCGTCGTATTGTAAGAAAACTTTATGGGGCCTATGCAGAAAACGGCGATAATAGCCATTAAACAGTTGTGTGAGCTCGGCATGTTTTGGCGGATTCACCTCGCGGTATGCAGGAAGGTGCGCATACCTGTGAGAGGAAGCTTCTAAAACATGGCGAGGCGCCGGTGGAGAGATGGCGAGCCCTGGCGAGAAGGGCTCCGCTGGCGACATCTGTCTGCAGAGAGAGAGATTCGTCTCTCTCTGCACAAATTTCGCCGGCAATAAAAATATTTATATATGTTGTATTGTATTGTAAGACTTTATTTATATAGCGCCATTAATGTACATAGCACTTCACAGCAGTAATACATGTGGTAATCCAATAAATAACAGATCATGGGAATAAGTGCTTTAGACATTAAGGAAGAGGAGTCCCTGCTCCTAGGAGCTTACAGTCTAATTGGTAGGTTGGGAGAACGTACAGAGACAGTATGAGGGAGTTCTGGTAAGTGCATCTGCAGGGGGCCAAGCTTTATGTGCCATGTGTTCAGAATAGCCACAGTGCTATTCATATGCTTCTTTAAGCAAGTGTGTCTTAAGGTGGGTCTTAAAGGTGGCTAGAGAGGGTGCTAGTCGGATACTGAGGGGAAGGGCATTCCAGAGGTGAGGGGCAGTCAATGAAAAAGGTTTAAGGCGGGAGAGGGCTTTAGATAAAAAGGGGGTAGAAAGAAGACATCCTTGAGAAGAACCCAAGAGTCTTGATGGTGCATAACGAGATATTAGGGCTGAGATGTAAGGAGGGGCAGAAGAGTATAAAGCTTTAAAAGTGAGGAGAAGAATGGAGTGTGAAATGCGGGATTTGATCGGAAGCCAGGAGAGGGATTTCATGAGGGGAGATGCTGAGACAGATCTAGGAAAGAGTAGAGTGATTCTGGCAGCAGCGTTAAGGATAGATTGTAGGTGAGACAGGTGAGAGGCAGGAAGGCCGGACAGCAGGAGGTTACAGTAATCAAGACGGGAGAGAATGAGGGCCTGAGTCAGAGTTTTAGCAGTCGAGAAACAGAGGAAAGGGCGTATCTTTGTTATATTGCGGAGGAAAAAGCGACAGGTTTTAGAAATGTTTTGAATGTGAGGGGCAAATGTGAGAGAGGAGTCGAGTGTGACCCCAAGGCAGCGTGCTTGGGCTACTGGGTGAATGATCGTAGTTCCAACAGTAATGTGGAAGGAGGTAGTAGGGCCAGGTTTGGGAGGAAGTATGAGGAGCTCTGTTTTTGCCATGTTAAGTTTAAGGCGGTGGAGGGCCATCCAGGATGAAATAGCAGAGAGACATTCAGAAACTTTGGTTTGTACAGCAGGTGTAAGGTCGGGTGTTGAGAAATATATTTGTGTGTTGTCAGCATAGAGGTGATAATTAAACCCAAAAGATGTTATTAGGTCACCTAGAGAGAGTGTATACAGAGAAAAGAGAAGAGGTCCCAGGACAGAGCCCTGGGGTACCCACACAGAGAGATCAATAGAGGAGGAGGAGGTATTAGCAGAAGAGACACTGAAAGTACGATGGGAGAGGTAGGATGAGATCCAGGATAGAGCTTTGTTCCGAATGCCAAGAGTATGGAGAATGTGAAGGAGAAGAGGGTGGTCCATGGTGTCAAATGCTGCAGAGAGGTCGAGTAATATGAGCATAGTGTAATGACCTCTGTCTTTGGCAGCATGGAGGTCGTCAGTTATTTTAGTGAGGGCAGTTTCCGTGAAGTGAGCAGTGCGGAAGCCAGATTGTAGAGGGTCTAGGAGAGAATACGTGTTGAGAAAATGGAGCAAGCGAGCGAATACAAGACGTTCAAGGAGTTTGGAGGCAAAAGGCAGGAGGGAGACAGGCCGATAGTTAGAAAGACAGGTAGGGTCAAGCTTGCTGTTTTTGAGTAATGGTATGACTGTTGCATGTTTGAAGGAGGATGGAAAGGTTCCAGAGCAGAGGGAGGAGTTAAAAATGTGCGTGAGCGTAGGGATTATAGTAAGAGCAAGAGGTTTTAGGAGATGGGAGGGGATGGGGTCAAGAGGGCAAGGGGTAGAGGGAGAAGAGGCGATCAAAAGCGACACATCCTCCTCTGAGACAGTGGAAAAGGAGTCAAGGAAGGCAGGAGGAGAGTTAGGAAGAGGTGTAGGATGGGAGGAAGAAACAGAGGGAATGTTCTGACGTATGGATTCCACCTTTTCCTTAAAATAGTCAGCAAAGTCCTGAGCGGAGATGGAGAAAGGAGAGGCAGCTGAGGGTGGTTTGAGTAGAGTATCAAAGACAGAGAACAGTCGGCGTGGGTTAGACTTGTGCATGTTGATTAGTGAAGAAAAGTAGGCTTGTTTAGCTTGCGAGAGGGCAGAGTTGAAACAGGATAGCATAAATTTGTAGTGAAGGAAGTCTGCGAGAGTATTTCCTCCAGAGGCGTTCAGAGGAACGAGTGGAGGAACGCAGCATGCGCGTGTGGGAATTTAACCAGGGTCTAGGGTTAAAAGGGCGAGTGCGGCAGAGAGAAAGCGGGGCATGTAGATCAAGAAAGGAGGACAAGGCAGAGTTGTAGTTCCTGACCAGTTTGTCAGGGTCTGTAGCAGAGCTTAGAGAGGAGAGGGAGGAGTGTAACGTGGACTCAAAGTCAGGTAAGTGAATAGAGAGCAGGTTTCTGCAGAACCGGGGGGTAGATGGAGGTGGAGAAGGGGAGAAGCGAGATAGAGAGAATGAGATGAGGTGATGGTCAGAGAGAGGAAAAGGGGAAATGGAGAAATCAGAGAGAGAGAAGTTTTTAGTGAAGTAGTGGCCATCCTTGTGGGTGCTGGCTGCAGTCCACTGTTGAAGGCCAAAAGAAGAGGTTAGAGAAAGAAAGCGGGAAGCCCAAGGGAGAGAGGGGTCATCAATGTAGAAATGTGGCAATTGAAGTCCCCAAGGAGAAGAACAGGGGAGTCTGAGGAGAGGAAGAAAGAGAGCCAGGATTCAAAGTGAGAGAGAAAGGCAGAAGGGGGATGAGTAGAGGTAGGTGGGCGATAGATGACCGCCACATGAACAGGGAGAGGAGAGAAGATCTGGACAGTGTGAACCTCAAAGGAGGGAAAGGCAAGAGAGGGGGGAATAGGAAGAGTTCGGTAACGGCAGAGAGAGGAGAGCAGGTGCCCCACACCTCCACCCCTGCCATCAGGGCGCAGAGTGTGGGAGAAGGAAAGGCCACCATAAGAGAGGGCAGCTTCCAGAGCAGAGTCAGACTGAGTGAGCCAGGTCTCAGTTATAGCAAAGAGAAGCAGGGAGTGAGAGAGAAAGAAGTCATGCACAGAGAGGAACTTGTTAGAAAGGGAGCGAGCATTCCAAAGGGCACAGGAGAAAGGGAGAGAGGAGGGAGGGTGGCATGGGATGGGTATGAGGTTGGAGGGGTTAACACCAGAAGGAGAAGAAGTTGTATGTGGGAGGCGAGGATTAGAGCAAGTAGAAATAAGGCAGGGACCTGGATTGGGAGAGATATCCCCAGAAGCAAGGAGGAGAAGCATGGATAGAAAGAGAATGTGTGAGGATGATTTATAGGGGTGTTTTTTAGTGCAGGGGGTATAGCTGTGTGGTGTCAGAGGGCGCAGGTAAGAAAGGAGTTCATGTGAACAGAGAAGTGGGGAAGAAAGGAGAGATGGAGATATATGAATAGAGTTAGAGACATAAGGAGACTGGTGGAAGGAAGTGCATAATTTGAAAATAAGTGAGGTTGCAGCAAATATAAAAAATAAAGGCGGCATCACAGCAATAGTTAAGTGTTGAGATGTGCAGTCTTAGATAGATGATATCCTCCTTTCCAGCGTAGATCAAAAGCAGGAATCAGAAGCAGTAGGTGATGTCCACTTTTCCACTTCTTTTTGTCCTTCCTTTTTAAACTTCATATTCTACTTGAAACATTTCTACTTAAAAGCATATCTGCTTACAAGCATGGCTGCTAGCAGCAATGGCTGTTAGGAGTTTACTTATATACTTTTAGAAAGTCACCTGGTTGGCACAACAAACTTAATTAGCACATGTGAGGGTAGTTAAAGCAAATGGTTTTTCTAAGGTGGGTGTTGCCTTGCCTTGCCTTGCACAAGTGTGAAAGCTGAATTAAATTAAGACACTAGGGGGATGATTTACAGACAGACAATTGGAATATGTTTTTACCTAAATAGAACTAAATACACAGCAGGGGAGGATATCAGGATAGACAGACAATTGGAATATGTTTTTACCTAAATAGAACTAAATACACAAAGGGGAAGATATCAGGATAGACAGACAATTGGAATATGTTTTTACCTAAATAGAACTAAATACACAGCAGGGGAGGATATCAGGATAGACAGACAATTGGAATATGTTTTTACCTAAATAGAACTAAATACACAGCAGGGGAGGATATCAGGATAGACAGACAATTGGAATATGTTTTTACCTAAATAGAACTAAATACACAAAGGGGAAGATATCAGGATAGACAGACAATTGGAATATGTTTTTACCTAAATAGAACTAAATACACAGCAGGGGAGGATATCAGGATAGACAGACAATTGGAATATGTTTTTACCTAAATAGAACTAAATACACAGCAGGGGAGGATATCAGGATAGACAGACAATTGGAATATGTTTTTACCTAAATAGAACTAAATACACAGATGGGGAGGATATCAGGATAGACAGACAATTGGAATATGTTTTTACCTGAGGAAAGAGAAGAGATGAGATGAGTGAGTGATTCAATAGTCTTCCTTCCTTTTTAAACTTCATATTCTACTTGAAACATTTCTACTTAAAAGCATATCTGCTTACAAGCATGGCTGCTAGCCATACAGTATATTAAAATTGTATTCATATTCTAAATGTTCAGGGGGTCTCTGGAGCTGAACCACGTTGGTTTTATGTCCTGGGACCCCCTGCATCCCGAGATACAGGTCCTGTTATGAGGTGCCGGTATCTCCTATGCATGGAGATAGACAGATCACATGACCGCGGGACATTTCCATGCATAGGAGACACCGGCACCCCATAAATGGGACTGTATTTCAGGAAGCAGGGTGTCCCCGGATATTAAACCAACACGGTTCAGCTCCGGAGACCCCATGCACATGTACAGTATTAATACAAATACATTAATGCTGCTTCATTACCTTTGCGGCTATCCGCTAAGGCAATGAAGGGGTTAAGTCACAGTAGCATGTTTATTGTGGACAATTACCCCTATAAACATTGCAATACACAACACACCCATCCCCTGTGCCCCCAACAACCCGTATACCCCTCTTATATACATTACATCTATTATTTTTTGATGCACAGAAATAATACTATAGGCCGGCGGTGGCCCTCGGGTATTCCTGCACGTGTCCGTGGGTCCCCCTTTGCCTACATTACCAATTCTGTGCCCCAAAAAACAAAGTACAAATACATAAATACACCCCACACACCCCTAACACATACAGTATAGTCATGGGCAAAATTACTATTATCCACATATGGATAATAGTGCATTTGCCCATGTAAAATACATTAATCCCAATAAATAAAATAAATACATCTTGCACTCACCCTTGGCCGGCAGCCACAATGAAGGACATCCTCATCTTCATCATCGTCCATGCCCTCCGGTGCTGGAAAACATACACAAGAATAAAAAGAGCCAATGTAATGTCCCTTAACCCCTTAATCACCTTAGCGGTTAATAACCGCTAAAGTAAGTAAGGGGTTAAGCCACCCTGCACCCATTCATTGGTACAGTGGCTTCATCACGCCTTTATAATTTAATTATATATATATATATATATATATATATATATAAATGTAAATACAACTGTATGTTCTTCTGCATGTCTTAGGCAGGTCTGCAACCCTGCCTTTCCCCATTATCACCCAGCACACAGCACTTCCACTGCAGCAAGGGATTCTGGGAAATGACATGCAAATGAGCACACAGTGCCACTTTTTGCTTCAAAAACCATTTTTAACATGGTTCCATATAGGCTTAAGCTTGCTGCATGGTCACAGCTTTGAGCACAGCCAGGGTTAAGGTGCATACCCAGAAAACCACCCACAGACAGCTGTTTCGATCTTAATGGGTCTCATCAGTGTGGGGTTGATTAACTGGGTAAAGGATGGGCCAACCATAATACTAAGTAAAGTTAGTTAAAAATATGCAAATGTAAATACAACTGTATGCTCATCTGCATGTCTTAGGCAGGTCTGCAACCCCGCCTTTCCCCATTATCACCCAGCACACAGCACTTCCACTGCAGCAAGGGATTCTGGGAAATTACATGCAAATGAGCACACAGTGCCACTTTTTGCTTCAAAAACCATTTTTAACATGGTTCCCTATAGACTTAAGCTTGCTATATATATATGGGAATAATGAAGCCACTGTACAAATGAATGGATGCAGGGTGAATTAACCCCTTATTTTTTTTTACGGTTATTAACCGATAAGGTGATTAAGTGGTTAGGGACATTACATTGGCTTTTTTTATTCTTGAGTATGTTTTCAGCACCGGAGGGCATGGACGGTGATGAAGATGAGGATGGCCTTCATCGTGGCTGCCGGCCAAGTGTGAGTGCAAGATGTATTTATTTTATTTTTTGGGGATTAATGTATTTTACATGGGAAATGCACTATTATCCATATGTGGATAATAGTAATTTTGCCCATTACTAAGTACTTTATGTGTTAGGGGACAGGGGGGGGTGTATTTATTTAACCGTATTTATGTGTTTTTTAATGATTTTTTGGGGGGCTCATACTTGGTACTGCAGGCAAGCAGGGACACCTGCGGGGAACACCCGAGGGCCACCGCCAGCCTACAGTATCATTGCTGTACATCCCCAACATCCCCTACATTACATATATTTACTGTATCTTCAGTATCTATAGGGGTTGTTGGTGTATTACACATATATATATATATATATATATATATATATATGTATATATGTATATATATATATATATATATATATATATATATATATATATATATATATATATATATATATATATATTTATATTTATATTGTGGGTAGCGGGGCTGAGTGATGTGAGTATTAGCCCCAACGGAGTTCCTGTGTTTGGTGCATGAGTATTACTCATAAAATGCTCTTTTATTCATGTTGTTTGTGAGTTTTAAATTGTTGGACTCTTTTTTGTATATTAAATGAGATTATTTTACATATTGCACTCTGGGCGCTCTCTTTTTTCGTTTATATATATATATATATATATTTATATATATATATACAGTGTTCGACAAATAATGATAACCACATGCCCGTGGCGAGTGGATTTAGGCCGCTGGCGAGCCGTGCTGCGGCTCTATGAATTCCCCTGCTCGCGGCAATTTTTTTTTAATAAATAAATAATCCTCCTCCCTGATTGGGTTAACGCGGGGAAGAGGGCCGCGGGGAAGAGCCTCTTCCCCTGATCTCCTCCCCCTCCTGATCTCCTCCCCCTGATCTCCTCCCCCTCCTGATCTCCTCCCCCTGATCTCCTCTCCCTCCTGCCCCTGATCTCCTCCCCCTCATGCCCCTGATCTCCTCTCCCCCTGCCCCCGATCCCCGCTTGCTGCCCGAGGGTGTCCGCCTCTGAAGGGGGTCTGCTTCGCTTCGGTGGGAAGGGCGTGCTGCGATGTCGGCCGCTTCAGGGGTGGCGTGCTATGGCATCTGCTTCGGGGGGGGCGGCCCATTGCAGAGGCCCTCCTGCCGTGCAGAGAGCCCTGCTGCCTTGCGGAGGCACCTGCTGCCATGTGTGAACCCCCCTGCCTTGCAGAGACCCTCTTGCCGTGTGGAGTGCCCACTGCCGTGCGGAGGCCCCACTGCTGCCACGTGCGACCCGGTGAGTGTGTGTGTGTGAGTGACAGACTGAGTGACTGTGTGTGTGTGTGTGTGTGTGCGTGCGTGCGTGCGTGCGTGCGTGTGTGTGTGTGTGTGTGTGTGTGTGTGTGTCTGTGTCTGTGTGTCTGTGACTGTCTGTGTCTGTGTCTGTGAATGTCTGTGTCTGTGAGTGTCTGTGAGTGAGTGTCTGTGAGTGTGTCTGTTAGTGTGTCTCTGAGTGTGTCTGAGTGTGTTTCTGTGTGTAAGTATGTCTGTGTGTCTGTGAGTGAGTGTGTCTGTGAGTGAGTGTGTGTGTCTGTGAATCAGTGTGTCTGTGAGTGAGTGTGTCTGTGAGTGAGTGTGTCTCTGAGTGTGTGTCTGAGTGTGTCTGTGAGTGAGTGTGTCTCTGAGTGTGTCTCTGAGTGTGTCTCTGAGTGTGTCTGAGTGTGTGTCTTAGTGTGTCTGTGAGTGAGTGTGTCTGAGTGTGTCTCTGAGTGTGTCTCTGAGTGTGTCTCTGAGTGTGTCTCTGAGTGTGTCTCTGAGTGTGTCTCTGAGTGTGTGTCTGTGAGTGAGTGTGTCTCTGAGTGTGTCTCTAAGTGTGTGTCTGTGTGTCCATGTGTGGGTGTCTGTGAGTGAGTGTGTATGTGAGTGAGTGTGTCAGTGAGTGAGTGTGTCTGTGAGTGAGTGTGTCTGTGAGTGAGTGTGTCTGTGAGTGTGTAACCCTCTTACCCTCTTCCTGTGTCACCCTCTCCCTGTGTCGCCCTCTCCCTTTGTCACCCTCTCCCTGTGTCGCCCTCTCCCTGGGTTGCCCTCTCCCTAGGTCGCCCTCTCCCTGTGTCGCCCTCTCCCTCTCCCTGTGTCACCCTCTCCTCTCCCTGTGTCGCCCTCTCCCTGTGTCGCCCTCTCCCTCTACCTGTGTCGCCCTCTCCCTGTGTCGCCCTCTCCCTCTCTGTCTCTCTCTGTCTCTCTCTGTCTCTCTCTCTCTGTCTCTCTGTGTGTGTGTCTCTCTCTCTCTCTCTCTCTGTGTCTCTCTCTCTCTCTCTCTCTCTCTCTCTCTCTCTCTCTCTCTCTCTCTCTCTCTCTCTCTCTCTCTCTCTCTCTCTCTCTCTCTCTCATTCTCTCTGTGTCTCTCTGTGTCTGTGTGTGTGTGTCTCTGTGTGTGTGTGTGTGTGTGTGTGTGTGTCTCTCCCTGTCTCTGTCTCTCACCCACACTCTCTCTCACACTCTGGATCTCTTATTTACCCTACATATCTTAACTGTCCTAAACCTACACCGAAAATAACCTATACTGCTTTCTTCCAGATCTAACTCACAAGCTTCACACGGAAGACATCGGAATCCCCCCTAAACCAGAAGACAGGTAGGAAACACATCCCCTCCAATGTATATCATTGCGGGAATGAGGGTACCTGGACATTGAGGGACTGCAGATCAGTTAAGATCCCAGGAGGGATTGCTGCTTTAGATATTGTGATGCGGGGGCATCCAGGCACTAGGTATGGGGTTCAGGAACACACACACACACACACGTAACAAGGACTACACTGGCGACACAGTTTATTGCACTGCGGCCAGATCCGCAAGCCGGGAGATTTCCCGGCTTGCTAGTGGCCGCCCCTCGGCGTGCCGCACGTCACCGACGCGCGGTCATGCGTCATCGGGAGCGTGCGCCCCTTGCACGCGCGTCCAGGGCTCCCCGAGGGAGCCCTGGTGTCCCGCGATGTGGGGGACGGCGGCAGGGGGTTCCGGGGGACCCGGCGGACCCGGCAGCGGGAGGGAGAGCGCCCCGATCGGAGGGCGCTCTTCCGCTGCTTCGGCGCGCGCCCGTCACCCTCCGGCGCGCGCCAGGCTACTGCTGCGGCCGAGAACGGGCAAATGCTCGAATAAACTCGGCCGCAGCAGTAATTGTAGTATAATGTAACACAATAAATAAACTAATGTCAAAAACGAATGTTGTTCTGACTAGGAATTTATTCATTTTTTTTTAAAGCGGGGGTGGGGTGTGACTAGGGACGGGGCTAGGTTTTTTTTTTTGTAGCCCGGGTGGTGAAAAAGTGATTCCACCTCAAAAACCATGCTCATGGTCCAGTGAGACCAGGTGCTCAAAACTTGTGACAAAGTCCGCTCCGTAGAGTAGGGCAGTCCGTGCCATAAGCAGTCCTCTCCAGCCGAAGCCTTGGAGTCCTGCTGTTACATCGATGTCGTCATCCGAGGAATCCGACGTCCATCCTGTTCCCTCCTAGTGCAGCTGACGCCGCAGGAGGGTCCAAGTTTTTAGGGTGTTCGGCTGACGCCTACTAACCCACCGCAATCTTCCCCCGAAGGGATGGCGACTACTAGCCAGCACTCAGTCTTTGCTCTCCGGAGAGAGGGGTGACGATAACCCGACAAACGAAACATCAAAAATCCATGGTGCGAGTGCTCCAGTGCTCTGTGTGATGCAGTGCAGGAGGTGCTCAAACGAAACAACAAAAATAAGTGTGCACAAGTGCACGCCGGACCCGGAAGCCTGGCGGGTAAAAAAATAGTGGCGAACCCCTCAGCGGAAGGCAATAAGGGGTGCCAGTGCAGAAAAATGTAGGGGTGTGCAAATTATCCGTGCAAGTGTCAAGTGCTGTGCAGTGTAGCAGCAAATGACTCCACCAGGTTAACCACTCCTGGGGTGCCGTGATAAAATAGCCCGGGCTACATATCCGCCTTCTCAGCCCATGACCAGACCAAGTGATGCAACTAGTGCCATCCTTCACAGGACAGACACTACACTTGATCTTAGCCAAAAGGCCGAGAAGCGATAGGGACGGGGCTAGGTTGTGAGTAGATGTTTTTGTTCGTCGAGTAGATTTTTGGGTGATTTGTCGAACACTGTATGTATATATGTATATATATATATATATATATATATATATATATATATATATATATACTGAGTTAAGTTATAGTGAGTAAAAAAAGTGAAAAAACCCTCCACAGGAAAGCAAATATGCAAATATAGCTGTATGCTCATCTGCATGTCTTAGGCAGGTCTGCAACCCCACCTTTCCCCATTATCACCCAGCATACAGCACTTCCACTGCAGCAAGGGATTCTGGGAAATGACATGCAAATGAGCACACAGTGTCACTTTTTGCCTCAATAACCATTTTTAACATGGTTCCCTATAGGCTTCAGCTTGCTGCATGGTCACAGCCTTGAGCACAGCCAGGGTTAAGGTGCATACCCAGAAAACCACACACAGACAGCTGTTTCCACCTTGATGGGTCTCATCAGTGTGGGGTTGATTTTACTGGGAATACAATGGAGGCTATGGGATAGGCCAAACCATAATACTGAGTTAAGTTATGGTGAGTAAAAAAAGTGAAAAAACCCTCCACAGGAAAGCAAATATGCAAATATAGCTGTATGCTCATCTGCATGTCTTAGGCAGGTCTGCAACCCCACCTTTCCCCATTATCACCCAGCATACAGCACTTCCACTGCAGCAAGGGATTCTGGGAAATGACATGCAAATGAGCACACAGTGTCACTTTTTGCCTCAATAACCATTTTTAACATGGTTCCCTATAGGCTTAAGCTTGCTGCATGGTCACAGCCTTGAGCACAGCCAGGGTTAAGGTGCATACCAAGAAAACCACCCACAGACAGCTGTTTCGACCTTGATGGGTCTCATCAGTGTGGGGTTGATTTTACTGGGAATGCAAGAGAGGCATCCCTTGCTGCAGTGGAAGTGCTGTATGCTGGGTGATAATGGGGAAAGGCGGGGTTGCAGACCTGCCTAAGACATGCAGATGAGCATACAGCTATATTTGCATATTTGCTTTCCTGTGGAGGGTTTTTGTCACTTTTTTTACTCACCATAACTTAACTCAATATTATGGTTTGGCCTCCCTTGCTGCAGTGGAAGTGCTATATGCTGGGTGATAATGGGGAAAGGTGGGGTTGCAGACCTGCCTAAGACATGCAGATGAGCATACAGCTATATTTGCATATTTGCTTTCCTGTGGAGGGTTTTTGTCACTTTTTTTACTCACCATAACTTAACTCAGTATTATGGTTTGGCCTATCCCATAGCCTCTCTTGCATTCCCAGTAAAATCAACCCCACACTGATGAGACCCATCAAGGTGGAAACAGCTGTCTTTGGGTGGTTTTCTGGGTATGCACCTTAACCCTGGCTGTGCTCAAGGCTGTGACCATGCAGCAAGCTTAAGCCTATAGGGAACCATGTTAAAAATGGTTATTGAGGCAAAAAGTGACACTGTGTGCTCATTTGCATGTCATTTCCCAGAATCCCTTGCTGCAGTGGAAGTGCTGTATGCTGGGTGATAATGGGGAAAGGCGGGGTTGCAGACCTGCCTAAGACATGCAGATGAGCATACAGCTATATTTGCATATATATATATATATATTTATATTGTGGGTAGCGGGGCTGGGTGATGAGGGTATTAGCCCCAATGGTGTGAGTTTAAGGATTGTGGGTGGATAGCGTGAGGGGTTAACCCCTTCATTTCCGTAGCGGTATTAACTGCTAAGGTAATGAAGGGGTTAAGTCAACCCACCACCCCCCTCCCACCCCAAACACCCACCAAAGGCCAAATACCTCCTTCATCCACCCCTGCTCCCCACAATAAGCCTGGCATTGGTTGTTAACCCCTGCATTGCCTTAGCGGTTAACCGCTAAGGTAAGGAAGTGAGCTGTAAATGCCTTTTCCCTGCATCGGCTTCATGCCGGGGGGCTCCGGTGCTGGTATTAATGTGTATCAGTTCCGGAGACTCCCGGCATCAATCTGAGGTAGGAAAAGGGACACATTTTTTCAAATTGCCATATTGGGGGATCCGCTCATACCCAGCTTCTTGCCAACTTTTTGTGGCACGGCTATTTGGAGGTAAAATCGCCATTCTAGAGCCCCGTTCAGCTGCGAGATGCTGATTGGGGCTCCTAGAATACCACAAGTGTGAGAAGCTGGCGATGAGCTGCGAAAACAGGGTTCTCGCCAATCCATCAGTGGATTTTTTTATCCGCCAAAAAAAATTGGAGAATTTGCCTAATCTCGCCTGGTTATCGCTGCTTCCAGAAAAGGCTAGAGGCACTTTTGGCAAAAACCTGGCGAGAACTGACTTATCTGAGTTTTATGCATAGGCCCCTATGTCGGATAAATTTGCCATAGAAAATTTTAAAAGCATACATCAAATTATGCCATCATTAACAAATGAGAGGAGAGGGTGAGACAGGAGGAGCCTGAGAGGGTGAGAGAAACCGTGAGATATTATAATAAAATATTATTTTCTTATCCTAATATGTGACATTTATTTTCTTTTTCTTATTATTAGTGGTGGAAGTGGCAGTTAGGGCAGGCGGGCTCTCACCATCACTGTGCCCTTCCTATGAGACTGAGGAGGTCAGTTTCAACAGCTGTTTTAGGCTCAGTTGGCAGTGCAGGCAATAGAGCCTTAGCACTGCAGTATTTGATGCACCAGTGACTGCTCCTGCTGGTACTAGGTACCAGAGTAGGTGTAGTACAGGGCCTGCACCAGCCCTAGTCGAGAGCAGGCTTCAGGAGCCGCCTGCTTCATTGCCTGTTCAGCCTGTGTCAGGGAACAGGTTATTAAAGTATCCCTCTTTTAGAGGAAGCAGATAGTAGCGTGGATTTGGGATATTTTGACTGTATATTTTATGCTCCATTATCATCAGTGTCACATTTGTCCCCAGATATATCCTCATTATTATTTACCTCTTTAAAACCAGAGACAGAACATAAAACACAGACAGAGCTCAGTTTTAGAACATCCAGTGAAACTCATACACGGTACAGTGTCTAAATATATATATATAAATATCTATTAAGTAAAATGGTCTTTTAGTTTGACATTTTTGGCCAAAATTGTTGTAAGCCCCTGAGCCAACGGCACGGCAGACCACATTTCAGGGGTCCCTAACGCTAATATAAATTCTTTATAACCTGTGTAATAACAGGAAGAATGATTTATAGTAAATCTGTCAATATGAGTTGCAAAGTTTTAATCTGATTGAAGCTTTTATTAACCTGTACATTACCAGGAAAAGCACTCTGTATTAGAGTTGTCACAACCATACTGCAAGCAAGCCAGTTCCCCTGAGTGGAAGATGCTATGGAGTGAGCCCTTAACCATTTAAATGTGGGAGGGGGTGAGCTTCAATTAGGTAGGAGGTTGCCACCCTCCAAACAGCCAAGACTAGCTGAACAAGAATTGTAAAACATACTGGACACCTAACAAGCTCCTATTGAACCCCCAAAATAACCACAAAATATATATATAAGCATCTGAGCTCATCCCCTCCCACATTTAAATGGTTTTAAATATATATTGCCATGCTCAGTAGCACTCCTCTGTGACACTCATATGCTTATATATATGTTGTGGTTATTTTGGGGGTTCAATAGGAGCTTGTTAGGTGTCCAGTATGTTTTATTATTTACCTCACCTGATTCTCTCTGTTTTTCTGACAGAGCCTGTTGAGGCATCAAACACACAGGGCCACCTGTTGCTTTAAGAAGTGTGCAAAGAGCTGATGCAGCGGCATGTGTTGAGTGCACTTGCTGGTCAGGCTAGTATTGTGGTTACTGGAGCAGGGCCCAGTTCTAGCCTGTTATGGAACCCCAGTTTGAATCTGTGTCTCTGGATCTGGTTTCAGCAGCACCACCTGTCAGTGATGGCAAGTTGCTCTTTCTTGGGTGCTTCACCATGTGGGATATGGGGGTTCAGGAGGTGGAATCAGAGGAATGAGGAGTGGGTTGGGACTTCTGTAAGCCCGTCTAGTCAAGGGAGTGCCCCAGTAGAATCAACTTGGAGAAGTGGAGGGTGACATTGGTTGTGGTGGTGGTGGCTCTTCCGATCAGCTTAGGAACCAGGGAGGAGCATCATGGAAATGGTGAGGCAGAGGATTGTGTTTGTGCCTCTCACCCATGTTACAATGTGAGTCCCCAGGCTTGCATACCCAGTATTCCAGACTCCTACCCTATCTTGCAGGCATCACATTGGCCTGCTCAAATGAGCCAGAAGCATATGGTGGGCATACTTCCAGTTGACCAGTAATGGCTCATTGGCCTTTTCTGAGGTGGTCCACTTGGTGCTTTGTCATGCAGGGGTGCATAGAAAGGGTCAGAATGTTCAGGGGGATGCCCTGAGAAACTGCTGGAATGCCTTAGAGGCTACCTGTTCCAGAACTTGCAGAGACAGGTTAAGGGGTTGTGGAGACTGCCCAGAAGGGTATGCATGGAAGCTGCAGGACCCTGCGGTTGTGAACAAGGTGAGCCATGGGGAATCAAATGGCCCAGAAGGATGTGCCTGGGACAAGGCTCAGACTCGTCAGTTTTATCCCAGTCAAGAGAAAGCGGGGAGCCAGCAGGTAAAATTACCTACACATGATTTTTGTGTATTAGAGTTGGTAAGAGGCTTAGCCCTCCAACGGTAATTAGGGACTAACAATAGTGTTAGTTAGTGCTCTCAGAGAGGAGATAGGCATTTTGTTTGATTTTTGTTTTGTTTTGTGCCTTTAAGAATAAACCTGCTAACAGATTCTTATGCTTTCTGCCTTTAATGTGAGAGCAAAGATCCTGCAAAGTGGCCGAGTTGTCACAGTATGCTTAATATCCTTTTCTCCCCCCTCCCCCCTTCCCCCTCCCACGCTTGCTATTATGCAAACTCATTATGAATTAACTGCATTACTGAACATGGTCAGCTGGCAGCACTCGTCTAACTTTACAAGAATACAGGTTGTACTGGGGCACCAACCTATCTCTAGGGCTTCTAAAAAGTTGGGCTGATCTACTTGGTGCTTGGCTGGAGCCATGTGAGGGATGACAGAGGGGACACTTTCCGACTTGGTGGCCGGGTAAGAGTTAGAGAGAACCATCAGGTCTTCATTGACTCTGTTATGCACTTTCTATATCTCAGGGGCGGGGAAGCTCTGAATATTATAAGCACAGGTCTCTTACTCTCAGTATCCACTGACTCTCTGTTACAGAAATCACCCTATCTGTGGGACCAAGGACTTCATGCAGTAAGCAGCGATAAGCAACTTATCACCAGCTTCTCGCCAAAAAAGCCTAAAGCGATTCTGTAAGCCCCGAGAAGCTGGCGATAAGAGCAAAAATCTCTGTTTTTGTTGCGGGGAAAAAAACCAACGGTACACGCGCGGCATAAGCCACTTTTCAGCACTGATTACCAGTTTTTTAAACACGCTCAATTCTATAAGCCCCGATCAGCTTATCGCAGCTAATCGCCACTTTAGAATTGCGATTTCTTCTCAAAATCGTCCTGCCACACACACACACACACACACACACACACACACACACACACACACACACACACACACACACACACACACACACACACACACACACACACACACACACACACACACAACAACCCCACTACCCACCTCCTAGGCCACTAATAAACCCTTGCAATATCTGATAAACATCAATACACAACCCACCCTCCCCTTGCCCCCACATAGTGTAAAGCCATGATTTATTTTTTTACACACACACAATTAATACCCCAGGCCAGCGGGTGTCCCCGGTGGTCCCAATGGGTGTCTGCAGCTTCCACAGTGCAACCCGGGGGTACTCACGGGTGTCTGGGTTCCTTCGGGTGGTCCCCGCTAGGCTCCGTGGGCCTCCAGGTGGTCCCCCTGGGTCATAATGGGGTCACGGATGGTCCCTGCAGGTGTCTGAGGTTCCCTGGGTCATCCCCATGGGTATCCGGGGGATCCTCGGTTGGTACCCGTGGGCGTCCGGATGTCCATGGGTGATCCCCGTGGCTCCCCGCAAAACACATACAGTACAGTAATGGGCAAAATAACTAGTATGCAGATGTGGATAATAGATTATGTGCCCATTATTAATCACAACATTAGCAAGCATACATAAAGGAAATAAAACCATTCTACGTACCCCTGCCAATATGAAGAGTGTCCTCATCAGCTTACTGCAGGGCCATGTCATCCATCGCTAGAAAAAATACATACATTGTATTACCGCTATAGTAATTAAGAGCTTAACCCACTCTATCCCGCTACCCACTCAGGAGGCCTAACCACCCACCCCAGACCCACTATACCCACCCTGTACCCATTGAATGGCATAGTCGTATATTATACCCATATAATATAGGCCCTACAAGCCACTATAACTCTCAATGGGCATCTAAACAAAATACATTAATGCACAAAAGATACGATAATAAAACATTCCAAAATACTTTAACACCCCAATTAAATAAATAAAAACACTAGCAAACAAATGCAATTAATACAATTAATTATTGACCTATTACTGTGGACATTGTGGATATCATCTGCACTACTTGGAGCATCAGTCCTTGGAGTGTAATCTCTGTTTGCTCATCCTTATTAGATATGCTGTTTTTTTAGCAATTTTTTTTGTCGTGCCCCCATTATTTTTTTGTCCATTAAAATTATTTTAAATCTATCCAATTACATTACATTTTGTCTTAGGGGTTTCACTTCAATGTGCCTTTGGTCCTCACCGTATCTAAATGCACCCTTGAGTTGCTACTTTTATCATTCCAACATAATAGATCTGTTAGTGCATGCTACTTTGGTTCTACCTTCCCGTCCTATCTTCCAGGAGGGGTACCTCTCTTTTTTGTTATGCTTGCATCACCATAGTGCACCCAGAAGGTCTCTTTCTTCTACTTGGCCAAAGCAGCAAGAAAATGTAGATATATGACAAGAAGATACCCCCCATATAGATGCCCGGAGAGTGATAAATAAATAAATAAGTAATAAATAATAATACCAGCGACTATACTTTCTATTCTTCCCCTCATGAGTCATATTCAAGACTAGACTATAGAAGACTAGGCCAGAAATAATTGCATATATAGCTCAGGCTATAATTGGACCTATCACATGGTCAGACCTTGCCCCAGTTACAATAAAACTTAACATATCCCAAACGATCCCTAGGCAGTTCTGTTGCAAACTCAATGCCTCACTTCTAAACTGCCCAGTAACAGATAAAAGAATACAAAAAAAACATCTCAGAATAGTTTAAAATAAATATAGGTAGCATAACTTCTCAATTCACCTTGTGGGAGGTGCATAAAGCAACTATTAGAGGGACGCTCATTTCCATCTCCTCTCACAACACAAGGGAAAAGATAAAGGAAATAGAGGAACTGGAGAAGACAACACAATTATTAGAACAAACACAAAACTAATCCATCAAAACATATATATAAAAGGTTACAAAAAAACAGAAACTAATTAAAATCTATCCAAATAGAAGACATTGAGAAATCGCTTAAATGGACCAAGCAACTTTCTATGAAAAAGGCAATAAGGCTGATAAGATACTAGCTAATAAACTGAAGGGAATTAGAAACACATTTATAATCACAGCTATTACATTGAAAACTGGAAAAATAACCTGTGACCGAAAATTAATAGCAATAGAATTTAGAAAGTTCTATAACACTTTATATAATTTAGATGTTAACAAACAACAAAGCCCAGACTTTCTGGCAAAAATAAACAGATATTTGCACAAAGGCAATCTTCCAAAGCTAGACCAAGAGGAGCTTAAAACCCTTAATGTATCAATCACCAAAACTGAGCAAACAGAAATAGTCAGGTCCCTAAAAACCTCAAAAGCCCAGACCCTGATGGGTTTACAAATTTATATTATAAAAAAATTATTGGGAATTCTGGAGCCAACAATGCTTTCAATGTTCAACTCATTTCTAGAGGGTGCCCAAAATCCATATCAAATGTCTAAAGCCTCAATTACGGTCATACACAAAGAAGGATAAGACTCGAATAGATGCCAAAGCTATTGGCTGATCTCGTGCCTAAATTTGGATAATAAAATATATATTAAAATAATTACCAATAGACTCGAAAAAGTACACAAACTCATAAATGCGGACCAAGTGGGCGTCATAAACAAGAGACAAACCCCAGACAATACCAGGGAAGCTATAAACAAAATAGGAAAAGTACATAAACAAAAAAAGAAAGTGATGGTACTAAGTCAAGATGCAGAAAAAGCATTTGATCGAATTGATTAGCAATTAATGGGGGGAACACTGGAAGCATTTGGATTCAGGGGAATGATTGTGGCCAGAATAAAGGCACTTTAGCGATCCCCCACAGCAACTTTAAAACTTCCAGGTGGAGATAGAGAGATGATAAATATAACGAATGGCTGTTTTCCCTAACAATTGAGGCCCTGGCATGTAGCATTAGGCAAAACGTTAATATTAAAGGATTTAAAATAGAATATGCTATCTACACGATTTCTCTTTTTGCGGATGATGTCATACTAACGATAGCAAATCTAATGATCTCCCTCCACAACCTACAGGCTGCCTTATCAGAATTTGGATACATTTCCAATGATAAAATAAGCACAGACAAATCAGAGGAATAAATATTACAAAAACATACTAATCTCTTTATACCCATAACTACCCCAATTTAATAATACAAATCAAGAAGGATTTAGGGCCTCATGCAGTAAGCGTTGATAAGGGAAATATGGCCATGTTATAGCCAAAATTGGGTTTGAGATTCAGTAAGCGCCGATAAGTGCTTCATATCGCCAGGTTTCGGAGCCGATAATTTGGTTATGGCCAGTCGCCTGCCGATAAGCCTGTTTTCGACACTGATCGCCACTTTTTTAAATCGGCTGGATTCAACAAAAAAAAACAGCTTATCGGGGCTGATCGGCACTACGAAATTGAGATGTTATGGCCGATTTCTCCCGCCAACTAAAGTTGGCAGTTTGGACGGGAGAACGATCGCTAAGGCTGCCGGAACGGCACTTAGAAAAAAAACATCTTCTGTACATCAATGGAAGTCAATGGAGCGGGGACGTATAACAGTATAGTACTGTTTACGTTTCATTGCTCACAATACAAACGTCATTTGCATTACAGTGTGGGGGCATTCCCTGCATTGTGTCACAGCTGATGTGTCTTATTTGCATAACATTCGACTTTTACATGTTTTCAGCATTTGCGGGTCACATTACTCATCATGTGATGATGTGGCAAGGGAAAATACTATACTACACTCTTAAAGGAGAACCTCACATCATATCACACATTTTACTCAACTCAGCGACAATTATTTACATGATGTTACACATGTCACACATGTCACACATACACAGTATATTCATCTTCCTTTACATTACACAATGCTTGTAATGTGACACGCATCTTTAAACGTTCATGTACATCTGTCTTCTCATGTTTACATATACTTTTGGGTCCTCCCTATTTTCATGACGTCACTTATTGGACGCTCAATCACATTGCATGTTTACATTGTAACCGTTGCATTACAAGCACTTCAACCTAACTTATACACACATGTACAGTAATTCATCATTGGGACACCTTGTAAACTCATTCTATACCAACTATCCTCCTTACACAAATGCATGCATATGCACACGACTATTCATTGTTGCCAACATGTCACAATAACATGGATAATTACACATGTTACACAAAACTTTTCCCACGTCAATCTCAGCCTTTTTGTCTCATTACATGACTGACTCTTGCGTTCACAAGTGTTACATGCATTGCACATGCAACTATTTATTTGCAAGCAATCTTTGTACAAAGCTTCACGTCACATCATTGCCAAATATCATCATTCCCTGCAGAATACACACAACAAATACTTAGAACAACAAGTGCACACAGCTTGCCACAGAAGTACTTTATTATGTTAATGTAACACCTTGCATTTTACTATGTCACCTGACATCATCACATACCTATTTAAAGGACGCACATTACCTGCTCATTCACAGCTACTCATTTCAAAATGTTGCGAATGTTTAGGAGACGCAGGAACATTCTTTTCTATGACATGCTTGCTGATCAAGAGAATGATATAGGGCAAGGTAGGGACACACCGAGGGACAGTGACGCGGATACGACAGGGACAGGGAGAGGGACAGGCCGAGGGACAGGTAGAGGGACAGGAGATCAGAGGAGAAGACAGAGGAGACAACTTGTGCCTCGTCCGCGTCTGTACAGGGAGAGAACCCTGTTAGATGGGATGAGTGAGGAGGAGATTGTAAGTCGCTATCGTTTGAGTTCAGCAGCAATCTTAGCTCTTTATGAGGAGATAAGGGGGGATTTAGATTTTTTCACAGCCAGAGGTCGTGCAGTCCCTGGGCTTGTTAAAATGCTGTGCTCATTACATTATCTTGCTTCCGCGTCATACCAGACAACTGTGGGCATAGTGGGCGGGGTCTCGCAATCTACATTCTCGCGGGCCTTGACCCAGTTTCTCTATGCACTCAATAGACGCGCTAGGAATTATATTCATTTTCCTACAGAGGCAACAGAGTGGCTGGAAGTCAGGACTGGCTTTTATAATATAGCAGGGATACCATCTGTGCTGGGTGCAATCGATTGCACACATGTTGCTTTGATTGCACCTAGTCAGAGTGAGCATGTGTACCGCAATCGGAAGCACTACCATTCACTCAATGTACAGGTGGTATGTGATGCCACGATGAGGATAATGCATGTGGTACCCAAGTTCCCTGGTTCCAGTCACGATTCCTCTATCCTGAGGAACTCTTCAGTCTTCCATGCGTTCGAAGAGGGACATTTTGAACCTGGTTGGCTGCTGGGTGAGTACATATTTACATGTTCTAACACAAAACACATGTTGATTTAGGAATGTTGGCATTGTACAATTTGATCACTAATGTCAGCTTATGTGTGCTCCATTCATTATAGGTGACTCAGGATACGGAATTAGGCCGTGGCTCTTGACTCCGGTGCTAAACCCTCAAACTGAAGCAGAGGACAGGTACAATGCAGCCCATATATCTACAAGATCTGTTATAGAGAGGACATTTGGCCTACTCAAGACCAGGTTTAGGTGTCTGGACAGAACTGGTGGGGCTCTTCTATACAAGCCTCAAAAAGTGTCTGATATTATCCTTGCCTGTTGCATTTTGCACAATGTTGCACTCAGGCACAATGTACAGTCAGACCTAGCTGAGGCTTTGGTAGACGAGCATCCCACCCATGTAGCTGCTGAAAATGAACAAACAGCCAGTGGTGGCCAGACACGACAGAATCTCATCAATTCATTTTTTTCTTGTAAGTACAAACTCATATGTTCCTAGTACTACTTTTATAGTTTAATTATGTTATATTAACAATAATGTTTCTTTATATAACCTTCTGTTAGGACACAGATGAATATGGGTTGCACACCTTTCTTTTCTCTGCTGTGTGCACAAAGGGATGTGGCACCGGTATGTTATTGTTGCACAGGTTATATAATCCCTCTTCAATTGTACTTTAGTTGTGTGTATGTGAATACAACTTGGGTAACAAAGCAATAATATTTTAGCATTGTGTTATTCCTTATGCTAAGACAAAACACATATTATGCCCATAATCATTCATGCTTCTAGTATGCTTACATACAATGTTATTGGTGCAGTGTAACATGTACATCCAGATGATGTGTACACCAGGCTGATTTACATTTTGAATGTCATGAAATATACATGGTGTTGTACATTTAACACCAAATACACACTTTGCTGTGTTGTTTACGGTACTGAAGATGGCATGTCAATGTTTGCAATTTATATATTGTTCCTTTGCATTATAGGTATATCTCCAGTATGACTGATCATGGTATGTATATTTGCTGACATCTCTCATAAGATGTGGCTACCTCAATCTTCCTATAATTATTGGAACTAAAAACCCAACATATTGGTTTAAACACAAATGTTACATATATGTACTTTCTGTATCATGTATATGCATTTAGCTACTCTTGAGCTTTCATGTGCATTGTATTACAAAATGATTACTCACATTTCATCACATTTTATGTATGTTTCCTTATAATTTCCATTAATGTAATATAGAGGTGGTTGGAGAAAAGGGGATAACTGTACTTATTTGTTTACTTACGGGAGCACATTCATCACTAGCATAGACACACTTTTTAAGACAACTGTTTGTGTCTCTATCAATTGGTGTAGGATCCATGTATAACACCGACAAATGATAACACCAGCTTTATTATGGTAGCTTATATCATCATATTGACTATACTATGTATTTCTAAACGATTAATAAACACAGTAAACTATAGTTAGTTAGGTTAATGAAATATACACAGAAACGTACTTCATAACATGATGGTGATGTCATATTCAGAACATCATGCATTGGAGGGGACCATAACATCTGGCCAGTAACATTATTTGCTACAGTCCCAAACCATTTTATCTACATACCCATGTAACAAGAGATTTTAAAAATAAATGGCTACTTGGTTGTAAGTGTCCTTTACATTGGGAGAAGGAGTGGCTCAGTGAGTAAAGACACACACTGGCACTGATAGTTTGAAGCAGGGGAGTCTGGTTCAATTCCCGGTGTGGGCTCCTTGTGACCTTGGCCAAGTCACTTTATCTCCCTGTGCCTCATGCGGCAAAAAAACATTTGTACGTTCCACGGGCCAGGGACCTCAGGCTGAAACATGTGTCTGTAAATCGCTGCGTACAACTAGCAGCCCTATACATGAACATGCTCATATTATTATTATTATTGTTACATAGTTTCGACAGTCATACGTTCCATTACATATTAGAATACACAAATGTGTTAGCAGAGTGGGAATGGTTGTTATATATAAAACACACCATGTCATAAAATGTTAGTAGTCATTAAAGAACACTCAATAAAAATTCATGAGGCACTCTTTTGCAACATCATTATGTTAATTAAATGCTTATGCAATATAGGCATAAGGGTATCACATTTTTAATTGTTTGTTAATAAGCGCTGCAAGCAATATAAAATTAGTTCCATATGTAGTATAGTAGTCGGTGGCTCCTCCTCACAATCATCTCATATAAAGGTAGACTCTTCTGAAATCATACATTGATCCGATTGTATCTTCCCCGACATCTCTGAAATACAGCAAACACATGATGGTCAAAGATGGCACCTTACTAGATATGCATCCGTGACAACGCGTTACGCAGCTCTATATGATTGTGTAGATACACACGTCAGTCACTTATATGTTAGAAGTAAAACTGTTCATCAGTATGTAATGTTTCTTTAAATTTGTAGCAGGCATAACTATGTATAAGAAGTGAACGTTGCCTGTATACTGAAAGATGTGCGCGCACATCTTTGTGTGCGCACGCACTTCACGCTTGGCTCCACTAACTGTTAGCGCATGCGCAAAACAAAGCGTACGTTGTGCGTTCAATACATGTTGAAAATACCAGTAAACATAACATCTTTATTTCAAATACAATGAAGACGAAACTACATTCGTTCTAAACGAGTACATCTGTATTCTTTTTAAACAGACGTGTTTGAACAGAAAGCACGGCCGATAACACAATGCGCAAATGCAATACGTGTGACGTCATGTTAAGCCAGCGTGAAACGCACGCTAACACTCCTCCCACTCAATTAACATTCGGCTAACGCCCAGGGTACGCCTACAAACACTGAGCCGCACGCATCACACACTGCAGTTACCGTTACTATAACAAAACATGACAGCCAATAGGCTTTGAGGCGCGCACGTCGCTTGGGGGCGGGACTTACATCACTAATCCTTTTTAAGGACGCCTTGGCCCATGACAAGGGTCCCACGTCATACGTGGTGGACCCGGTTTTCAATGTTGTAGATGTTGCATGATAACAAAACAGGTATGTGTTAGAGTAATGGTAAAATGTTGCTAATATGTTTAAAGGGATAGGAAAGTACGTATATTTATTCCGTCAGCAATGTGTACTACTCTTTCAGGTCCTACTATATTGTATTAGGAAACAATTTGTTTGTGATCGCTACATGTTATGCAGTCTGCAATGTTACGCTGTATCCACGCATTGAAAGTGAAAATGGTGGTTACAAAAAAAAAAAAAATTTAAACGCAGAGTCAACGCATAACGATTGTTATATTTACCATTCTTCTAGAATTAACTCTTCGCCTGGCTGCAACTGGTCGCTCCAGAAATGCAAGCCATTTTCATCCACGCTTAACCCAACCGCTGAATCCAGTATGGCACATATCTCCTCCAGGATGCGCTCATAGGAATCGCCACTGCTTTCTTCAAATAATTGGTCGGGAGGTAGGTTCATTTCTTCCGGTTCCCATTCCAATGCAATTTCAGCTGAAAGGCTTGGTACATAATCATAGTACTTTTGTTCTTGTACAATGTGGGTTTCAGGAATGGAGGCTGCAGATATTGCAGCACGTATCGATTCAAACGGATCAGTAGTAGCGGATACATTGCTATTGCCATTAGGAATAAATATGCCTTTCACGACAATATAAGTGCCGTCTTTCAGGAGAAAATGTTTTTCCGGGGCAATCTTCCAGAAACCATAGGTGTGTTGTAGCTTATCCTGGTCACGTTCAAAAAAGTCATTACTTGATAAAGTGAATCTTATTGAGGAATTAAAATTCCGTGCATGCTTACGGTCTTGGTAATAAGGATATTTTGCTCGAATGAAATCATCGATTTGGCGTGTGCTTGCTTTCTGTCCGCGACTGTTCAAGATGGCTTCACAGATCATGTCCTTATACCCTAAAAGGGGATTAATATTGTTAACGAATTCATCAGCCATGTCTGAGTAGCACAAAAGCTGTGTGCAGGTCTGTGTTATTTGCTCATCAAAATGAATGTGCTGAATGGCTAACAAACTCCTGTTTTTCCTTGTCAAGGTCAACAAAACTAACTACTTTGACTCCTTATTTCAAACGCCAATTGGATTTGTTTGTCTAATTGGGTTAACAGTTGTGGTTCGTGATATGGGACTGTGGGAGAAACATTTCTCCTTCTTTTATCTCGTTTGTGAAAAACATCCCTAGACTGTGAATGCGTTCACATAGTGTTTTTTTGAAAACTAACAAAGACCAGTGTGTGAAAATATTTCTTAGCCAGGCATATCAGTAAAAACACACCTGCAAAAAGAAATGTTTTTTCCCCGCTTACATTTCTGTGTGTATGTGAAAGTCTGGTTAACTCCCTGTCTGCATGAGTTTAAATACGTGTGTATATATATATATATATATATATATATATATATATATATATATATATATATATATATATATATATATATATATATATAAATATATCTCTTATAAAAATATATATATATTTATATATAATATTTTTTTTTTTTTTATATTGCAGGAGTACACACAACATTGATGGCATTAAGTATACCTTGTATGAAACCTATTTAAATGGTGAGAAACATGATTGAATAAGTAATAAACATTTGTTTAAGCACAATACTGTTAGAGTCTCATACTTAGGATATTTCTCAAACATTAGGCCTGTATTATTAAAATAGTGTTTTCACAAGGAAGCATGAAGTGTATTAGTTTGTGTATACCAGTTTATATAGTACTATATATATATATATATATATATATATATATATATATATATATATATATATACATATATATATATACATATATATATATACATATATATATATACATATATACATATATATATATATATATATATATATATATATATATATATATATACATATATATATATATATATATATATATATATATATATATATATATATATACTCACACTCACACTCACACTCACACACAGTGTGTGTGTGTGTGTGTGTGTGTGTGTGTGTGTGTGTGTATATATATTATTATACATTCTGAGATGTTATAGAAACGAACACACAACTGATTAAAGGACAAAATTACAATGGCCAAGCAAGGCAAAGGTAAGTAATAATTTACACATAATCCTGCTGTACACGTACAAGAAAGATGTTTGCACTTACTTAGGTGTTTTAATAATTGCATGTGACTAATATGCATATGCAATTCTTACATCAATTAACACACCCAAATGCAATGTTTTGCTGCAAAGTCAATGGCAGCTTCTCTAAACTTAGCAACTGGCTCCTGGTGGACCATTACTGAACAGACGATTACAACATAAATATTTATAACACAATTAATTATGAGTGTTAACATTTCCAAAACTTCACGTGTACAAGAACATAGTTGAAAGTTTGGAAACAACACAGTCTTCAGCATACATACAATAGTAATTAGATAATCTGAAGTCAACAAAACAAGGCCAAAGACATATTTTCTGAATTATAACATTTATTTTTTTTGTTCCTTTTGCGAGCGAGTAACAGGCCTGCTTGTTGTCTCTTGAATTTTCCTTTTTCTTTTGCCACCAACTTTAGGCACAACAGAGCCACTTTGAGTGGCCTCTGGCACTTCACGGGCAGGGCTTGTGGCCAGTGACTGTTCACCTACGGGGCTTGTGGCCAGTGACTCACCTACAGGGCTTGTGGCCAGTGACTCACCTACAGGGCTTTTGGGCAGTGATTCACCTACAGGGCTTTTGGGCAGCGATTCACCTACAGGGCTTTTGGGCAGCGATTCACCTACAGGGCTTTTGGGTAGTGACTGTTCACGGACAGGGCTTGTGCCCAGTGACACATGTGAGCAAGTTGGTAGACACTGCACAAGTGATGGTTGGTCTGTTTCATGTGTGTCTTGTTTTGTTTTTGTCGCCTCCTTTGTAGGTGTCTGCTGCTGAATTTGTACAGATGGCAGCGGTAGGATGTCATCAGGAACCTGCACAGCAATGTCTGCTACTTGACCGGTAACATTTGGGCCTGGTGAATGAATATCAGATGAATGTGGTGAAAACTGACCTGCATGAACAGATCCTGGCTGGGAGGTGTTGAATTGTGGTACATTAGTCATTCTCCAGTAATTAGCTTGTGTTTGCTGAACAACTAATGCCTCGAATGAGGTGTTGATTTTTTGCAACTGTTTAGGCACTTCAATGAAGACTCTGTGGAGATGTGCCAATTGTGATACTGTTTCTTCCTGCAGTCCAATCATCCTTTCCAGCACTGTCATCATGTCTGAATGGCGACGATTTTCTGCGTCCACTATTTTTCCCTCTGAAGCTACAATTGCATCGTATGTGGAAGTTGATGGACGATTTGGCGGTACAACAGTTTCTATTGGCACCTCTTCATGGTCACATGATTGTATTTCAGTCTCTTCTGTGGCGTCATCCTCATCATACTCATCATCCTCATCACCATGATGTTCTAAAAAGAAATGTACACATTATTAAATGGCATGTTAATGTATGCTGTGTTACTATGTAATTGTACTGTGTCCTAAGTAACACCTAACATGTTAGCATACGTTTTATAACCTCATTAAAAACTACCTTGACTTACGAATAATGTTTGGACTCAGTATGAAATATGAATGAATGAAAAGTTGCTCTAAACTCAGAAGTCCTTCATGATAATTAACATCACTAACACAATACATGTTGCCTTACACTTAATTTTCACTGACACTAAGTAATCCTATTTAAAGAAGATGTGCAAAACAAATAATGCACATGACAACATAACATATAGAAGAGCACATATTATATGGCCAGCAAATGATACACTCACCTTCTAGTAGTGTTGAGCTGGCTGACCCAGGTGAAGACACTTGTTCCATCTCAGGTGACACATGTCCTCCAGGGGCAACTATATATAACAATAACATTAGTTTTACATTTACATGTGTAAATATTGAACAAACAGTTATTGTATGTTCTGTATTTATGAGTATCTAACAGCATCATTTCCTTAACCCAAAATGTGTGTGTGAAAGTGAACATAAATAGTTGTAATAACAATGTACATGCCTGTGTACTTAGAACTTTTGAGTTCCCTAACATACAACATACTATGGTTCTGCAGTAATGCGTGAGGAAAAATACATTAAATTTGTACCTAAAAATCATATGTTGTGTAGTGATATCAGTATCATAATGTACATAACTATCATGAGATGACCATTCACAATGGTTATCATGAAGGTGGTCATATTGCAAAAAGTGTTGTTTTTGGTAGAGGATATGTGTGGTACATTAATCGAAGATGTGGCACACCTGAATGTGGCTGTGACTCAACAAGACAACACATGCAGTGTGTGATAATGTGTCTTTCATAGTAGTTCAACTATAGATATGAGTGAACTAATGTGTGACGTACGCTTTGATAAGTAATGAGTTGTTGGGGCATTTAGTAGCTAGAGTTAAGCTTTCAAATGAGTGTGATTAACTTCAGTTGTGCTATTCAGGTTGTAAGAAAGGTATTCCCTTCCCCAAAAAGCCTAATCAGACACACCTTTCAATGACTTGAAACAGGTGCAAATGGTGTGAACTAAGTTGACCGTGAAATGAGGCTGTAATTAGTGTGTGTGCTGAACCCCACCCCCTCTGTTGAAGTGTATGCTGTGATGAGATATTAATTGCAGCTGCTTTAACACAATGGTAGATGAGCTAAGTAGTCATCTGCAGTGTTTAAGTTATGAAAACAATGACATAACATATGATACGTGTGCCTCATTATGCTGTCTGTATATGACATAAAGCAAAAATGGACCTTTTCATAAGCAACTATAGATGTGTTAGTGCCAGTGATGTTTGTAGGCCGTTACATGCAATTTCTTTGATGCATGCTTAAAATAGGCAGTAATGTCATGTTTGTCGGAGTAAAATCAATAAAATACACAATAATATGATACATATTTCTGTTCTGTACCTGTAGCTACTAATAATTTCTCATGAACATGTGTTACACATGTGTACTACCCTGTTGTTCCCCATCTTCGCCCACCATCAATTGCTTCCACTGCAGCTATGCATTTTGGGAATTCACATGTAAATGAGCACGCAATGGCACGTGCTATATTAGTTACTGCTTTTAGTAGGACTACTACATATATGTCTATTTTGAGATATATATATACAGAATCAGACATATACATATATAGATGCAGGTATGCTTATATTGTGAAGACAGTATAAAAAGCAGTGTAACTATGCAAAATAACTGTAAGCAACGACACGCCTAGTACAGTAATATTTATCACCTGCTGGAAATTGTGACGGATAAATTCCAATGTCACGGTCACCAGCCAAGCCTTCCACGACGACGGTAAGTAATTTTGGCCGAAGCAGCTCCTCCAATGGAGTCAATATGAGACGTTGTGGTGTGGGCCCACCTCCAGTGCCAGTAGCATGCACGCGTTGGTCTTGTATTTTCTTTTTCAATTTGGACCTAATATCATCAAATCTTTTCCGACAATGATACTTGTCCCTGACACTATTCCCACAGGCATTGACACCAATGACTATTGTGTCCCACATTTCTTTTTTGCTTGCTGCACTTGTCCGCCCTTGAAAAACATATAAAAGATATGAGGTAAATTAATAATAATATAAGCACCAGTTTCCTACACTGCTAGCTGTTCCAAGAGATAGCAAACATGCTGTTTTATGTGTAATATGTGCAGCACATGAGCATTCACTACTAAACCTATACATGTAAGCAAGGTTGCATTCATATTGTATGCAGTTCTGGCAAATTGACCGCCTGTGTTTATTTGTCCTTGTAAGGCATGATAAAAAGCTGTGTTTCCACACTAATGAACATAGAAAGATATTGTGTACCCATATTTGCATATGAACAAAACTCAGATGACCTAGGATCACATGTATTTGAATAATAAATGTAAAGGTACACTTACCTACTAAATGTCCATAGAGACTGTCATAGTGCTCCAGAATGCCAGTGACAAGAGCCCTATTTTCCTGGTCATTGAAGCGAGGATTACGTGGCTTCTCCACACGTTTCTTCCGAGCAGGTTTAGGGTCAGAGCTTGGCTGGTGCTGACTGGACTCTCCTTCTTCCAATGGAAGAGCCTCCAAAAGCTGGCCACCAGCAAGCACGCCACCACCAGACACCCCATCAGCAACTGCGCCACCAGCAGCACTCCCAGCACCAGCACTCCCACTCCTAGCACCAGCACTCCCACTCCTAGCACCAGCACTCCCACTCCTAGCACCAGCACTCACACTCCTAGCACCAGCACTCACACTCCTAGCACCAGCACTCCCACTCCCAGCAACAGCACTCCCACTCCCAGCAACAGCACTCCCACTCCCAGCAACAGCACTCCCACTCCCAGCAACAGCACTCCCACTCCCAGCAACAGCACTCCCACTCCCAGCAACAGCACTCCCACTCCCAGCAACAGCACTCACACTCCCAGCAACAGCACTCCCACTCCCAGCAACACCACTCGGTGCACCAGCAACATCACTCCCCTGAACAGTACGTTCACTCCGACGCGTACTCCCACGAGTAGCACTCCCACTCCCACCAGCATCACTCTTCCCACGCTTTGCGGGCATACTTCCAGCACTCACAAAAAACAGACAAGAAATGTACAGGCAATCACACGACCCACTTCCACATATAAAACAAGACAAAGATGTAAACAAAACAACAAAGGACAAAGCTCACCCAATACACAACAAGTCTCTCAGTCAATATGCAAATCTTCAATCGTCCAGCTCTGTGCGTCTCTCTCTCTCTCTCACTCCCAACAACACAGAGAATGATTAGCAGTACACGTTGCCTTTAAATATGGCGCGCAATCAAAAACATGCTTGTTTCGCCTGATTCAGCAAGATTTGTGATTGTGCAACCTAACAGCACCCCGCCACGCACGCCGATACACCTGTGTGTGATCGGCTCATCATCGTGAGAGTGGGCGGATTTGTTTTCTGGTTGATTTTGCATGTATTCGGCACTTACTGCATACGGAGAGGGAAAAACGCCAATAACATGACTAATCGATAAGCTTGCCGATTTCACATAATCGTCGCTTACTGCATGAGGCCCTTAATGTCATGGAATAGTTACCAAGATATCCCAGTTGGGACGCATGGCTTCGCTAAAGATGAACAGGGGAGGACACAGGGTACTGGCATCTTGGGCCCCATGGGTCAGGGGGGCCCGCACGCCGGGCCCCCTGCGCGGCCAGGCGCCAGTTAATTTAAAAAAACAAAAAACGCTGCACCGCTGCGGGTATCCCAGTTGGCAGCCCAGGAAGTAGGTTGGGTTAAGCTTCCGGCACGCCGGCATGAGAGGGAGGCCCGGGGCACGTGCGGGAGCAGCATCAGGAGACAGTTGTCTGCAGCGGGGCCGGTGGCAACTGCTGTAACCAGACGCCGGGGCCCCCGCAGTACCCTCACCTCCTCCCCTCAGCATTGGGCCAAAACCGCCACCCCCCCAACCCCCGCAGCATCAGGGCACCGCCACCCCCTCCCCACTGCAATCGGGCCATCCCGTCACCCCCCCGCCCCGCAGCATTGGGCCAGCATCGGCCCCATCCCAGAAGCACACCGGCGCGCGCACGGGAGCAGCAACGTTGCGTGCCTGCAGTGGGGCCGGCGGCAACTGCTGTGACCAGCCGCCGGGCCCCTCGCAGCACTGCCGTCATGCCACCCCCGTGGCACGCGGCACGCGGAACACCCCCACAACATCACTCTCCCCGGGCAACATTTCCCCCCCCCCGCGCAGCATTGCCCCCCCCGCACAGCATCGCCCCCACCCCCGCAAGGTAAGTCTGATTTTTATATATATATATATATGTATTGGGGGTGTTGGGGTATTCTTTACATGTATTGGGATGTTGGGGTATTTTTTATATTTATTGGATATATATATATATATATATATACACATATACATATACTTCGTCAGGGGTTTTCTGATTGGTCAGTAACAGCCAATTAAATAGGCTGAATAGAGCTATTCTCACTAAGTGGTTACTGATTCAACAATATTCAATGATTTGCATATTACATACACATTAATGTCATGATTTTTTCACACTAAACCATAATATTCAATTGGATTGTTCACACCAAACACTGAGAATATCCCAACTAATATTTTAAATTTTAAATTAATCCTAATTTACTTAATATATCTAAAAAAAACATCTTACTAAAACCAATCCTACATTCATCAAATATGGAAATTAAATCAATAAATTGGAACCTTTAACTATAACTAAATACTAATGATGATTACTATAACATCAATTCAAAATACAACTCCCTGTATGTAGTGGAAACAATACCACACCAACAATCACAATAAACATAATCATATTTGTATAATACATTACAACAAAAATTTAAACACAAGCAATCCTATATTGGGAATTAATTATATTTTAAAAAGAAAATTTTAATAAAAATCTATATAAATGGAACTGGTATTAACTCTAAATTAAAGCCCAGGCAACTATTTGTATACTAGAGAAAGAAGAATAATTGTACTATAATAAAGAAACTCTTCAAGGACAACAGAGCACTTAATAGTTGGTAGCTATGAGAGTCTAGGACAAACGGAGTGATCAATATTGTGACCTGAGCAGTGAGACAAGAAACAGCAGAGAAAGAACGGAACTAGACTAGTGTGGCTGTATCAAAACACTCATTAAGACTTTTGGGTGAGAGTGTATTGAGAGAATAAATCCAGAAAGATTCTCTCATACACAATGACTTGAAACTATCCCACCTAGTTTGGTCTTAGGGATACTCTCAATACCCATGATTTTAAACCCCCTATGGTCTTTGGAGTGGACTTGAGCAAAATAGCGAGGAACACTGTGCACCAGTACCCCCTTGAAAATAGCACGTCTATGCTCAAGGAATCTGACGCACAGTGTTCTTTTGGTGCGACCAATATATTGGAGATCGCACAAACAAGATAGTAAATAAACTATATACAGTAGGTAGAAAGACAATTGATTGGACTCTTTAGTGTATGGACAGAGTGATTGCTGGATGAGGAGAAAGTGTCCAAGACCCGAAGATGTCTGCACATAGTGCATCTAGATCTGCCACACTTAACGTTCCCAGGCACTATATTTTGCCCACCAGCAACTTGTGTAATATCACTCAATTTACTCGGGGCCAAAAGATTTTTAATATTTAAACCCCTACGAAAGACCAATGGTGCCGTGGAAGACAGATGACCCTTAAGGTGTGGATCTAAAAGCAAAACCTTCCAATGGCGATGTAATTTTGTTGGAATAGCCTTTAAATTTAGTAATAAATTTCACACCATGGGTATTTCCATTTTTGCTTTCCAAAGCCATTGGTTGAACAGATTGTTTAAGTTTGGACTTAGCTAGCAGATCCACACGTTCCACAGCCCTGAACTTATTGAATTCCAAAAGCCAGGGTGTGCAGCGCACAGCAATGATGAGGAGAGCAGGTCTTGCAAAAATAAGTCCTTTATTGATAAATCATAGGGTTGTGGGACAGCAGCAAACCTTCTACGCGTTTCGTTCAAAAGAACTTTATCAAGAATCACTTCTTGATAAAGTTCTTTTGAACGAAACGCGTAGAAGGTTTGCTGCTGTCCCACAACCCTATGATTTATCAATAAAGGACTTATTTTTGCAAGACCTGCTCTTCTCATCATTGCTGTGCGCTGCACACCCTGGCTTTTGGAACTTATCCTATTACAGCTGCACGCTTTGGAAGGGAGACTGGGGAAGGAAGAAAAATATAGTGAGTACAATACCTGGGGCTAACCCAATGAGGAAGGGGGGGTGTCCCTGGGCAACCCACCCCAACCTTCAGGGTACCTTATGCCCTCTTAAGGCTCAGTACCACTATCATTTATTTGTCATTTACCCAGTTCATGCTCCCTTCCTTCACATACTGCACCGACACACTTTATTCGAGCAAATACCCGGTATGTACCTGGCAGATACCTGGAATGCGCCGCTCCTCACCTCTGACAAGCCCCGTTGCATTTGCCTTCCCAGCCTGGGTTCATGCCTGGCTGACGGGCGGCTGATCTGTTAAATGATAATGATTAGGATTTAATAGGCTGCAATGCTTCGCGTGTCTACCAGATGGCATAAATTCATGAATTGTAATGCAGTATATATATATGTACTGTGCAGTATTGCAGCCAGCGGGAATAAAATGCTTCAATCCCTGCCGGAAAATAACTCAATGCACTCGGGCAGAAAACAGTCACAAACCTCAATACACCCGGGTATACCCGAATTCGTGGGACTAGCCGAGCTCGAATAAAGTGTGTCGCCAGTGTACAGTCTCAGCACTTTTGAGCACCATTTCAAACACACTGACCTTATTGAATGCCTCCTGCACTAGTGCTGTGTTGTAACCCTTCTGTTTGAAATTGTTGATAAAACTCATAGTTTTCGATAAAATACTGATAAATTTGAACAACTGTTGCCATCTTATCATCTGTTGCATTAATCGCGGCCCATATTAAATAAGCGTACGTTCTGTCGAGTTTTTGGAACACGGGCTGCACTTGTGCACTCATGGCGGGAATCTCTGGACAATAAGAAACTGGTGCTTGTCATTCTTTAATATGAAAAGCCTAAATTGATACATTATAGTAATCTCTTCCTTCAGTCCCAAGGCCAATTTACAATAGACCACTGTCGTATCTTTTTTAAACGAAACACCTGCAAGTCGACACATTACTGAAGCACATGTGAATTACAATTCATGAATATCTGCCATCTGGCGGACACGTGAAGAATTGCAACCAAATAAATCCGAACCATTCTCAATAAACACATTAACCGCGCATCAACCGAGCATCAACCGCGGCTGTGAATGCAACATGAATGCGGTATGAATGCGGCATGAATGCAGTGAAGTGCGTGGCATTCGAATAAAAATCCCAGAAAAATGCGGTGATGTTGGAGAATAAAAGGGGCCGCGACATTAAATAGCTATTAACCGCCACGTGCTTGAAGTGCACCTGTGTATTGATGTTAAGATCCGAACCTATCGACAATTCCAAATCCAAGAAGACTATATTGGATGAACTGACCTGGTGGGTGAATCTGAGGCCCATGTCATTGGAGTTGAAGTCAGTCAATATCTGCTCGAGATCGCCCTCATCCCCATCCCATATGATCAAGATGTCATCAATGTACCGGCCATAGAACACCAGGCCCGCCCCCAGCAGTGCATTGGTCCAGATGAATCTGGATTCCCAATACCCCATAAAGAGGTTCGCATAGCTGGGGGCAAACGTGGTGCCCATGGCCGTACCACAGGTCTGGAGATGGAAGCTCTCCCCGAACAGAAAATAATTGTGACTAAGTATAAAGCCGATTATAATAAAGGTGGCACTGTGTGCTCATTTGCATGTCATTTCCCAGAATCCCTTGCTGCAGTGGAAGGGCTGTGTGCTGCGTGATAATGGTGAAAGGTGGAGTTGCAGACCTGTCTAAGACATGCAAATGCGCATACAGTAATATTTCCATTTGCATATTTGCTTTCCTGTGGAGGGTTTTTGTCACTTTTTTTACCCCCCATAACTTAAATAAGTATGGTAAAACCTATCCCTTGCTTCTTTTTTTGCATAGCCAGTGTAACCAACCCCACACTGAAGAGACCCATTAAGGTCGAAACAGTCTGTCTGTAGGTGGGTTTGCTGGCTATGCATCTTAACACTGGTTGTGCTCAAAACTGTGACCATGCAGCAAGCTTAAGCCTATAGGGGAACCATGTTAAATGGTTTTGAAGCAAAAGGTGGCACTGTGTGCTCATTTGCATGTCATTTCCCAGAATCCCTTGCTGCAGTGGAAGTGCTGTGTGCTGGGTGATAATGGTGAAAGGCGGGGTTGCAGACTTGTCTAAGACATGCAAATGAACATACAGTAATATATATAACACACACACGTATGTGTGTATATGTGTATATGTGTGTATGTGTATATGTTTATATGTATATGTGTGTATATATGTATGTATTTATGTATTGGGTAGGTGGAGGTGTTGTATGCATTTGGGGTGGTTGTATATATCTGGGGGTGGGGATTTTTTTTAAGTTTTGGGGGTGTGAAGTTTTTTGGTAGACAGTATATCTTGTTGGGGGGCAGAATGAGTGAGCATGGGGTAATTTATGGAGGGAGAGGAAAGAGGGGTGAGTGAGGAAAAGAGGGAGTAAGAGTGAGAAGCAGGGTAGAGAAACACATGCGAGGCAGAAGAGTAAGATGGGGTGAGACGGAAGGGAGAGAAATACATGGGAAGGGGGGGAAATAGAGGGGGCTCATGAGGTGTGAAATGGGGGGGGGAGGGTGGTGGGAAATACTGCCGACACGGGGGGGGGGCTGCTTAAAATAAAAAGTTTGTCCCGGGCCCCACAATTTCTGTTGGCGGCCCTGTAGCCCATACATGCTAAATCGCTGCCGCATGAAAAAAAAACCGGGCCATATCGAGAAGAATGATAATTAATAAAATAAACAGAGTTATGCATATGGAAAAATTATCAGCATGCTTGTAACATACAACCAAAAGATTTTATAAGGTATGGGATCCTTGGTTAACTTATTTATACTCATTTGTATTTTCTGTACATCTCTCTAAAAATATGTAAAATTATGTGACTTGTGCAGCCATGATGCTGTTTTTCATCCTCTCTTGCCTTCCATTTTACTTTCTGTAATCCCCCTCCCCCGTGTCCCTGTATTTGCTGCGTACAAACCATTAAAAACTTAAGTGGAAAAAAATATATATTATTTAGTATGCACAAAGGTTATTTTACAGTACATGTACAACTCATGTAAGTCATTAATATGCATAGCAATAATTCCAAAGATCCTTAAACTCAGTACAGTCATCCTTGCACACATGATTTTATTATATACTGTAGCAAGGCGGAAGTGCACTGGCTTTTAAAACTAGCCAGGCTGAGTTTACGTATATTTATTTATGGAATGGAGCACCCAAGCACATAAAAAGGGAACAATTAAGGAAATCTTAAGTATGTCAGAAACAAATGGTACAGAGATTCCTAAAGACAATAAAATATGCAGATTAAATCATAAAAATTAAACAATTATACAAAGTAATGACAAATACCAAACTTTTGGTTCAGAATACCTAAACTTTGTTCAAGCTTAAACACTAAACCTTAACTAGCAACAACAAATGATAAAACATCAATGTTTTATCAGTAAACAAACAAATCAATATAAGCCCTCTAAAAAGCGCTGACCTACACACTAATTAAAGTGAAATTAAAGGTGGTTATATCAAAAAATACGTGATTGACAATAATGTGATATAAATATAAAGAAGCCTAAGGAACAAAAAAACAGCAGATTATTCCAAATCTGTACAAACAATATATATATACAAATTAATCGTTCCTGGCGCTGTGGATAAAGTCCAAAATACCGTGAACCAACAAGGCTGTCTCTAGTGCAGGCTTCCTTAAGCGGGTTATTGGTCTTGATAATGGTATTTCAAACAGGGGAGATGAAGTCCTTGTAAATGATTTTCAGCTGTTTCTGGAATAACAGAAAAGACAACAGGGCACGCTAATTGCTTAGTGTGTTTCTTCAATTGTCCCCCTATCTAAAATCCTAGAATCCTACTTACAGGATATGGGCTGGCAACATTCAGTTGAGAGAATCTGTGACATCCGTCCCTTTCCTTCAGATCATCTCACGGATCCCACGTGGTCTGGTATGCTGGAATCTCCCTCACTCAGTGTCGATTTTTCACTCCAACACTCCCACAGGTTCGAGAGTGGGAGGGGGGGGGAGGGGGTGGAAATTAAACAATACTAGTGTGGTACCGTACAGGATTTAATAGCTCAAGAAAAAACGTTAAAATCACACTTACTGCTGCGGCCAAGTTTATTCGAGCATTTGCCCGTTCTTGGCCGCAGCAGTAGCCTGGCGCACGCCCGAGTGTGACGGGCGCGCGCCGAAGCAGCGGAAGAGCGCCCTCCGATCGGGGCGCTCTCCCTACCGCTGCCGGGTCCGCCGGGTCCCCCGGAACCCCCTGCCGCTGTCCCGCGATCGCGGGACACCAGGGCTCCCTCGGGGAGCCCCTGGACGTGCGTGCAGGGGGCGCACGCTCCCGAAGACGCGTGACCGCGCGTCTATGACGCGCGGCACGCCGAGGGGCGGCCACTAGCAAGCCGGGAAATCTCCCGGCTTGCGGTACCGACCACACTGCAATAAAGTGTGTCGGTACTGTACATACATACAGGGTATTAAATACCGCACAAACTGCCGTCCGCAACCTGCACTGCTCCTATAGACTGTCGAGGAGAGAATCGCCGCACGCTACACTCGATACCGGAACCTCGAGTGACGTCAGCGATGCCGCAAACCGGAAACTGGAAACCAGAACTCTCCTCGCGTCAGGAACTACGGGTGCTCAGACGTTCCAAATCACTAAGCTCCTCCTCCCTACGCGTTTCGTGACCCGTTGTCACTTCGTCAGGGGTAATGGAGCTTAGTGGATAGGTTATTTATATACAATCCTAAATGGAAGGACCTTCCTATAAAGGGATGGGCTAGGCGTTTAAAGCTGTACACTATATGAATCTACAATTGATTGAAAAGCAAAACGGGATCAAATGATAGCCTGCAACTATTATACCTAAACATCATCAATAGTATAAACAAAAGGGAGGAGGGATATTAAGGAGGGATACCCTAAATTACTCCTGTGGTCTTAAAATGAATAAATAATTAAAATGAATGAATAATTAAAAGATTACACTTCATTTGAATAAACATATCAACTAATTTGAAACATTACATATATACATATATATAAAAAAATATTTTAAAATTGAATGCAGATATAAAGAATTGTACATTAATGTCAATAACATTAAAACAATTCAAAAACAGATATATGGAATTGTACACTACTACCAATATGCTAAGACAATTAAAAATAGTTGAAAGACACCAATTAATCGCTAAAACATTAGATTACATGAGATTATTACTACTAGGGAAATGGAATTTATAGCCATTGAACAGCCCAGAATCCCGATGTTTTATTTCATCCCGAAATTACATAAAAGCCTCACTAGACCCCCTGGCTGCCCGATAATATCTGGGATCCGTTCCCTCACTTCCAACCTGTCCCAGTTTTTAGATTATCTTCTGCAAAAATATGTTGTGCAGGTCCCATCTTATCTAAGGGACACGTCTCAGGTATTAACCCTTATACAAGATTTGGTATGGACAGAAGATATGTGGTGGATGACGTGTGACGTAGTGTCTCTGTACACAATAATTGACCATAAGATGGGTTTAGACGCTATCAGGAGGGTTTTAGAACGTGATGTTGGGATAGATGACAGATTGAGGAATTTCATTCTGGATGGAATCAATTTTATTTTGACCCATAACTTTTTTAGTTACAAACAAGAGTTTTTTCTCCAGACATGCGGCACCGCAATGGGCACCAGGTTTGCCCCTAGTTACGCGAACTTGTTCATGTCCGCGTGGGAGGAGGACCATATACGTCCTCCAACCAATTTGGGGCAAACCTGGTGCTCTGGAAGAGATATATCGATGATGTGCTGTGTGTCTGGAGAGGGTCTATTGATCAATTAGAACAATTCAAAATCTATCTGAATACAAACACAAGGAATCTAAAATTCACGTTTAACCACAACAAAACCAACATTAATTTCCTTGACCTATCTCTGTATGTGGTGAACAATACGGTCCATACTAAGACTTTCCACAAAGAAGTGGACGCCAACACATATCTTTTGGCATCTCGTCACCACCATTCTCAGTGGCTGCGTAATATTCCTAAAGGCCAGGCACTGAGAATAAAGAGAAACTGCTCAGAAGATGTCATGTATCAGCAGCAGGTCAAGGAATTAAAAACGAAGTTTATAGAAAGAGGATATAAAAATCAGGAATTAGACAGGGCAATTTCAGAGGTTAATGTCATAGATAGAGCTTCTTTAATTTGCCAAAAAGATAATAAAATTCCTAAATTACAGATACAAGAAAAGTTCCCTTTTTTTATCACTCAATATAGTGGCCTGGCCCCGGTCATAACAAAAACGTTAAACAAACATTGGGGTATTCTCCATAGAGATCCAATTTTGAAAACCATTCTCCCAAGCAAACCCAAAATTGTTTACAAGAGGGCTAGGAATTTGAAATCCACCCTTTCTCCTAGTTGTCCCATTGATGGCCTTAGAGATCGCCATGTGACATGGTTGAATGGTCTAAAGGGCTATTACACGTGCACAAATTGCATTGGATGTAAACATAGTAAAAAACCCAAAAAAATTAAATCTAATGTAACAGGGGCCAGTTTTGATATTAGAACTTTTATTAATTGTAGGACCAATTTTTGTGTGTATTTATTAGAATGTCCATGCGGCCTGCAATATGTAGGCCGGACAGGGAGACCCCTCAAAAGACAGTTCGCAGAACACGTCTATAACATCAAGAGGGGCCTCGAGACCCACAGTGTCTCCAATCATTTTAAAATACACCATGGTCAGAATCCAGAAGGTCTGGTTTGTGTAGGAATCGATAATCCTAAAGGTAGCTGGCGTGGGGGAGACAGACTGAATCTGGTATCCAAAAAAGAAAGTTATTGGATTTATGTTCTTAAGACACTGTCCCCCCACAGCCTGAATATCGATTTTGATTTAGCGGCCTTTTTAAAAGATTCCTAAAAACAGGCCATTAATAATGTTTTAGCGATTAATTGGTGTCTTTCAACTATTTTTAATTGTCTTAGCATATTGGTAGTAGTGTACAATTCCATATATCTGTTTTTGATTTGTTTTAATGTTATTGACATTAATGTACAATTCTTTATATCTGCATTCAATTTTAAAATAATTTTTTATATATATGTATATATGTAATGTTTCAAATTAGTTGATATGTTTATTCAAATTAAGTGTAATCTTTTAATTATTCATTCATTTTAATTATTTATTCATTTTAAGACCACAGGAGTATTTTAGGGTGTCCCTCCTTAATATCCCTCCTCCCTTTTGTTTATACTATTGATTATGTTTAGGTATAGTAGTTGCAGGCACTATCATTTGATCCCGTTTTGCTTTTCAATCAATTGTAGATTCATATAGTGTACAGCTTTAAATGCCTAGCCCATCCCTTTATGGGAAGGTCCTTCCATTTAGGATTGTATATAAATAACCTATCCACTAAGCTCCATTACCCCTGACGAAGTGACAACGGGTCACGAAACGCATAGTGAGGAGGAGCTTAGTGATTTGGAACGTCTGAGCACCCGTAGTTCCTGACACGAGGAGAGTTCCGGTTTCCAGTTTCCGGTTTGCGGCATCGCTGACGTCACTCGAGGTTCCGGTATCGAGTGTAGCGTGCGGCGATTCTCTCCTCGACAGTCTATAGGAGCAGTGCAGGTAGCGGACGGCAGTTTGTGCGGTATTTGATACCCTGTATGTATGTAAGTGTGATTTTAACGTTTTTCTTGAGCTATTAAATCCTGTACGGTATCACACTAGTATTGTTTCATTTCCACCCCCTCCCCCTTCCCCCTACCACTCTCGAACCTGTGGGAGTGTTGGAGTGAAAAATCGACACTGAGTGAGGGAGATTCCAGCATACCAGACCACGTGGGATCCGTGAGATGATCTGAAGGAAAGGGACGGATGTCACAGATTCTCTCAACTGAATGTTGCCAGCCCATATCCTGTAAGTAGGATTCTAGGATTTTAGATAGGGGGACAATTGAAGAAACACACTACGCAATTGTCGTGCCCTGTTGTCTTTTCTGTTATTCCAGAAACAGCTGAAAATCATTTACAAGGACTACAACTCCCCTGTCTGAAATACCACTATCAAGACCAATAACCCGCTTAAGGAAGCCTGCACTAGAGACTGCCTTGTTGGTTCACGGTATTTTGGACTTTATCCACAGCGCCAGGAACGATTAATTTGTATATATATATATCAATGTTTTATCAATGGAAATAATCTATCAAATACGGACTAATGAATAGATGCAATGTAATGGCATGTGGGAAATTTGTTCCCAAAAGAGTCCTTGCTGTAATTTAATTTTCCTTTATATGTTAGGCACCATGGCCCAGATTTAAAAAGGATCAAAGAGAAATAAAATGCTTATCTCCACTTTGTGTCTCAGAAAGGGTTTATACCCTCTTCCCTGATTGTAGGGGAATAGGTGCTTGTTCAATGTGATTGAATTTACACCTTGTGATGATATCGGGAAAACAGTATGGGCAAACTCCATAGTAATGGGGTAATGTATAACTTATGTCCAGTAGATTATATATATACGATAACTCTCTTCAAGTAGAAAGAATGAGGATGTTGATTGCTTTAGGCTGCCTCCGTTGTTGTATAATGTGTGAGTGTACCTGGAAATGTTGTGCAGTCTTACCCCAGGGCTCTGCTACACAGACCAGGAGAATCCACATCCACCTGTACAATTGATTTGTATATATAGTATCATGGCCCCTTTTTTTCTGTAGGAGAGGATTTGGTAAAGAACTTACTGTTGATGCCATTAGAGACTGAATTACTGGAGGGTTGCAAATCCATATCCAAGTCCACTTGATGAGGTAAGTGATGTTCTTCGTCTTCTAGTAACTTTAAAAATACCTTTGAAAAACATAGAAATTATAGAAATAATGTTTTTGTATTACATAATGTAAGTAAGCTATACTATTAGAATCTGTGAGAATCATTGTTAGATTAATGTATTCAATTTGATTGTATACGGTATTATGTACAGTATCTTAAACTCCTGTCCACCATAAATTCTTCCATGTAGGATATTGGTAGTATTTTTCATTTAGTAAATTATGCTAATCAACATGTACAGACGTGTTTTTCAGCCATAAAGACCACAATGATATCAGCTCGGAAGAAAGGCCACATCTGCAATTCTATCTCAAATTATTATCCAAAATGATGGGAATATAATGTACTAGAAATAATTAACAAAAATATTTTGTCCATACTGTAGGAAATTGAATGAATGGAGTGAACAAGCAAGCAATAGAGGAAATTAAATAAGTGTTATAAGCAGAATAAAAAATAATATAAATATTTATGGGGTCAAGGGAATAAAAATATAACTTGGACAAGAGGAATATGTTTCATATTGTTCACAAGGGAATAAACCAAAAATATAATATAGAAAATGGAATGAACATAAAATTATACAGATATAGCAGGCATTATTGCTCCCACTGGCGTGCTGCTGCAGGACACACACAAAACAGCACCAGAAGCAAACACCATTAAAAAAGATTAGCTATGTGTGAAACAGGGGTGGGGCAACCACTATATTGTACTCGCTGGTGTGCCAGTGGCTGCAACAATGTCTGCTACATCGGTAATATAGGAAATAGAGTAAATATACAACTATAAAGTAGAAAATATAATGGACATACTGTAAGATATAATACAGAAAATGGAATTAACTTACTGTAAGATATAATGATACTGTATATATTCTTATGTGTATTCAATTTCCTACATTATACCCTATTGTATATACATTCCATTCCCTATATTATATTGCCATGTTCATTCAATATTTACATTATGTAGCCCCCCAGTAATTAAGAGGTTTTATATGTGGGTTATGAAGAGACATGCCCTTCTCCAATCACATGATACAGTGTGACTTAGCAGGCAAGAAGCCACTTCCACTGTAAGCATGTGACCATTTAAATCACCATGAGGGTATATGCTGTAAACCGAGACTGAAGATTCTATAACTTAGGTTCCTGGGAGTGACACTTGGAGGAGCCTCACTGTTAATAATGTCAATACATTACCATCTATAGTTAATGTATAGTGGTAACATTCTGTCCCTGTTTGTTGTTTGTAGTTAGGGAACAAGTCCTATCCAGTTAGCATCCGTAGTCATGGCAGTACAGAAGCTTACAGGCTCCTACAGATAAATCTATGTTCTAGTTCGGTTATCCAAATAGTAGGAAGAAAAATGTTTAGGATTGGTGGAACTGCAGGCCCTTATGAGAAAAGTCGGAACTGACTAGTGATGAAAACAAAAAAAAATTATTGACTACATTTTAAAAATGATACAAAAATACACAGACAGGACAAAAAAATCCCCTCCCTTGCGTTTCAGGCCAACTCTGGTGCTTTATCCAAGTGATAGCCCTTGGATATAATCGGACTGGCCCTGCTGAAAGGGATCCTGTTGTCTCTGACACAGAGTCCCTAACAAAGGTACAGAGTACCTTTCACCAGGATAGTGATTCCATAATCCATGATCGTAAGGTTAGCCATAGAAAGGATCCAATTGCTATAAAGAGTTACAAACGCTATGCAGAAGATGGCCACATAAAATTAGTAACAGCAACAAGCCTAAGTATCTCCCTAGCATGAGAGAAAAATGATTACCTAGGGAAGAATTAAAGAGTACAAACATAGTTGTTCAGCAGTTAAAGTGTATATACAGCAATGAATGTCTTGATGTGAAGAGCATTATCAATGGCTGTTAATGAAGCTCCTGTTTGTACTATAAAAGTTGCTGGCGCCATTCATTTTCCATCAGTATAACTACGCCCAGCCTGTGTGGAATCCAGCACCCTGATAAGGTATGAGAGAAACAAAAATGGGGGAAGGGGAAAAGGGATGGAGACCCTCGCATCAGCCTGTAATATGTGGTAAAGTGAAGTCTAAAGGGGAAAGAAGCAAAGAGGGAAACGGGGGAGAGGAACGAAAAAAGAAAGAGTAAAACAGCCAATTCTAAAAGAGAATTAAAGTATTTTTAATCTAAGTTCAACTACACTTTCTGCATCACAATTAAATGTGATCTCCAAAGGCTTATCCTTTGCGCCGACAACAGGGCCAAACAATTTTGAGCTCTTTTTAGATGCCAACAAATATCTCAGAAAACTTACCGTTAAACGGTTCTTTTTAAGTAAAGATGCTGACTCAAGACTAATTAATCTTAATCCACCTGTTCCTAAAGAACCAGAAAAATTTAAGCACACTACCCTTAGAAATAAGTCTACTTTCTACCCGACATACTATAAGGGAAATTATTTAGAAGTATTTTATAATTTAATTGTAAAAGATTTTGAGGACTTAACCAAAAAGAATAAATCTAAAACTAGAAACAACATAACCAAAGAAGAAAAATTAGCACTGGATGAGATAACAGAGAATACTAACATCATTATAAAACAAGCAGATAAGGGAGGGGGAGTTGTTATCATGAATAGAGAAGATTATTTAAAAGAAGCTTATCGTCTACTAGGAGACCCACTAACCTATGGTATTTTGAAGAAAAACCCTACAAAACTATTTACAGAAGAATTAGAAATACTATTGAATAAAGGAAAAAATTTAGGTATATTAACAGAACAAGAGTATAAATTTTTATGTAACAAAACATCACAAATTCCTATTTTCTATATATTACCAAAAATCCACAAGTGTTTAGAAAACCCTCCCGGAAGACCAATCATCTCCGGTATCAACTCCCTCACTGCAAACCTATCTGCTTACATCGACTCCTTTTTACAAGGTTACGTTAAGACCCTCAAATCTTATCTAAAAGACACTACTGAAGTACTCCAAATATTAGATAAAGTTATATGGAAAGAAGACTATATTCTAACCACTATAGACGTATCTTCTCTGTATACATCCATTGTACACAAATTAGGATGTGAAGCTATAAAATATTACTTAGATAATGATACAGACTTACATGCTTCACAGGCAGAATTTATCCTGGATAGTATAGCATTTATTTTGGACAAAAATTATTTCCTATTTGAGGACACTTTTTATATTCAGAAATGTGGCACCGCCATGGGAACGAGATTCGCCTCCAGTTATGCAAACCTTTTTATGGGCTTTTGGGAGGAAAAGAACATCTGGCCCAATGGCATGCTGGGGGGGGGGGTGTTGTCCTATGGAGGCGCTACATTGATGATATCATTATGATTTGGCAAGGTGAACAAGCTGACCTGGATCAATATATTGCGGATCTAAACAATAATATGATGAACCTAAAATTCACTTCAAATACAAGTAAAACATCTATAAATTACTTAGATCTAGTGATATATGTTGAAGAGGGGCATCTCAAAACAAAATCTTATTTTAAAAATGTGGATAGCAATAACTATATCCTACGTTCTAGTTGCCATCACCATCAGTGGATGGATAATGTGCCCTACAGCCAATATAGAAGAATGCGGAGAAATTGTACAGAAGAAAGAGTCTTTAAGGAACAGTGTAAAACACTTGAGTCACGTTTTATTCAAAAAAATTACAAAAAAGAAGTTCTAGATGTAGCATTCAATAAAGCTAAAACATTAAATAGAGAAGATCTCTTGGAACCTAAAGATGCAACACCAATAAAAAACAACAAAAATCAATTTGATACAGCTTTTTTGACTACTTTTAATAAAGAATCTAATAATATTACAAAAATCATTCGAAAGCACTGGCATGTTTTAAAAAGAGACCAAATTCTACATAGCTCTCTTCCAGAACATCCTAAAATAATCTTTAAAAAAGCCCCAAATTTAAAAAACATTGTTGCTCCCAGCGCTTTGAAAAAAATAAATATAAAAAATATAGGATTGTTTCAAAACATTGTGGTTTTTTTTGGTTGTTCAACATGCAAGGCATGCGAACACAAACAAACAGATAAAAAGAATTTTGTGTGTAATAAGAGTAAAGAAAATTTTCAAATTAAACAATATACTAACTGCTATACAGAATATGTTATATACCTATTAGAGTGCCCGTGTGGACTACAATACGTGGGAAAAACAAAAAGAGCAATCCGAACACGTATTCTAGAACACCTAAGTAATATTAGAAGAGGCATACTGACACATAGTGTTTCTAAACATTTTGCCAAGTGTCATAATTCAAACATTAAGGGTTTAAAATTTACTGTCATAGAAAATGTGTTGCAACATTGGAGAGGCCGTAGTAGGGATATAGATCTGAGTAAGCGTGAGATGTATTGGATACACAGACTTAACACCTTAATACCCAATGGTCTCAATGCTGACTTTGAATTGGCACCTTTTCTTGTATAACTATCCTTGCTCAGATTGGTCTCCTTACTATGACCACTCCAATAGGATAAGGTTCTTGTTGATTTCCTTTATATACTGAGATATCTGTATATTTAAGTCTTTTAATTTATTTTACTAGCAGATTGTGTTTGTATTTATTATTTTAAACGTGCTAATACTAATGCACATTTTCATTCTTCTTTTTTTCTCTCTCCCGTTTTATCATGAGCTACATGATCTTAGAAGTTTTGTCTTATTTTATATATTTTCTTATACATTTTTACTTTTGAATATTAAGTTTTTTATTAATGTAATAAATAAAACCATGTTTGCGTCGTTTTTTGGCCACTGAGTTATGTCCGTTAAAATTCGGAGAACCGGTGTGTATATAATTGATTGATTGAACTAATTAAGGGTACACCCTATATATTGTGTAAGAACCCACTAGGGATATTCATTTGTGCTCCTGAGGAAGCTGTCATTGACAGCGAAACGCGTAGAGCCAGTCACAGTTGCAGCTGCCTTTGAACTGAAGGCTCTCGAAGTGCCGAGTTCCCTCACTGCCCGCCTCCAAAGCTCCTCGACCGGACCGGACGTCGTCACCGCCGTACCGGATGTGACGTCAGACGCCAGCTTCCACACGGTCTGATGCGGGTAGTGGTGAAGAGCAGCTGAGTTGTACCACACGGGTCCGGCACCTCCCTGCCTCAAAGAAAACGTTATGTGTACATGTCTAATGTACTTATTGTGAGTACGATTCCTATGCTTTTATTGTTTTTTCTAATACATATTTTATATCGATCTGTACCATGGTCTGCCCTTGTTTTGCATGACATTCACCATACACCATCTCCTGTCTGAAAGCTGATCTGAATATACTCCCTGCTGAAAACCTGTCCTGGTTTAGAAGATTAAGACCCATCTCTACCAGTGGTGTAGACAATGCTGTTTTTTATCTGACCTGCTGTAAGTAGGCATTTCTAAAGAGCCAAGTTTTCCTGCTATCCAAGCGGTTTTGATATACTGCACTATTATATGTTTTTTATTTTTTCGGTGTATCCCTGATATCGTCGCTCCCTTCCTACCCTGGACAAGCTATCTCGTAAAGGAATCTATACATATTCCTGGAAGGTTGAGAAATTTATTAGAGATCACCTTTTTCACCTATTTAAAGTATACTGCACTTTTATTCACTTATTTGGTGTGTTAGCGCCATTCACAAATCACATTAAGTTAACTTGTTTTCTGTATTTGATTTGGTGGCAGCTTCACACTATATTTATTACTTTTTGTCACAATGGATATTGTTTCACCAACTATCTTTGAAAAAAGACACTCTAGAAAATTAAATTTTAATTTTAATGATTTGAATACAACACAAACACCTATTACACATAATCTTTTGGAAGATGAATTCCATAAACTGGATAGATTATTAGTTAAGGATACCAGAAGATGGCTTGATTTAAGTTTTCTCAATAAATAAATTGATTGCAACAGGATCCCTAGAGGCCTAAGAATTAAAAAAAAACCCTCGTCAAATTTAGATGATGAAGAATTTGTAAAAAATTGGTATGCAATCATTGACAAATGCTCATTCGATCTAATGGTATCCCTGATTAATCAACATAAGAAAAAAATCAAATTGATTGATGAAGAAGTCACAATAATAGAAGAAAAACTAGCATACCTAGAAGATACAGCAGAGTTTAAGATCAAAGATCGTGAATTAAAGAGAAAAATAGACAAACTAGAAAATGAGCTTTATACTAATAAATCTAATAAATTCATCCGTGATGAAGTAGATTATCAGAGAGGAGAACAAAGAGAGTGGAAAAAGAAGAAAGGAAATTATTTATCAGATAATTACAAAAAGGATCAGTATTTTAGATCTTCTGATTCAACTACATCCCATTCCACAAACATGTTCAATAGTAAAGATAACACAATAACCAATTCCTATTATAAATCTAATCCACAATGGAAAGGGAATAGAGATTCTAGATTTGAAAATTCACATCCCAATACAGATAAGCCATCTGGACATTACACATCAAATACTGATACCAATAGTACTAGAGATAGGGAATACAGAAGAGAACAAGATTACCAGAGGGATAGAGCTCATGAGAGAGAGAGAGAGAACAGAGGATTGAGAGGGAGAGCGATAGAGAGAGAGAACGACAGAGAGAGAGAGAGAAAGGAATAGAGAAAAAGAACTAATACGAGAAAGAGAACAAAGAGAAAAGATTAATAGAGAAAGAGACACTATGAGAGAAAGGGAATATCAAAGATCCAAAGAGGGTAATAAAGACCGTATAGAGAGAGAACAAAGAGACAAAGAAATAAGAGAAAAAGAATATCTCAAAGAGAAAGAACTAAAAAGAGAAAGAGAACTAAGAAGAGAAAGAGAGGAAAGGGAAAAAGAAAGAGAAAGAAATCACTCCAGTAGACAGCATAAAACTAGTAGATCACGCTCCCCCATTGGAGCTACTGGTTCAAGTGATTTTTTAGAGTTAGAAGACTCTCTCAAAACTTGGGAGACCCCAAATTCATTTACCCCACTCCAAGAGATAGAAGAGCGAATCTCTCAGCCCAAAGGGGAAAGAAGCAAAGAGGGAAACGGGGGAGAGGAACGAAAAAAGAAAGAGTAAAACAGCCAATTCTAAAAGAGAATAAAAGTATTTTTAATCTAAGTTCAACTACACTTTCTGCATCACAATTAAATGTGATCTCCAAAGGCTTATCCTTTGCGCCGACAACAGGGCCAAACAATTTTGAGCTCTTTTTAGATGCCAACAAATATCTCAGAAAACTTACCGTTAAACGGTTCTTTTTAAGTAAAGATGCTGACTCAAGACTAATTAATCTTAATCCACCTGTTCCTAAAGAACCAGAAAAATGTATGCACACTACCCTTAGAAATAAGTCTACTTTCTACCCAACATACTATAAGGGAAATTATTTAGAAGTATTTTATAATTTAATTGTAAAAGATTTTGAGGACTTAACCAAAAAGAATAAATCTAAAACTAGAAACAACATAACCAAAGAAGAAAAATTAGCACTGGATGAGATAACAGAGAATACTAACATCATTATAAAACAAGCAGATAAGGGAGGGGGAGTTGTTATCATGAATAGAGAAGATTATTTAAAAGAAGCTTATCGTCTACTAGGAGACCCACTAACCTATGGTATTTTGAAGAAAAACCCTACAAAACTATTTACAGAAGAATTAGAAATACTATTGAATAAAGGAAAAAATTTAGGTATATTAACAGAACAAGAGTATAAATTTTTATGTAACAAAACATCACAAATTCCTATTTTCTATATATTACCAAAAATCCACAAGTGTTTAGAAAACCCTCCCGGAAGACCGATCATCTCCGGTATCAACTCCCTCACTGCAAACCTATCTGCTTACATCGACTCCTTTTTACAAGGTTACGTTAAGACCCTCAAATCTTATCTAAAAGACACTACTGAAGTACTCCAAATATTAGATAAAGTTATATGGAAAGAAGACTATATTCTAACCACTATAGACGTATCTTCTCTGTATACATCCATTGTACACAAATTAGGATGTGAAGCTATAAAATATTACTTAGATAATGATACAGACTTACATGCTTCACAGGCAGAATTTATCCTGGATAGTATAGCATTTATTTTGGACAAAAATTATTTCCTATTTGAGGACACTTTTTATATTCAGAAATGTGGCACCGCCATGGGAACGAGATTCGCCTCCAGTTATGCAAACCTTTTTATGGGCTTTTGGGAGGAAAAGAACATCTGGCCCAATGGCATGCTGGGGGGGGGGGGGTGTTGTCCTATGGAGGCGCTACATTGATGATATCATTATGATTTGGCAAGGTGAACAAGCTGACCTGGATCAATATATTGCGGATCTAAACAATAATATGATGAACCTAAAATTCACTTCAAATACAAGTAAAACATCTATAAATTACTTAGATCTAGTGATATATGTTGAAGAGGGGCATCTCAAAACAAAATCTTATTTTAAAAATGTGGATAGCAATAACTATATCCTACGTTCTAGTTGCCATCACCATCAGTGGATGGATAATGTGCCCTACAGCCAATATAGAAGAATGCGGAGAAATTGTACAGAAGAAAGAGTCTTTAAGGAACAGTGTAAAACACTTGAGTCACGTTTTATTCAAAAAAAATTACAAAAAAGAAATTCTAGATGTAGCATTCAATAAAGCTAAAACATTAAATAGAGAAGATCTCTTGGAACCTAAAGATGCAACACCAATAAAAAACAACAAAAATCAATTTGATACAGCTTTTTTGACTACTTTTAATAAAGAATCTAATAATAAGACAAAAATCATTCGAAAGCACTGGCATGTTTTAAAAAGAGACCAAATTCTACATAGCTCTCTTCCAGAACATCCTAAAATAATCTTTAAAAAAGCCCCAAATTTAAAAAACATTGTTGCTCCCAGCGCTTTGAAAAAAATAAATATAAAAAATATAGGATTGTTTCAAAACATTGTGGTTTTTTTTGGTTGTTCAACATGCAAGGCATGCGAACACAAACAAACAGATAAAAAGAATTTTGTGTGTAATAAGAGTAAAGAAAATTTTCAAATTAAACAATATACTAACTGCTATACAGAATATGTTATATACCTATTAGAGTGCCCGTGTGGACTACAATACTTGGGAAAAACAAAAAGAGCAATCCGAACACGTATTCTAGAACACCTAAGTGATATTAGAAGAGGCATACTGACACATAGTGTTTCTAAACATTTTGCCAAGTGTCATAATTCAAACATTAAGGGTTTAAAATTTACTGTCATAGAAAATGTGTTGCAACATTGGAGAGGCCGTAGTAGGGATATAGATCTGAGTAAGCGTGAGATGTATTGGATACACAGACTTAACACCTTAATACCCAATGGTCTCAATGCTGACTTTGAATTGGCACCTTTTCTTGTATAACTATCCTTGCTCAGATTGGTCTCCTTACTATGACCACTCCAATAGGATAAGGTTCTTGTTGATTTCCTTTATATACTGAGATATCTGTATATTTAAGTCTTTTAATTTATTTTACTAGCAGATTGTGTTTGTATTTATTATTTTAAACGTGCTAATACTAATGCACATTTTCATTCTTCTTTTTTTCTCTCTCCCGTTTTATCATGAGCTACATGATCTTAGAAGTTTTGTCTTATTTTATATATTTTCTTATACATTTTTACTTTTGAATATTAAGTTTTTTATTAATGTAATAAATAAAACCATGTTTGCGTCGTTTTTTGGCCACTGAGTTATGTCCGTTAAAATTCGGAGAACCGGTGTGTATATAATTGATTGATTGAACTAATTAAGGGTACACCCTATATATTGTGTAAGAACCCACTAGGGATATTCATTTGTGCTCCTGAGGAAGCTGTCATTGACAGCGAAACGCGTAGAGCCAGTCACAGTTGCAGCTGCCTTTGAACTGAAGGCTCTCGAAGTGCCGAGTTCCCTCACTGCCCGCCTCCAAAGCTCCTCGACCGGACCGGACGTCGTCACCGCCGTACCGGATGTGACGTCAGACGCCAGCTTCCACACGGTCTGATGCGGGTAGTGGTGAAGAGCAGCTGAGTTGTACGACACGGGTCCGGCACCTCCCTGCCTCAAAGAAAACGTTATGTGTACATGTCTAATGTACTTATTGTGAGTACGATTCCTATGCTTTTATTGTTTTTTCTAATACATATTTTATATCGATCTGTACCATGGTCTGCCCTTGTTTTGCATGACATTCACCATACACCATCTCCTGTCTGAAAGCTGATCTGAATATACTCCCTGCTGAAAACCTGTCCTGGTTTAGAAGATTAAGACCCATCTCTACCAGTGGTGTAGACAATGCTGTTTTTTATCTGACCTGCTGTAAGTAGGCATTTCTAAAGAGCCAAGTTTTCCTGCTATCCAAGCGGTTTTGATATACTGCACTATTATATGTTTTTTATTTTTTCGGTGTATCCCTGATATCGTCGCTCCCTTCCTACCCTGGACAAGCTATCTCGTAAAGGAATCTATACATATTCCTGGAAGGTTGAGAAATTTATTAGAGATCACCTTTTTCACCTATTTAAAGTATACTGCACTTTTATTCACTTATTTGGTGTGTTAGCGCCATTCACAAATCACATTAAGTTAACTTGTTTTCTGTATTTGATTTGGTGGCAGCTTCACACTATATTTATTACTTTTTGTCACAATGGATATTGTTTCACCAACTATCTTTGAAAAAAGACACTCTAGAAAATTAAATTTTAATTTTAATGATTTGAATACAACACAAACACCTATTACACATAATCTTTTGGAAGATGAATTCCATAAACTGGATAGATTATTAGTTAAGGATACCAGAAGATGGCTTGATTTAAGTTTTCTCAATAAATAAATTGATTGCAACAGGATCCCTAGAGGCCTAAGAATTAAAAAAAAAACCCTCGTCAAATTTAGATGATGAAGAATTTGTAAAAAATTGGTATGCAATCATTGACAAATGCTCATTCGATCTAATGGTATCCCTGATTAATCAACATAAGAAAAAAATCAAATTGATTGATGAAGAAGTCACAATAATAGAAGAAAAACTAGCATACCTAGAAGATACAGCAGAGTTTAAGATCAAAGATCGTGAATTAAAGAGAAAAATAGACAAACTAGAAAATGAGCTTTATACTAATAAATCTAATAAATTCATCCGTGATGAAGTAGATTATCAGAGAGGAGAACAAAGAGAGTGGAAAAAGAAGAAAGGAAATTATTTATCAGATAATTACAAAAAGGATCAGTATTTTAGATCTTCTGATTCAACTACATCCCATTCCACAAACATGTTCAATAGTAAAGATAACACAATAACCAATTCCTATTATAAATCTAATCCACAATGGAAAGGGAATAGAGATTCTAGATTTGAAAATTCACATCCCAATACAGATAAGCCATCTGGACATTACACATCAAATACTGATACCAATAGTACTAGAGATAGGGAATACAGAAGAGAACAAGATTACCAGAGGGATAGAGCTCATGAGAGAGAGAGAGAACAGAGGATTGAGAGGGAGAGCGATAGAGAGAGAGAACGACAGAGAGAGAGAGAGAAAGGAATAGAGAAAAAGAACTAATACGAGAAAGAGAACAAAGAGAAAAGATTAATAGAGAAAGAGACACTATGAGAGAAAGGGAATATCAAAGATCCAAAGAGGTTAATAAAGACCGTATAGAGAGAGAACAAAGAGACAAAGAAATAAGAGAAAAAGAATATCTCAAAGAGAAAGAACTAAAAAGAGAAAGAGAACTAAGAAGAGAAAGAGAGGAAAGGGAAAAAGAAAGAGAAAGAAATCACTCCAGTAGACAGCATAAAACTAGTAGATCACGCTCCCCCATTGGAGCTACTGGTTCAAGTGATTTTTTAGAGTTAGAAGACTCTCTCAAAACTTGGGAGACCCCAAATTCATTTACCCCACTCCAAGAGATAGAAGAGCGAATCTCTCAGCCCAAAGGGGAAAGAAGCAAAGAGGGAAACGGGGGAGAGGAACGAAAAAAGAAAGAGTAAAACAGCCAATTCTAAAAGAGAATAAAAGTATTTTTAATCTAAGTTCAACTACACTTTCTGCATCACAATTAAATGTGATCTCCAAAGGCTTATCCTTTGCGCCGACAACAGGGCCAAACAATTTTGAGCTCTTTTTAGATGCCAACAAATATCTCAGAAAACTTACCGTTAAACGGTTCTTTTTAAGTAAAGATGCTGACTCAAGACTAATTAATCTTAATCCACCTGTTCCTAAAGAACCAGAAAAATGTATGCACACTACCCTTAGAAATAAGTCTACTTTCTACCCTACATACTATAAGGGAAATTATTTAGAAGTATTTTATAATTTAATTGTAAAAGATTTTGAGGACTTAACCAAAAAGAATAAATCTAAAACTAGAAACAACATAACCAAAGAAGAAAAATTAGCACTGGATGAGATAACAGAGAATACTAACATCCTTATAAAACAAGCAGATAAGGGAGGGGGAGTTGTTATCATGAATAGAGAAGATTATTTAAAAGAAGCTTATCGTCTACTAGGAGACCCACTAACCTATGGTATTTTGAAGAAAAACCCTACAAAACTATTTACAGAAGAATTAGAAATACTATTGGATAAAGGAAAAAAATTAGGTATATTAACAGAACAAGAGTATAAATTTTTATGTAACAAAACATCACAAATTCCTATTTTCTATATATTACCAAAAATCCACAAGTGTTTAGAAAACCCTCCCGGAAGACCAATCATCTCCGGTATCAACTCCCTCACTGCAAACCTATCTGCTTACATCGACTCCTTTTTACAAGGTTACGTTAAGACCCTCAAATCTTATCTAAAAGACACTACTGAAGTACTCCAAATATTAGATAAAGTTATATGGAAAGAAGACTATATTCTAACCACTATAGACGTATCTTCTCTGTATACATCCATTGTACACAAATTAGGATGTGAAGCTATAAAATATTACTTAGATAATGATACAGACTTACATGCTTCACAGGCAGAATTTATCCTGGATAGTATAGCATTTATTTTGGACAAAAATTATTTCCTATTTGAGGACACTTTTTATATTCAGAAATGTGGCACCGCCATGGGAACGAGATTCGCCTCCAGTTATGCAAACCTTTTTATGGGCTTTTGGGAGGAAAAGAACATCTGGCCCAATGGCATGCTGGGGGGGGGGGGGTGTTGTCCTATGGAGGCGCTACATTGATGATATCATTATGATTTGGCAAGGTGAACAAGCTGACCTGGATCAATATATTGCAGATCTAAACAATAATATGATGAACCTAAAATTCACTTCAAATACAAGTAAAACATCTATAAATTACTTAGATCTAGTGATATATGTTGAAGAGGGGCATCTCAAAACAAAATCTTATTTTAAAAATGTGGATAGCAATAACTATATCCTACGTTCTAGTTGCCATCACCATCAGTGGATGGATAATGTGCCCTACAGCCAATATAGAAGAATGCGGAGAAATTGTACAGAAGAAAGAGTCTTTAAGGAACAGTGTAAAACACTTGAGTCACGTTTTATTCAAAAAAATTACAAAAAAGAAGTTCTAGATGTAGCATTCAATAAAGCTAAAACATTAAATAGAGAAGATCTCTTGGAACCTAAAGATGCAACACCAATAAAAAACAACAAAAATCAATTTGATACAGCTTTTTTGACTACTTTTAATAAAGAATCTAATAATATTACAAAAATCATTCGAAAGCACTGGCATGTTTTAAAAAGAGACCAAATTTTACATAGCTCTCTTCCAGAACATCCTAAAATAATCTTTAAAAAAGCCCCAAATTTAAAAAACATTGTTGCTCCCAGCGCTTTGAAAAAAATAAATATAAAAAATATAGGATTGTTTCAAAACATTGTGGTTTTTTTTGGTTGTTCAACATGCAAGGCATGCGAACACAAACAAACAGATAAAAAGAATTTTGTGTGTAATAAGAGTAAAGAAAATTTTCAAATTAAACAATATACTAACTGCTATACAGAATATGTTATATACCTATTAGAGTGCCCGTGTGGACTACAATACGTGGGAAAAACAAAAAGAGCAATCCGAACACGTATTCTAGAACACCTAAGTAATATTAGAAGAGGCATACTGACACATAGTGTTTCTAAACATTTTGCCAAGTGTCATAATTCAAACATTAAGGGTTTAAAATTTACTGTCATAGAAAATGTGTTGCAACATTGGAGAGGCCGTAGTAGGGATATAGATCTGAGTAAGCGTGAGATGTATTGGATACACAGACTTAACACCTTAATACCCAATGGTCTCAATGCTGACTTTGAATTGGCACCTTTTCTTGTATAACTATCCTTGCTCAGATTGGTCTCCTTACTATGACCACTCCAATAGGATAAGGTTCTTGTTGATTTCCTTTATATACTGAGATATCTGTATATTTAAGTCTTTTAATTTATTTTACTAGCAGATTGTGTTTGTATTTATTATTTTAAACGTGCTAATACTAATGCACATTTTCATTCTTCTTTTTTTCTCTCTCCCGTTTTATCATGAGCTACATGATCTTAGAAGTTTTGTCTTATTTTATATATTTTCTTATACATTTTTACTTTTGAATATTAAGTTTTTTATTAATGTAATAAATAAAACCATGTTTGCGTCGTTTTTTGGCCACTGAGTTATGTCCGTTAAAATTCGGAGAACCGGTGTGTATATAATTGATTGATTGAACTAATTAAGGGTACACCCTATATATTGTGTAAGAACCCACTAGGGATATTCATTTGTGCTCCTGAGGAAGCTGTCATTGACAGCGAAACGCGTAGAGCCAGTCACAGTTGCAGCTGCCTTTGAACTGAAGGCTCTCGAAGTGCCGAGTTCCCTCACTGCCCGCCTCCAAAGCTCCTCGACCGGACCGGACGTCGTCACCGCCGTACCGGATGTGACGTCAGACGCCAGCTTCCACACGGTCTGATGCGGGTAGTGGTGAAGAGCAGCTGAGTAGTACCACACGGGTCCGGCACCTCCCTGCCTCAAAGAAAACGTTATGTGTACATGTCTAATGTACTTATTGTGAGTACGATTCCTATGCTTTTATTGTTTTTTCTAATACATATTTTATATCGATCTGTACCATGGTCTGCCCTTGTTTTGCATGACATTCACCATACACCATCTCCTGTCTGAAAGCTGATCTGAATATACTCCCTGCTGAAAACCTGTCCTGGTTTAGAAGATTAAGACCCATCTCTACCAGTGGTGTAGACAATGCTGTTTTTTATCTGACCTGCTGTAAGTAGGCATTTCTAAAGAGCCAAGTTTTCCTGCTATCCAAGCGGTTTTGATATACTGCACTATTATATGTTTTTTATTTTTTCGGTGTATCCCTGATATCGTCGCTCCCTTCCTACCCTGGACAAGCTATCTCGTAAAGGAATCTATACATATTCCTGGAAGGTTGAGAAATTTATTAGAGATCACCTTTTTCACCTATTTAAAGTATACTGCACTTTTATTCACTTATTTGGTGTGTTAGCGCCATTCACAAATCACATTAAGTTAACTTGTTTTCTGTATTTGATTTGGTGGCAGCTTCACACTATATTTATTACTTTTTGTCACAATGGATATTGTTTCACCAACTATCTTTGAAAAAAGACACTCTAGAAAATTAAATTTTAATTTTAATGATTTGAATACAACACAAACACCTATTACACATAATCTTTTGGAAGATGAATTCCATAAACTGGATAGATTATTAGTTAAGGATACCAGAAGATGGCTTGATTTAAGTTTTCTCAATAAATAAATTGATTGCAACAGGATCCCTAGAGGCCTAAGAATTAAAAAAAAACCCTCGTCAAATTTAGATGATGAAGAATTTGTAAAAAATTGGTATGCAATCATTGACAAATGCTCATTCGATCTAATGGTATCCCTGATTAATCAACATAAGAAAAAAATCAAATTGATTGATGAAGAAGTCACAATAATAGAAGAAAAACTAGCATACCTAGAAGATACAGCAGAGTTTAAGATCAAAGATCGTGAATTAAAGAGAAAAATAGACAAACTAGAAAATGAGCTTTATACTAATAAATCTAATAAATTCATCCGTGATGAAGTAGATTATCAGAGAGGAGAACAAAGAGAGTGGAAAAAGAAGAAAGGAAATTATTTATCAGATAATTACAAAAAGGATCAGTATTTTAGATCTTCTGATTCAACTACATCCCATTCCACAAACATGTTCAATAGTAAAGATAACACAATAACCAATTCCTATTATAAATCTAATCCACAATGGAAAGGGAATAGAGATTCTAGATTTGAAAATTCACATCCCAATACAGATAAGCCATCTGGACATTACACATCAAATACTGATACCAATAGTACTAGAGATAGGGAATACAGAAGAGAACAAGATTACCAGAGGGATAGAGCTCATGAGAGAGAGAGAGAACAGAGGATTGAGAGGGAGAGCGATAGAGAGAGAGAACGACAGAGAGAGAGAGAGAAAGGAATAGAGAAAAAGAACTAATACGAGAAAGAGAACAAAGAGAAAAGATTAATAGAGAAAGAGACACTATGAGAGAAAGGGAATATCAAAGATCCAAAGAGGTTAATAAAGACCGTATAGAGAGAG